>NW_018020585.1:190629-264413 GCF_002006095.1 Pseudomyrmex gracilis | reverse complement strand
ATTTGGCCTCGCTTTGCTTGTGGCAGACTCTGTCATTATTTTGGTCGCATTTTGACATTTCACATGTTGACAGACATGATTAACAAACCATATCCTACTGAGGACACAGATGGATATGGTTCTGTGACCGAAATGTTTGCTGGGTATGTTTGTGTGTACAGTGAAACTCCGTTTATATGTACTCCAGTTATATAAACGGATTTTTTACAATGTCTGATTAACCGAACTCTAGCTGAGATCTTATTATCTGAATAACTGCCGGTAGTTCAGATAATAGAAATAGAACGACTTGCGACGCTTAGTTGTTGATAGCATTATATTGTTTTTCCAAATTAAATATGTCTCATTCATGCGCATTGTACGTGTTGTTATAAAATAAAACTCTAGTTGAATTTACATACTTTGAGCGTCTACTTCTATTATCTCAACACCGTCGCTAGTTCAGATAGTAAGAGCGGGCGACGCTCAGGCGGTAGATAATAGAGAAAAGTAAGCTTCTATTTATATGAAATATACTCGGTTATGTGAATTTGTCTTCCTTTTAGTTCATATAAATTGAGTTCTACTGTATGGATAACTGCAACA
This sequence comes from Pseudomyrmex gracilis, assembly GCF_002006095.1. Taxonomy (NCBI): domain Eukaryota; kingdom Metazoa; phylum Arthropoda; class Insecta; order Hymenoptera; family Formicidae; genus Pseudomyrmex; species Pseudomyrmex gracilis. The sequence goes on along the minus strand of NW_018020585.1, from coordinate 263,828 downwards.
TATTGTACAGCGCGTTGTAACATAATATATTACGTATATATAATATGATTATAAGTAATTTAATTCATTTTTCATAAACCTCAAATATCTTGAAGATATTCATGAAATTACTTGGAAAATATGAAATCCAACCTATCCATGAAGGATATAAGATATTCCAGGAACTAGTGTGCGAAGAAAATGCTATCACAGAACCCTTATGTTCAAATTTCCTCTTCCTGATTGCTGGATTCGACTCAGACCAATATAACAAAGTACAAAATTGTCGCTTCTTTACTTTATAAATTTATTTTATTTTATATATATATTCGAATTACTTACATATTTTGTTTTCTCATATAAATAATCAGTAATGCTACGCGTTATCATTGAGTTATATACTTACAAATATATGTTACGTCGCTATTCTCTTACAGACTCTTCTACCCATAATCTTGGAGTATGTTCCCGCTGGCGCGGCCACAAAGCAATTGTTGCACTACACGCAGCTAGCTCATTCTGGCAAGTGTTTACTTTTTTCAATTTATACATATTTGCCAGAAGATAAACAAAATGTATTTATATAGTTATATTGAAGTATTTTGTATGTTTTAATATTTAGATGCAATATGTTTTGCAAAACATTTCTTGCTCTCTGGTTAAATCAACATATTTTATAAAATATAAAAAATTATATAATAAATTTTGTTATTAGGGCAAGTGGTTTCAGCAGGACAATTTAGACAATTTGATTACGGACTGATCGGTAATCTAAAAAAATATGGTTCAGTCAGTCCACCAGCCTATGATCTAAAAAAAATCCAAGTGCCAGTTTCGTTGCATTACAGCAGCAATGATTGGTTAGCGAACGTTAAGGTTTGTTTTTTCATATATATGTCATGTTTGTCTTTTCATGAGTATTACTTTTTATATATATGTATATATATGTATGTATGTATGTGAAAATATTGCATTGTCTGTATGTTACGATTCTTTTACAGGACGTGGATAAATTGTACAAGGAGTTAGGCAATCCTTACGGGAAATTCCGCGTTCCGCATGATAAATTTAATCATTTGGATTTTATGTGGGCTATAGATGTTAAAGATCTTCTGTATGACAAAATATTAAGTTTAATGACACATTTTCCTCATTGAGCTGTCAATTTCGAACTTTAATCTGTTAAATTTTCTAAACTCAAAAATAACTTGATTCGAAAAAAATTTTCATTAACTATATCTATAAAAAATTAATAAATTTCTCTTCTTGCTCGTAAACTTGAAAAAAGTGGCTTAATCAGTGATACGAATATATATATAATATAAAGTGTAAAATTGAAGTCATGCTTTTAAAATGAATCCATGCTTGTCCGTCGACAATCCATACTTGTCCGTGGTGACTCTGAGTTCAGCGTTCTAATACTCGCCGAGTATTGTTGATATTTTTAAATATAGTTATTTCAACTTTAAATTATTAAAAACAAAAAAAAAATTGAATACAATAAACTAATAGTTTTATATTGTTGTGTATCTTTCAAACAAAAGTATATTATGATAGTTTTGCAAGTAATTTTGCAAAAGTAAAAAAAATGTATATCTGGTATTTAAAGCAGCAATTATCTAAACTAACCATTATTTCAAAACTGAATGATGACTTAATAGATAAATGTACTATCACTGTAAAATCAAACAAAGTCAAAGAAACATATGTATGTAACAGTTAGAAAATGATTGTTATTGAAGGAGGAAGCAGATATATTGCTTCCATACATGTATGCAATTCTATGTACGCTTAGAAACATATGTGTGCTTAACATTGCAAAAGCGCAGGGTACATAGAGTATACAGTCTGTTAGAGGTGGAAATGAAATACACCAGCTAAAAGTTACGCAAATTATGAAGAGCATAACAAGTAGTTACAGTCCCGCCACTTTCTGTGAGTAACAAAGTTAAATTTTATCGAGAGAACACGCAATATTGATATTCTCGTAAAGATCGCCCACGTGCGTGCGCACCCCTCAATTCATTTCCCTTGAGCTATTTCAATGTCGTTAATTTTAGGGAAAATTCGACCTCATGACATTCAATATTCTCACTTATAACAGCGTAATGTTTTTATCCCACATATATACATTATAGTCCTGCAGAAGAAAGTACGTCACTTCTCTTGTGTAGAACTGATTTGTTTTATTGCTAAGCATAATAATACTCATTTGCTTTTACCGCATCTCTTCTGCATGCAGACTCGATCATGAAAGTACCTCTTGAAATTTTGATGACAGGTACAAGATTTTCCGCAGCCTATCGAGTTCGAACTCAAACAAAAATATAGAGACGTTGTGCCAAGATTTTACTCTTCACTTATTGACTTGTCTCTTCGGGATGTACGAAAAAGTTTATTTCCGATATTATGCACTGTTTTGGTTTCATGAGAACACATTCTTGGAAGCAGCTGCTCAAGTTTTGCCAAATGAACTAATAGTGAGAGATAGTCGTTGTCTAACACAGCATAATAATAATTTCTTCGATTAAACGTGCACAATATACAAAATCATTTTGTTAGAATCTATTATCGACAATTTGTATTGGATGTTACTGGCGATATACTCCTTGAACTAATCTCATATGTAGCAAATAGCGAAAGTATAACTTACATCATATTATAACATTGTAGAAATACAGCGTTTTATGTTACATTTATGTATGCACTATGTATGCGTCAATAAATTTGCTAGAATAAATGTACAATAAATAAATAGAAAGAGAAACACAGTATATCAGGTCGTATCTACTTTCAGTGATAAATTCTTGATTCTTTTTCTGTAATTTTTTATTTTCGAGCGCTGCTGAACACGTTTGCTACTCATATAAAAAGTAGCTCATCTTTGAACTTCTATAAAGAAAAAAATAAGAATTATGCGTGATGGTAATATATTTTCTTCATATTATTTAATAGTCAGTCTAAAACTTGAACAATGTAGCAACGTTTACGATAATCAAATGCTGCATGAAAAATTGTTTGAAGATTGCACTATATATATATATATATATACACACATATATATATATGTATGTATAAATAGTACATATGTATATATAATCTATATTTATTATATATAAGTACTATATATATAATATGGAGTGTTTGTAAATTTTATTACATAAACAATAGAATTCAATGTGGGCAAAAGGTGATATTTCTCTTTTCCAAAAACGAATATTTTCTAAGTATACATCGCCTCGAGATAAAATGTTTATTTTTTTGCATTATAGTCCGTGCACAATATAAAAATTGTGAAGGTAGCAGTGAATGAGTCACATAGCAAGTTAGTTTTTTATATATCGATTGAAATGAAGTTGTTATTAATAGAATATGTGCACGACGTGATAGTGTATCGTATGTCGACAAAGAGATTGAGCTCAGTTCTTTTTTTTCACTTATTTAATCATTTTGATGATTCTTAAACTAAACGAGCAGAACAATCAAAGGAGCAAATACACAACTCAAGTTAATTTTGTTAATTATGTAGCACATAAAAGACGATAATTTTTCAAATCAATATATAATACATTTGCAGGAGCAATCTTGTATGGGCTTACATTCATTATTGGCGATTAGTTATAGAGCAATTACCACATATTTCTTTTTACGACAAATAAAGCAAGGTACATGTGTATTATGCAAAGTCACCTAAACGCGAAGTATACGTAGTGCACTTAGAGTGTTATGAGATGAACATTATATATCTATCTACCTATATATATATATATATATACATATACATATACATATATATATATACATATACATATATATATATCAAACAATTGCGCTAAACTTTGCTAATTTAAAATCGCCAGTATTGAACTCAACCGCATATTGCATATTCACCTAATAATATAAAACAAGAACACAACAAACTCGTTGGCATACAAAATACATTCCAACATGTAAAATTGTATGTCATTTTTCCTTTTTCTTTCAGTTTGTCTTCCTACCCTTCAATGTTTTCTTGAAACTTTTTTCGCGTTATTAGCCTTTCGCTTGTACGATAAATAATTTGTGTCAAGTTGAAAACTTCAATATCTTTTCTTTATCTGCTTATCGAGCGCGTATATGTTGTTTAAAATAAGGTTTTAAACTTATACATACAATAATGAAATTTCTTTTACACATAGTGTACACATGATGATGAATTTTAAATGTATGTATTTTGCATAAGAACAAAGGAGGGAAAGAGGAATAGATGGAAGAAGGAAGGAAGAGAAAGGAAAAGAAGAGAGATGGAGTTTTATAGAAATGAGCTTATCCGCTCTTAAAGAGAAGAATGGCTACCTGACCAAGGTAGAAATAGATAAAATGTCTTGTTTCATGCGTCACGTAGCTACCAAAATTACGTCCTACAATACAATGCCACGTCGGGTTGTATTTCTTATCAAATTCTTTCTTGATAAATGCAGCTATATCCTGAAAGTCAATATCAATGAATGTTAGTAACAAGATCAATAATGATATTGATCTAACAATTTTACTATAACTTAGCAGCAATTCATGTGTGATATTTTTTAAGAATTTCTAATTAAAACAATAACCATTATGTCAATAATAATATTGATCTAACAATTTTTTTAGCAACAATTTACATATAATGTGATACAAGTTTTTCAACAAACAAAAGTACAAAAATATAAATCCTTTTAACACATAATTTGTATATTCTTTTTTTAGATATATCGATATAAAAATCAATAATTTTTTATATAATTTAAAATTATTAAATCAATATTATTATTAACAAACTGATTGATCTAAACTAGGAATTCTTAAAACATCATTCTTATACATTCATATTTTTATTATTTTTTAAATTATATGTTGTCTCTCTGTATACTTAAAATAAGTTATCTTATTAAATACAATAATTAATTCAGCCAAATTTTGTAGCAATCACATACAAATATTAAGATTCTATTAAATATTATAATATTTACAAATTATTATTTTTTGTTAAAATACTTATTCAATATATTTTAGAAAGAATCTAGTAAACACATATACATCTTTTACAGTGATTATATCTAGACTGCATTCTATATTTTTGAAATAAAAAGTACAAGGATATTCAAATTCTGTATTATTTATCGCATCTATTTATAGAGATATTTACAGAGATATTATCAACAGATAAAATAGAAAAATTATATACCTTTTCTATGTTAAATTTCTCCAATGCTTGCGTTGCACAATCAACAGCATCTTGCTGCATCTCCTCTGACATATCAGCATTTTTAATTACTGCTTTTCTGTCCGACATTTTGTTTCTGCAACAAAAATAGTAGTGTCATAATACTTTTGTCACAATATTATACTCTAAAATATTTTAAATGCAAATATAAAAAAATTTTTTTAACAAAACATATGTATAAAAGTATTAACAAAATTAATACTTTTATACATTTGTAAATGTTTTTAAATTTTGTAAATGATCCAATTAAGAAATAGCAATTTGAATAAATTGCACAAATGAGTAAAAAACATACTATAAGCTAAGTCTATCAGAATTTACCATCTTAAAAATATTTATAATTTATTTATAAATAAATGTTTTTTAAATTTGTAATCAAATACAGCAAAATCTAAAAATTAACGTTTACATAATAATTTCTCGTGTACACCACAAAATATTGAAAAAAACCTCAACAGTGGAAGATGCACAACTTTGACAGTAGCATGTAACACTGGCATAACAATACAAAGTAGCAAGATTTAGTACAATATTCACTCAAAATAGATACACAAAGTGAGCAAGACAGAAAATTGTGAAACAAGTTCTGTTGCTCATGTGAATAACAGTATGATGCAAATAGAGAATAGAAGAAAGTGAGCAAACGAGAAAAAGAGAGAGAGAGAGAGAGAGAGAGGGCTATAGAAAGAAAATAAGACAGATAAAGACAAGAGAAGAATTAAGAGGGAGCAAGGAGGGAATGAGAAAAGATAAGAGAGAGAGAGAGAAAGAGAGGGAAGGAGAAAGAGAGAAGTAGAAGAGAAGGGGAAGGACCGGGTGTTTTGTCGATATGATACAATAAAGAAATGGCAATTTAACCGGCACGCAAGGCCCACAAAAGTGGGTCGCGACGACGCCGCTTGTTGTGGCACTGCCAATGATAATGATGATGACAACGACGATTACAACGTGCATTTATGTTTTCTTCAGCCGAATACCTTTAAAGGTGATGAAGTTTTAAGAATGAGAGATTATATGCAACTGAACAGGTCCGGCAAGGATTCGCATACGTTTTACTTCGGTTTTTTTTCTTCTCTATTCACACATACATACACTATACATTATACATCATACATACATACATACACACACACACACACAAAATTACACGCATTGCAAGAGATGCGTTCCTCTCATTCTTTCTTTTTCTTGATCAGTGTGGTGCATCGGCCATTCGGTTTTATTTTCCTCTACCTTTTGTCGTTGATACCGTCTCCAGCGGATTATCGTGGCTTTCTCACTCCGGTTTGCTCCAACGTCAGTGAGCGGCTGTACGTTCAAGTCGTCTCGGACGGCGCGTTATATTTTAGCGCGCGCGCTACTTGCACGATTTGTGCCGCGAATAATAGACGCAAAAGACCAGAGATATATACGCAAATACAGAATTAAAAGTGAACGATTACGACGACTACGAGAATTGCCGTCTTTTCTACTGCCGTTTAACGCTGCCGATGCTCTCGCACACTCGGGAAAATTTTGAGCTTGCTGACTCTGGGGGCCAAGAAAGAAGAACGATTACTCCTGCCTGCGAATCGGGCTCAGGACTGAGAGCACGGAGAGTCGACGCACGATGCCGGTCTTTGATTGGCTAGTCGGTAGGGTCTTCTATCAGGATCCTCTATCGGCCCAACATGCATTGCGCGATATGACGCGCGAAAAAACAAATGTAGTATTGAGTAGATTTTATAACACTTGTGTTGAGATACAAAAGAAAAAGAGAATATAATTTTTCGGTGTACAATCTCATCTTAATTAAATTTATATATGTAAGATAATTGTTATTAAATCTTTCTTAATTCTTTATATACGTTATGTATATTTGTCTTCTTTTTTAATTAAATGTATAATTTTATTGTATCAAAAATCTGAAAGGAGAAAATAAGGAAGTAAATGAGTGATTTATTCTGCGCTCCAGAATAATAGATCTAGAAAAAAGACAGATTAAAGCTGAGAGAAATAATATAATGGTATCGAGAGGATGTATATCTTGAGTTGATACAAGGCAGAGTGCACTTTTTTAAGATAGTTTTAGTGAGCTGCTCATCGCAAGAAAAAATTTGTTTGCTTCTTTCTATGATACAAGCTTGAATAATATGTATACAGAAGTGCAAAAAAACACGTATTTTATGAATAGTTCGTAAATATATTCTATTCTTGGAAAACTTTTTTGTATCAGCTTTTTACTTAAAGATTCTCATTATTGAATTTATTGCACTTGAGCAATAACTTATAAGCAGGAACTAAAAAACTGTCATAAAAATAATTTCTTAATTTTATCTACTTTGTTTATACAGCGACTACAAAAAATAATATATCTATATCTAATATATATCTAATACATGTTCTAGAAAAACTCTACTTCAATTTTTATTTATATAAAAAATTATAAATATAAACGTAAAGTCGAAAAAAAAATGTAGTAACTACAGTTTTAGAGACTATTCTTACAAAGATATTTATTGAGAGAGGCGCAAAAATATTTAAAACATATTATGTCTACTTATCTATCAGCATATGTAATATTATATTTTAATCGTAACAACTGTAAAATTTGTTTAACACAACCCAATCATTTGACATAGTAGCTTGTTGCATTGTTAACTTTGTAAAAATTCAAACTCTGCTCGATAAGCAGAAACCTAATCTTTTTTTTATCGTTTACCTCGTAAACTTCTATACGTCACACTAATATGAATTTTTGCATATAACTCTAACGCGCGTTTTAACCTTGAACGGTGCAACGCATTGTTGCTAATGCTGTGTGATGTGACATGTAGCTACAAATTAGTGTACTTCATTTAAGCTTAGAGATTTCATTTGCAAAGTGCATTGTTGCGTTCAATCATGTCATCAATACAAACAATTTATACATATATGCGTATTTTTTCCTAGGTATGATTGTTTCTGTTCTATTAATCATTAGTCTACTTACTGACATATGTCAGTGTTAATTAGAGAATAGAATATGCACATGCAAATGTAATACGTATTATTAGAATTGATTAATGAAGAGACTGCTCTCTTGTTTTTCGTATATTCGCGCGCTGATATGCCTTGTCACTTTCTAGGCGCGGGATGGCGACGGAAGAGGGAGTTGAGTCGTATATATAGCGCTGCCGCAAGTCGATAAACATCGTCATCGAAAACGCAAGTCGAGTGGTCTGGTCGGGTTCGACAAGGTTCTCGGTTTTGTATTTAGTTGCAGAAGAAAATTTGACGTATATATAAATAATCGGTTTTGATTTGAAACTTTTTAGTTGCCGAAAAGAAATATGTTTCGCTTCTTTGTAGTGGTCGCGGCACTCTTTGTGCTGATCGACGCGGAACAAAAAATCCAAAGGTGAGTATACTCTACATTGTATCATACTGATATTGCGAAATAAGTACCAATGAAACATCTCGCTTTCTCATTTCCGACTTGATAAAATTGATACAGAAACTGCGCAAATACGATTATATTATTTCAGCGAAATGACCGGACAAAATCTTATTTTCAAAAATTCTTGTATTTGATGACTAAGAAAGTTATACTCGATCTCATGTTTTTGTTTGGTAACTAAAGATTCTGTTTATATTTCTTTCAAAGATCTCTCTGGAAACTTCGCTTATTTGTTTTCAGAATGTAAACTAGGATGTACTAAGATTAATATTATAAACGTCTTACTTTAAGGAAGAACGTTTATAATATTAATCTTAGTTTGTGTCTAAAATTATTTAAAATGTATATTCTATTTCTCTCTTTCTCTCTGAAAGAGAGGATAGATGGAACTATTATTACAATAGTTAATGCAATTATATTTTACTGTGCTGTTATAAGTTTACATGAGCAATAAACAAAACATGTTTTCTTTGTTTGATATTAAGACTGTCTAAGATGTCAATGTTTTTGGAACAAAGAATCAGGTGCTGAGATATTTTTAAAACTGTGCTGTCAACTTAAATAATCTACAAATCATACATACAAATTGTATTAAATTAAGTTATTGTGATTATTAAGTTAATTAAATTATTTTTTTAAGTTAATTAAATTATAAGTTTTTCAAAGTTTAGCTTTTTTCTATGAATATATAATAAAAGCGTCATTTTCAATGACTATATACTTATGACTGTCTGGTGACTTATGTTTTTTTTCTGTGAATATGGTTTAGTAAAGATGATAACATATTTAAAGAATTTTTGTATACACATATATATATATATAATGAAATGTTCTTTGTGTTGTTCCAAGAATTCCACTGTACAAAACCAATTCTATCCGAAAGACTCTAAAAGGAGTTGGCACTGAGTTAGAACAGATACGTTTGGCTGAAGATTCTCAAGGACTTGTACCGGAACCTTTGTCCAATTATCTGGATGCTCAATACTATGGTCCAATCAGCATTGGAACTCCACCCCAGAAATTTAACGTAATTTTTGATACTGGCTCCTCAAATCTGTGGGTACCATCCAAAAAATGTCGCTTTACCAATATTGCCTGTTGTAAGTAACATTTAAAATTATTAAAAATACAGTTACTGTAAACTATTGGATTATTAAGTGTGAAACTTGACAAATATATACGTGCGCGTGTCAAGTTTCATACTTAATGACATTCATGACTTACAAATTATAGTAATAAAAATCAATAAAAAGATCTGTATCTCTATTTGAAAAAACACAGAGTAAATATAATTGTAAAATTTAGTTATTAATAATCTAAATGTTGTGGAGTTAAATTTCACAATTGTAATTTATGCAATTTATCACACTTACTTTTGAGATACAAATGACCTTTGACACACTAAGATAACTTATATCTTTGGTTTAACAACAAATAAAAAATTAAATTTGATTATTTAAACTCGATCTTATGTTTACACTGATAAAAAGTTTGCTTTTAAAATCTAACATCATTAAAATATCTGTTTGTTATACTTTGCAGTATTGCATAATAAATACGACAGCAAGAAATCTAGTACCTATAGTCCAAACGGAACCTCATTTGCTATTCAATATGGCACTGGCAGTCTATCTGGATACTTATCTTCGGATGTAGTGGATGTGAGTCATCACGAAGTGACTTATATCAAATCATAATCTATTAATAAATACAAACGTTTTTTAAACATTGTTATTACTCCAAATAAATTATTTCTAATATAAATTTAACTACTGATATTTGCAGGTTGCTGGCATCAAGGTTCAACATCAAACTTTTGCGGAAGCAATCAGCGAACCAGGTTTGACTTTTGTCGCTGCTAAGTTTGACGGTATCCTGGGGATGGGCTACTCTACCATTTCCGTTGATGGAGTAACTCCTGTCTTCTATAATATGGTTAAACAAGGCTTAGTAAAAGAACCTGTCTTCAGTTTCTACTTGAATCGGTATCTTTTTATACCAGTATTTTTTCATGATGCACGTTTTTTAAGTCTGTTTTTTTTTTTTTTTTTAACCATTTTGTCAACTAAATATTTAAACTAAAGCACTAACTTCTGAATAACGCATTATTTATTTTGTTTATATTTTATTATTGCAATTTGAAACCTATAGTGATCCTTCGGCTAAAGTGGGTGGTGAAATGATATTGGGTGGATCTGATCCTGATCATTATGAAGGTGAACTCACATATGTTCCCGTTACGCGCAAAGGATATTGGCAATTTACTATGGACAAGTATGTAGTTACTTTCTAAATTACACTGATCATGTGCCGATAATAACATCGACAATATAATATTATCACGTTATAGCATTCAAGTAGGTGATAAGACTTTGTGCGCGGCTGGTTGTCAAGCTATCGCCGATACGGGCACTTCTCTTATTGCTGGACCTACCAAAGATATTAAATCGATTAACGATGCGATAGGAGCGATTGACATTAACGGAGAAGCTATGGTAAGTAATAATTATCCTTTCCGTAATGATGAAAACTTGTTGAACCTGTTGTCTAACAAGCACAGCAGGATATATAGTGATTAACATTAAGTTAACATAAACATAAAGTTTAAAAAGGTAAAAACTTTTCAAGTACAAAATCAGTAATTATAACTTATCTCTTATAGGTAAAGTGCAATGAGATTCCTAACATGCCTGTGATTACAATCACTCTGGGTGGAAAGAAATTCTGTCTCCGTGGTGAAGATTATATTCTTAAAGTAAGCGTCATACATTCTGATTCTATTTAATTTAAAAACAAAGTTTTTTTTTTAACTATTTTACACGTTTGAGAATATGGTATTTCAGAACTCTATAATAATACATTTTAGAGTATATTACATTTAAATGACTGTTTTGCTTTACAGATAAAGACAATGGGCGAGACTGTTTGCATGAGCGGTTTCATGGGTTTGGATACGCCTCAACCGTTATGGATTCTGGGTGACGTATTTATCGGCCGTTATTATACTGAATTTGATATGGGAAACGACCGAGTTGGATTCGCTAAGGCAAAATAATTTGCTTCTCCTCTTTTCATATTATATGCTATTATATACTTTCAGAAATTAAAAAAAAAAATATCAAAACAAGTTATTAAATAAAACGTCGATTCTTATTGTTTGTTGACTTGTATGTTTGTTGACTTTTACTTGTGATTATGACTTGCGGTTTTCTGTATTGTATTACATAAAGTACATACATGATATATTTTCGATCGAAGATCTGCGATGTTATTCTATTAAGTGAATAACATCCTTTAACTCGTCTTCATGTAATATGGTACATACATAATATCAAACATGTACTGAAGTATTGTAACGATATGAAACAAGTGTATTCTTTGAATGCAAGTAAAAGGATAAATAAAATATTTGTTTTCATACACTTTCTGTGTATAATTAATTGTATATTTCCAAAGTTTCATATTTGCATTTACACGCATCTGTGCATATATGTGTACATATATGTACATATTTCACGTCACGGTTTCATTGTGCAAATTTTTATAACAGTCATACGTAGAAAATTATATTATATGGTAGTCTGTTTTTGTTTAACCGCATGAATTCCATAAAAAATTCCCGTATATGACGACCACTTAAAGTGATATGTCAATGGATTAACTAGTATTCCATGAATTACTTTTGTTTTACATCCATCTATAAAAATGAAAAAGAAATTTTATTGTATACAATCTCTCTTGTACGCCAGCTGTTATTATAAATGTGAGAAGTATTTTAATATAAAGTAACCATTGTTATATAAAACGGATGTTTGTATACAAAAATAACATATAAGACTTACATTTATCTAATATACTTTGAACTTCATATGGAGAAAGAAATTTATTCCATTGATGGGTACCCAATGCTATTACCTTCAGCATATATTCTGCGACTATAATAGCACCAAGCCAAGAGCATAAAGTTCTGTTTATTGTTGTTATAAAAATTGATCCATCAGGTTTTAGCACTTCTACACATTTCTGTAGCAGATTTATAATTTTTAAAATCGTATAAGCCAACACATCGATGTGTTTGTTTATTTAACTTTTGCTGCATAACTTGTACCTTTATAAACAAATCCGGATCAGCTACATGTTCCAAAACCTCAGAACAGACAACAACATCATAAGATTCGATATTTGTTTTAGAAAATTCTTCGATATTTGTTGAGATGTAATTTACTCTTTCCATTATATCAGAATCTAACTTTATATGCTGATTTGCTACTTCTATCAATTCATCAGATGCATCTATTCCAGTTACTTCAGCTCCTACTCTAGCTAAACTCTCAGTTAATATACCTCCACCGCAACCAACATCTATAATCTTAAGCCCTTTTAATGGAAAAGCTGGATTGGATGCTTCAAATCCAGTATTTGCCATACCCTCTCTCACAAACTGTACTCTGAGTGGATTAAATTTGTGGAGAAATTTTAATACACCATCTTCATCCCACCATTGTGTTTTCATTGTATTGTGATGTCTAATGTCCTTTTTGTCTACTGTTGATAGTGATCTGGTTGTTTCACTGATATATGCATGCTGAATCAATCTACAAAAAGAAATGATTAATACTTCAAAGTAAACTAACATTAAATCTTATATGTATAAAATGCTTAAATGTTTATGTACTTATTATATATAGCTGATAACATGATTGATAATATATATTTTGTTGTGTACTGTATGCGATTATATACATACATATATATATTTGTGCAATTATATATACATGTATGTATATATATGTATTAATAAAAAACATGTATTATACCTATTGCTGAGAATGATTCTTGAAAAAGAAATCTTATTGGGATACAGAACTTTTAAAACTTGCATCTTGTTAGAAATATTTGCAACTTAAAATGGAACAAATATGTATGTACATACAATCATTAGGTGCGTTCAGACAACTCAAGGCTGTGTCCAGTTAAGCAAGAGGGAACGAACGAACGCAGGGGAAATGCAGGAAATACAGAAATTGAAGTGCAAGAGTAGCAGGAGTTGAAAGAAATCGAGAAAGTGGAAAAGAAGAAATGAGAAGACAGTTGTCTGCTTCTGCTACTGCGCATGCTCCGCAACAAATCGGGGAGCCACCTTCTCATTTCTTCTTTTTCACTTTCTCGACTTCTTTCAATTTCTGCTATTCCTGCATTTCAGTTTCTGTATTTTCCATATATATAATACTTCTATATTGCTAGTACGGTGCCGAACTGAAGTCCAAATGTTACGGTGCAGACAATATAGTAGCCTCTCTCTCCAGCTGCTTTGTGCGCATGCGGTGAACATTCAAGCACGTTTGGGCATTTCTCTTTCTCGCGTTCTTTCCAATGCTTTGTCTCGCTCGCACTCGCTTAAGCCTATGTCACACTACGGATTAGGATTGAGATTGAATTGCAATTTGGCCAATCAGAGAGCAAAGATCAGTACACTTAGAATTGATTTTCTTTTTTCTGATTGGTCAAATGTCAATCTAATCTCAATCCCAATCCGTAGTGTGACATAGGCTTTAGTAGACGCGCCTGCGCATAATGACGCTCGACTATCTATGCCCATATTTGGACTTCGTGCGTCTCCCTTTCTCGGGCCTCGTGCCTCTCATTGCGAAGATACGCGACTAGCAATATAGAAATATTATATATATATTTTCTGCATTTCCTGCGTTTGTTCGGTTCCTCTTGCTTAACTGAACACAGTCCAACAGTTGCACAACGGTTAAGAGATAATCACTTCTGATTGGATCATACTTTTGGAACCAAAGCAGATTTTGAAGAATAGTCCTATCATAAGTGATGATCTTTCAACCGTTGAGTTGTCTGAACGCACTCATTGAGTAAAAAGAAACAGGATAGAGCGTTTGGTTCAAAAAGTGGTGACGGAAGTAGATTTGTCTGTGATTAGTCAATTTCTTACGACTTACAGCTTACAACTATTATTCTGCTATTGGATTTCTGCTACTAAATTCAAATCGAGTAAAAAACCAGATAAACGAAAACTCGTCCGTTGTGCGCATCTCTCCTACTAGAAAGCCCCCCCATTTAACAGCCATTGGTTGCGTTCAGCAGAACAAGCTGCTTTGTAGCAATCGAACATGATTGGTTCTTACTTTTAGAACCAACAATCAATGTCAATTGTTGATAAGACAACAACTCAGCAATTGTTCCGCTGAACGCTGCCATTGGCTGCCAGCGAGTATCCCGCCAATTCCGCGCGCAACACTATCCCCACTTTGCCCGCTTTTCTTCCTTTATATGCAATAGAATTCTCTTCTCAATTTGAATTCAGTATAATAATAAAGTTATCAGCAAATTATTCACCGTCTTGTTTTATTTGGAACCATTTTTAAATACAATATATATAAATATATATATATATATCCATATATTGTGTTTAAAAATATATGTGCATTATATTACTGTTAAATCGAACATCGTTTTTCTGAATAAATGAAGAAAGTGGAATAAAATTAAGTATAATAAAAACATATAATCGACAATAGACAAAGCAATAAAACCATACATATATATTTTATATATGGGAATATGTTGACTTCTGATTTTTTTTAAATCATCGCTTTTCATCTCGAGGTTTGTTCGCGTCGCATGCTTCAACATGCTCCAACGCGCTATTTTTCAATGAAACTTCAATGAAACTTCAAAACATTTTTAATGAACTTTTTCAATAAAAAAAAGTTGCACTAGTGCAGGCGCGTTGGACTGAGTAGAAGCATGCAAAGTGAACAAACCTTCGATCTCTTCAATTTTGTAGTTTTCTTTTCTCTTTATTTAGTTTTACGAATAATGTGTGTTTACGTGTATAGAAATCGATTATTATATTTCTTTACAAAAGTTGTAAAATATACACAAAGTGTAATACATAATTTTCTTAAATGGAAAAGATGATAGAAAGGCGAGCGAAGTACGCATGTGCGAAGGATGGATAGGTGACGCAGGAGTACGTCAGCTGTTTTGTTGGGCTTTCACGGAGAGGACGTGCGTGTGTGTCCATCGTCGTCGGGAATGGTGTTATATTGTTGACTGGAACGGCATTTCGCGCAACTTTGGTTATCGGTACCCGTTTGCACGGACGCGTTCTTTTGTTTGTGGTAATCGCGTGCAAAGAGAACCGCGCGTGTTTCCGATGTACGATACTGCGGTGGCGTGAAGAACCAAGAAAACGCGTAAATGCGCGTGGCTTTTGTGTTAAGTCTCGTTTTGCAAAAACCGTCTTCTCTTTCTCGTACATGCAATTGATTCTAAGAATCAGCGAAATCTGTAATCTATCGTGTTCGTGACCACTTGACGCAATCAGAAATCGGGACGTTCTCGCCCGCTCGGAGGGGTAGACGCAACATTGTGATATTCCACGAAAGAGGCGCAGTGGTAACTTACTAGAATTGCTATGGCACAGCCGACGAGCAGCGCGTTACGGGCACTCGCCTTGGAATACAAGAGTTTGCAAGAAGAACCTGTGGAGGGCTTTCGCGTTAAGCTCGTCAACGAGGACAACATGTTTGAGTGGGAAGTCGCGATTTTCGGTCCACCTGATACACTCTATCAGGGCGGATATTTCAAGGTATTCGTTGCTCTGTGTTGTTTACGCGATGTTGTATGTGTGTGCGTATATATATATATATATTTATATGTACGTACATATATATGTATATATATATGTATATATATATATATGTATATATTTACGCGAATCGTGCGGTGTAACGACGACAAAGTTGTCGTAGCTGCGTGTCGAATATAAAGCCAGAATGCAGTATCGTTTCTTGGTTAGATCAGAATATGATACATAAGTTGCGTTTTTTACATTCTCGAATTTTTGTCAAACAAAATTTAGAATAAAAAACTCTATTAATTGTTAAAATGTATAATTTTTAATCAAACATCACAAGCAGGTATCGTTCAGTAATGTCTGTTCGTCAACAGTTTTTTTTCATTCAATGTGTTATCGTTGAAAGCGTAAACAAAGAAGCCTTCGTACATACGAGCTAAGACGCTTGAAAAATGCGACTTTGCATATATTCCGCTCTTTATGATAACACGCAAATATCATATATGTATGTTCTTCTTGCGCATAACCTAGCCTAGCTCAGAGCATATCGACTATCCTTTTCCGCAACAAAACCAAACGTTGTACAATAAAGGCCGCAACGTTGACCTATCTTCGGAATTATTGCCTGTCATGTTCGCAAAAAGTACATTTTACTTGTTAAGAAACTCAGTTCTCTCCTTGTTCAAAAAATCTCTTGGTTAAAAAAACAAAAGCTAGTAAACTGTAGCAAGTAAAGTGTGTGACAATCAGATCGGAAATGAAAGAAGGGTTAAGTTGAATGATGGGAAGGGGAAGGAATGGTCAAAGGTTCGAAACGTCGTGAACAAAATTCTGATCAGCTTTGCCACCATAATTGCGAGAGTCGATTCTATTCTGTCGAATAATATCTTGTAAAATACTTATCGCAATGTACATTTCTATCATCTTACATATATTCAAATTACTTCTACCATCTTATGTATTTTACTATCATATATTCTTATATTCGAAGTGAAGAACATTTCTTTTTTCAATAAAAATCATAATCCTAATAACATTCAAGTATAACAAACCTTATTCGTAATATATTTGTGAAACAAAAAACTTTCCGCGTTTAGATTAAATTATAAAATTAAATTAAATCATAGATAAAGGAAACGGTCCGGTACATAACTAGTTTGATAGAAACTTGAGTTTTCTTTCTGCATTAATACTTTTTTTTTGTTCTCTTACTAATTTAACTAATTTTGCACAATATCTTACATTCACGTCAATTTACTAAAGATACTTTTCAATATCGAATATACAAAAAAGTAAAATATATAAATTGATATCTATTATAGTTATTACTTTTATAAAATCAGCTTGCTAGTAAAACGATTTAAATTTAGAAGATGCTAAAGCGACAGTCAAACTCTGATTTTTTTTTGTGTTAGGCGAATCACTTTGATCAAATTTACAATATTAGTATATATAATATATATTGACAGTTATCTAAGAAAACGAAATAGAATAATATAATAATTAGATGAAAAAATGGATATTTTCTAAAACAAATCAAGCAAACAGCTGATTACATTAAGTTGTGTTTACGCATGGTGAAAAAAAAAATTGGCATGATTTTTCTAGTTTCTGATGTCATAAGCATGTATAAGTTAGTTACAGTGACGAAGCGGATAAGGAGTGTTTGACCAGATTAAACGCCAAACTGTAAAATGGGTTCTGTCATTGCTGATACACTGCTATACTTTTTGCTTGCTCTACCGTTTCGTTTCGTCCGCTTTCTAAACTACTCGCCGCTTCGTCACCGTAAATGCGTGCAAGTGAACTCTATTCACGTAATGCGGTGTATCTTCTCGTAACGTAACTTGTAGCGCGCGGTAACGAGCCACGGTGTTTCTTGTAAACCTTTGTATATATATCGTACACAAGATATATCTCGTATATACATTTTATCTGCGCGTATATATGTAGTTATTTCGAAAGACTGCGTCTCCACCGTGCTCCGGATTAATCTATTATTTACTTTACCGTAATCACGTTAGCCCTTAACCGATGAATGCTCGCGTTGTTTCGAACGCTTAGATAAACAATTGCTTTTATCTTACGCTTGAAATATCCTTCGTAATTAATAACTTCACATTCTTTATTCACGTTCTCGATTATCCACAAAGACAACTTTTCCTTGCACTTTTTTCCGTTTGTAAGTTTTCATTCTGCATGAAATCAGGTTTTTATTTAAATTTACAATTGTTTTAAAAACCACAAAATTTTCTAACTTAAAACTATATATAAACAAATAGTTGTTTGCGCTTTCTAAGTATGTGACAAAACATTGTGTTTTTATTTTATATAATGCTGTATAGGTAAGAGGTCAGAACACTCCTGAAGTCTTAAAATGATACGTAAGGTTTTAGGGATTTTTTATGGGTAAATATATGTACTTAAAATCTGCTTAGAGGAATTTATTATTATTGTACATATATAACAAACTAAAAAAATGTTTTTATTTTTTGTATGTCCAAACTGGTGGTGCACTTGCAGAATTTTTTTTTTGCAACTTCCAATTAGTGTACAGAATTCTAAGTATACAGTTTGACCTTGAACAAAATATATAAATGTTTATTATCTACATATTATCAAAGACTAGAGAAGTACGTAGGAATTTTTCAAAATATTGAAAACTCGTTTTGCAATTAACATTTTTTATACGTAAATTTGAAAAAATCCAAGTTTAATAAAATAGCATAAATGTCATTGAAAAAAGGCAATATTTTGAAAAATTTCTACGTACTTCTCTAGTTTTTAATATATAAATAATGTATATTTTATATAGTTTGTTCAAGATCAAAATCGTGTGCCTAGAATCCTGTACACCAATTTGAAGCTGCAGAAAAAAAGATTTTGCCAAATAAGCCATTGCGTCGCCATTTTGAACATAAAAGAATTATAAAAACTTTTTTTAGTTATATATGTTTTTTTGGTTTTATATATATATATATGATGATCATGAGATGCGGTTTTGCAAGATTATATATTTTCACATTTATCAGAAATTTGCTCTTAACCAGAACTTACGCGTAGCTCGATAAAAGGCGAAAAATACGTGAGTATGGCTGCCAAGTTACATAAAATGCCATCGAGCGTTGTCTTGGTTCTATTTCTGGATGGTAGCAAACCCTACCGATCACCAACGGCCAACCAACTTTCTCCTAATCTCATTCCGTTTAAGACGAACGAGCACCGGTTCGATTTTATATATTATCTAACGTATCTATCTCGTGGACTTGAGACGTTGGTTCGTCATTATACTTGTTTCATTTCTCACAACGTCTGCCTCGATCAGACTTCATCCTTTCACCTTGCGAAGACATTCCACTCTTTGTCTGTGCCAGAACTTTCTATGTTAATAATACGCTTGCAGAATCGATAGTCGATACACAACTTACAGAAAGGAATTGCAATATACAGTTATTTATGTATTTATTCACTTCTATATTTCCATAAGAAGCGGAAAGAGGAAAAAAGCGAGAAACATGTTTAGTTTTTTTCTGCATAGCGCGCACGCACACACAAACACCTCGTTAGAAAAATTTCTTTTTATCGTTTTTAATTGTCTTCCGCATGTTTTTGCATCAATAGCGTTTTTGACTGGCACGAGTTGAATCGCCTTTTCGAAGCGATTATGACATTATTTCAAGTAAATTAATCAATATAATATCGATTTGTTAAATTGACGTCATTGATTACTCCGAGAGCTAGTCAACCCATTGTTATTAAAAACGTTAAAAGAGAGAAGAATTATTGCAATTGTCTGATTACTACATTTTTTTTAAAGCATTTCTTTGTTTTATTCCGAAAGCAAACAAAAAATGTTTTACAAATTGAGCGAATAACAGTATCACGTTTGTGAAACCAAACTGATCTGTCTTGATTGAGGTATAAAAATCATCAGACTCGCATTACACAACGTCGCGTTACAATGATCAACGGTGCTTATTGTCAAAGTAGGTCGCGAAAATTTATAGGTCATACGATGGAGTTACGACAAAAGACGACAAGATGATAGTTTTATGCTAGAGCAATCTGCATAAAATCTTGCTTTAAATCATTATTTTTCTCGTGTAAAGTGACTTTTTTTTAATAACATATCTGAAAACACAAGAGCTTTGCAGAAAACATTTTATTGCATAAGACAGTAAGCCCGTGTTATAGACAATTCTCATAATATTTCCTGGCAATATAAGATCGCGTACTGATAATCGCGATCAATATTTTTCCACCTACTTGGTACTTGTGACATCAGAAAACTCAGCACGCTTTCATTATTTTACTCTAAAACGCAAATGCAAGTCAAATATTGATAAATTAAAATTGTATATAAATATATTTAAACATTCAAGAATTTTCAAAGATTTTTTAGTAATAATTAAAACATTGATTATCATCACTAGTGTTCTGTTGAAAGATAAATAGAAGAATCTCTTAATTGAAAGAGAGAATTTTCTTAGAAGACTCTATTAGCTGACAATTAATTCTGTCTTTGATAGACCAATAAAAGATTCGGGAACATATAATTTTGGGAAATTGTCATAAAAATTGCTTAAAGTGGCAACGTGTCAACTTGCAAGTGCACGCGAACTATTACGTGCAGAATTTTCGCGATACTGTGTGTAGTCAGTAGAAAGTAGGTTAATTCTAGAACGCGGTTATCCCGGAGGACGAGGTGGATATTTGGGCCATGACCAGGTCGCGATCAATATTAGCGTCCCGATGGCAAAGCCTCCATTGAACATAGCAATATTCCCGTTTTAAAATAGAGATCGATATTATCGCTTGAACACGCTGAAGATTTTTCAATCGGATCGAAATGTCAAATCTTTATTAATATCTGATTTGATTTTATATCTTTTTCTGTTATAGTTACGTGCATACACCGTGCATGGCCGTGATGCACTTTCTCAACATCGGAAATGTCTTCATTCGCAATTTATAAAAGTAGTTTTTCACTACATTAATTTGACTGATTTCATCAAAATACATATATATTGTATATGAAAAAGGTTACCCCATCTATCACACTTTGTCATATCTTTTATATTTTCATCAGACTAAAATCATCTTAGTCTATTAAGAAATTTATTAGGATTATTATCTTTTCAAATATTTATTTTTAAATATATAAATATATTAAAAAGAATATGGTTTACTATTTTGTTAAATATTTTAAGTACATATAACATAAGTAAATTTACATATATAAATCTTCTTCAAAGGCAGATATTCAAAATTATAATTTTAATGAATTTAAAACTTGGTGTCATGGATATATGTGGAAATAGCTTTCACATTTCTGTTCGTAAAAGCAATGACGGATTTTAAATACCTCTTAAAATTTTTTGATGAAAATTATGTGTCGAATTGTTGAAGCCATCAAAATTATAATAATTTTCGATGTTAGATAAACTAAAGATTATTCATTGTTGCGTAGTCAACATGAGAGAGAGAGACTGCAACTTGTACACACAGAAAAACATTATTCTATATTACTAAGAAAAATAATTATTCAGTATTTATTTATTTTTCTTTTAAACAATCGTTAACGTTAATTCAAAGAATATTTTCTTGATATAGTCTTACAATATACTTACAAATTTTTAAAAAACTTATTATTATATACAAAAGAAGAACGTATTCTCTTTTCAAGAATATTTCAAAACTTTATCGAAAAACACGCAGATGTGTTAAGTACCGAATTTTTCTTTTAAGTTTAATATATATTCGTGCTTGAAAAGTATCAAGTTTACTAAGATTTAAAAAATATTTTGAATAAGTACTTACGAAATCCTTGTATAATTTGTAGGTACCATTTGTGGATATATAAACTTATTATATACTTGATACAAGTGATATTTACTTGTCATTTTTCTGTGCGTATGTAACAGATTGTACTACATGATACGTGCGTTAAATGTGTTGTGAGACGGAGTTTGATTTGTTTTGTTGCAGGCACACATGAAGTTCCCGCCAGATTATCCATACAGTCCGCCGAGTATTCGTTTCATGACAAAAGTTTGGCACCCGAATGTATATGAGGTGAGTGAATGTACGAGAATTATCGATTTATACTGTTCTCTTTCTCTCTCTTCCTCTCTCTTCTCTCCACCATGTTCGATCTTTTTCTTTTATGTACATGAGTGTACGTGCGTGTCTCTCGTTTCTCTTTTACCATCCCGTTTCCGTTTATCTGTCCCGCTCTCACTCCGCTTACTACCGCGACTGTATAACGACCGTCCCGCTCTGTCTATCCGCCTCTCTTTATCTTCTATCCTCCGCCGTCATGGCTTTTACAACCATCAGCCTTTACATCGTCACTTTCAGCGCTTGTGAAACCACCCGGGTCGTCCGAACCCCCGCTTGGTTGCGCTTCCATCGAAACGCACCGTCGCTCGGACGGACGGGCAAACCAGGAGAAACGAGAGGGAGCAAAAGAAAAAAGTATAAAACTAAAAGTATAAAGCAAAAGAAAAAAGTATGAAAACAGTCGACTTGCAAAATTGCGTAGCAGTATCCGAGATTGCATTTATATTGGCATATCATTAACGCGCCGCGTGTTCTTGTGTGGAACGTCAGGTCGCTATATTTATCGCGGATTCGCATCGTCACATTTGACGTTTATAAAATTCGGCGGTTCTTTCACCGTCGTCGTGCAAATTTCACGCAATCAGCGAGAGAAGCGAGAATTTAATTGATCGAAGCAAGTGGCGATTCGAACACAAAATAGATTCGTGATCTTATAAGTATCATTTTTAAAAAGATAGAAAGCAATTTTACGCCTATCTACTAATATTATAGGTATAAGTTGTTGTTGGCATTCCTGTATTTTAAAAATTACAGTTTTAATTATGATAAAATATTAAATTCAAATAATTTGTAATATCTATAACTTTTACAACAAACTGTATAAGTATAAATATAAAACAATGACAATATTACGGTCGAAAAGAAAAAATATTTGACGAATAACGTTTTTATTCGTTATCAAAATGGTTAACAAATTATCTGTAGTCGAGAATGCATTTCCGCATTTTTATTTGTGTTACTCATCAATAGTGTTATTTGCATAAAAATATGTTGTCTTCTCACACGCTTATCGACCTCGCGATATCGCCGCATCTCTTTTGTTTGTTGTTCGTCGCATGTGACCCTTCGATAACTAGCAAACCGAAGTCAATGACCGTCGAAAGCTCATGTGGACATCCGTGTCCACTCGCCCATCGTCGATAGAGATGGCAACGACAGGAAGGTGTAACAACGCAAATATTTTTTTTCACGAGCTGTCGACAGAAAGTTATTAAAGCTCGCACGTACAATTATTCACAATTTGAAATTAATTCAAAAATATTTTTAAATTTTCCTTTAGTTTTTTTGTGAAAACGCAAGAATAGAGATCGAGCATTTAAAAATACGTGATGTATATAAATAAACAATTTTATTTGATTATAGAACACAGTTTCCGTGATTTGTGTATTACTGAACACAAAATATAGCCGAACTATTTTATTTTATTTATGTTTAAACTCAAACACTACTTGCGAGATAAAAGACAGAACGTTTAAGCGAATTAAATCGCACGCCGAGAAACCTCGTTTTGTTTTGTTTTTTTTCTACTGCGTGAAATTTGGTTTTGATGGCAATCTGCGCCTTACGCAAATGCTTGTAAAAGAAAGAGTTCTTGCTTCAATATTCTTACATTTTTGGTTTCTCGCAATCAAAGCAAATTGTCGTAAAAAAATTGTGTGTGTGTGTGTGTGTGTGTGTGTCATGTTATATTACATACGTATTTATTTATTTATTCATATATATACCGCGACCTTAATATTTGTATGGCTCGCTTCTCTCGCAAGCTAACTTTCGCCGTCGTGAAATTCATATTATTACACTTACGCATGCAAATGTGTGTGTGTGTACATACCGTATATTACGCAAAGAACTTCCTTTGATTTCGCGCGTTTATGCTTTCATTTCAAATCAATTTTGTAAAATATAATTTTATATTCTTCGTGCAAAAAAAAGAAAGAAATATGTCCGAATAAGAAGAAATTAAATTTATGCGTTGTCTCTTTCTCTTTCATCCGAAGTAGCGGCCACTTTTGCATCTCGCGCGTTTCTGTGCATAGGTACACACATCTACTCGCTGGCCACTCGTATAAATGCATGTGCGCGACACACAAGCGAGATGCTATCGCGGAGCAGTCGTGTCAAGTGCTGGGCGTTTACTCGAGAAGCTTCGCCTTCGTGGCTTATTACAAGGTGTTCGGAGTCAAGCCACGGTGAAACCACGATGCGCCTTGTCCTACTTGCGTCGAGCGCGGGAGAAATGAGAAATAGAAACACAGTAGAGTGTAAGAAAATCGCGATAAATTTTTTGCAATTTTATATAAAAACATATCTTTTTTGGTCGCATTCGTGCGCGCGCGAACACAACTGTGGCTTTCATATTTTATTATTTTTCGCAATATTCCAAGTATACGCGCGCGCGTGTGTGTATGTGTGTGTGTAAAATCTTATCTTCTCGTACGCAAAAATTATCTCCAAATGGCGCAAAGCGCGTGAATCACAATATTCTCGGGGATTTTTCTTTAAGCACCAAAAAAATAATCTGGTTCCGTCCTTCGAGCGACGTTGTTTTCTCAGGAACAATGAACGCAGAATCAGAGTCGTCGAGGTTGCCGTATACTTTACGTTAGGGAAAAAAGAAGACGCAGGCGTGAACTCCGTGCGCAGCATATTTTTGCTTTGTATTAAACATAAAGAATATATGTATATGAAAATATTTAGTATATTTAACTCAAAGCTTTAGAATCTTTTTAAAAGTTTACTTTTTTAAATGTTTTAAATGCTTAAAAAAGCTGATATCAACAAAACTTCGTACAAATCAGATAAAATGTTTAGACCAAGCGCGTAACAACGATAACAAAAGTCTAGATACTAATTAATTAATAAGCACGCGCGAGTAAATTTTAGTTTTTAACAATAAATTGTTGTTGCAAGCAGCATGTGTACATGCGAGCAAATATATATGAAAATATATATGTATAATCGCGATGAGTAAATTTTTGAAAATAATATATCGCAAAATGAAACAAACACTTGATTTGAATGATTACTTGAATGTAGTCAAAGAAAAAGTAGCAGAAAAATAACTGAGAAAATTGCAAAATCAGATCTGAAAAGTTAACCTTCTCTGTGTAGAACGGTGATTTGTGCATATCAATTCTACATCCACCCGTAGATGATCCACAGAGCGGTGAACTCCCTTGCGAGAGGTGGAATCCAACGCAAAATGTCAGGTGAGTATCATAATCGGTATCACAGAAAAAAATTAGGAGAAACGAAACATGCTGTTGTGTCCTTATGTTAAATTATACGTAGTGTAGTTCTCAGAATCTAAAATTTTTTAAATAATAAATTTGTGCTTTTTATCAGGACCATCCTGCTATCAGTAATCTCGTTGCTGAACGAGCCTAACACATTTAGCCCCGCTAACGTTGACGCATCAGTGATGTACAGACGCTGGCGTGACTCCAAAGGGAGAGATAAAGAATATGAAAATATCATAAGGTATAAGATTTTTTGTCGAACCGTTATTATAGAGAAAACTTTAAATATTTATATTAAGAAATCATATAAGCTGTGTCACGATATTGTCGATATAAATGCTGTGAAAAATAAGTGCAGCAATGATGACATCGTAATTTTGACATATATTTCAACTATGAAATGGCCATCAGAAAAGTCGTTTTCTTCGTTCTAGTTAAAAATAAAATA
Organism: Pseudomyrmex gracilis; assembly: GCF_002006095.1. NCBI lineage: Eukaryota > Metazoa > Arthropoda > Insecta > Hymenoptera > Formicidae > Pseudomyrmex > Pseudomyrmex gracilis. The sequence continues at coordinate 237,770 of NW_018020585.1, read as the reverse complement.
AAAAATAAGAGCTAGTTTCATAATACAATAAACGAAATAATATTGTCTGTAAACCATAATTTAATGTATCACACAAAATAGCTTTTTCAAGAAATTTGTGGAACATAATTAATATAGTCTTTTCATGATTAAAAGAATCTTTAAAAGCTGACAAAAATATTTTTTTTCTTTCAACGCAAAACCAAAGTCGTTTTATGATTGAAGCATCTGTATGCTACAGAACGTTAACAAAAGGGATTGTATAAAACGACGGCGATTACATCATTGATTTAAAAAAACAATTGCTCATGCCGAATTACTGCTTGATTAGTTTTAATGATCGGACACGAATCTTTGCACTCACTCAATATATAATTTATACGCAATTATTTACAATCAAATATCGAATTTATCTATAAATGCAGGCTATTTTTTCCGGGTCATTAAATATTGTTCACGTTACGGTTTTTTTGTAATCTTTTTCTATTTGATATATAAACAAAGAAATATCTTAGTTGTTGGACTATCAAAGAGGTAGGTATTTTGTCAATGTATATTTCATGCATTTTTTCTATTAGGAAACAAGCCCAAGCTGCCAAAATAGAAGCCGAAAAAGAGGGTATTGTAGTACCCGTAACCCTGGAAGATTATTGTATAAAGACCCGAGCGAGGCCAGCCGAGCAGCAATTAGATATGACAGACTTTTACGACGACGAATACGAGTTGGATGATGACGAAGACGAGCAGCTCAGCGCCACTGATTATGAAGATGGCGATGATAGTGGCAACGGAGAATCGTGATCCATTTCTTAGATAATAAATACAACAACAAAAAACCCGAACCGCTAATTATTATATACCAATTCTGTATAGATTAATAAATTAACGAGCTTTTAAACCGGACAATCTTTCTATTTCTCTCTCCGTTACCAAAATTTCAAGCTATTTTTTGCTGGACAACAGTCAACTTTAGAAGACTTATGAGTATGTCGATTTCTTTTAAAATTATTGTATTTATAAAAAGAAAAATTGAAACATGAATAAAAACAGATCTGCTTAATGATGGTTTCCAAATAAAACTATTTTAACTCTCGCGCCTAATTGTCAGAATTATTTATCAGAATAAAAATTTACAGATATTCGTAGATTCCAAGTTATTTATAAGTTAATAATTATCGTGTGGATTGTATTTTTTTCATATTTGTTTAAAATGTGTGTATGTGTGTGTGTACACACGCGCGCGCGAGCGCACACACACAATACATAATAGTTTATCAGTTTTTTGCAATAATTTTCGAGAAATGAAACTGACCTCAAAGTCTAAATAAAATATTATATAATTTTTGCTTCATATTAAAGCGTCAAGACAAATTTAACAATGTTGTATACTATGACTTTCGAGAAATATAAAATAATATAAAATAATATAAAAAAATTGACGTACACTATTATGTTGGTTATAAAACAAAACAGCAAAACTTTTCTCTTTTTTATTGTTTCAATATACTTACAATTTACGAGAAAAATGCTGGCTAATAATAACGCGAATATCCTGTATATTATCAGTTGAGGATTACAGTGTTCTATTTTCCACTTAAAACACTATAGCTTTCAGGTGACGATAAATATATGTACTATATAAATTATATAGTTTCATATCCATGTTAAAAATCTTAATAAAAATATGTATAAGCTTACTAGTTTGTATTTAAGTATGTACTAATATATGTAAGTACACGCAGCGCCAAAAATTCGTCATAATAACGCAAAAGATTGACGAAAGTTTGATGAAGTTTAAGATCTGGCTGTGGACGAGAGTTAGAAAAGTTTATAGTTGTATTTTAAGTATATATTGCATGATATTACAAAAAAATTCCGTGTTTATAAGCTCTTTAACTTAAGCAATATCCTATAGTATAAATATAAGTACTTCAATAGGACAGCACTTGTGCTTGTATTGTGGCTGGCACTTTGATCTTTCAAATAGAAACGGACCAATTGATTTACCTTAGTATTGATAAATGCGTTCGATAAAAACGATTCTATGTATACAAGTACTGTAAGTACACGCGATTGACATTACATCATTTTGGAGATATCTAGTTTCACATGTCATGTTCGAAGTTGCAAATGGGTACATCAATTGATCCTAACATCTATGTGTAACATTTGCATTAATAATAAATTTTCGCTTTCTGTTACATAATTATATATTTGTATTGTAATATTGCAAAAAATTGAGAATGATATTCAATCTAGAGAAAAAAACAAATGGTCGAAAAAAGACCTGTTAAAAATTATTAATAATAAATTTTTACATCTTATATATACACACACACACAGTATAGATTTATATTATTAATAACATTAATTATCATTAATAATTTGTATACATACATAGGCATATATATTGTGCGTAAATATATTTGTGCTGTGTTATTTTATTAAATTTGAAAAAGTAAAATTAACAACTAGTAATTGTTTTTTTATATCTTCAATTTAAAAATTGGTTGTAAGTTTTGAAGTACATAATTTTCATCACAAATCTCAATTTTGATTCTCTTATCAATGTTAAACAATAACTTACACTAGAATTTATACGCGCATAATGCTACGGCCACAAAGTTACTTTAGCTTGTGATTTTTTTAGATCTCTTTGTATTAAATGTCATCTTTGAAATAAAAGCTTTCCAAGTAAAATAATAATTACTCTTAAGCTTATTATTTAAAAAAAATATATTGGATGCAGCTAATCGACTCTGTGGTAGTGTATCTGTGCTCGTATGACTGAAATTGTAAATAGTATATAAAACTCAGACACACAATTTTTAAAGACACAAATATACGTATGCTATTTTTCTTTTACTTATTTCTTTATTAACTATATTTTATTGGAAGACCAATAAGGACTGTTGAAGACGACAAAATAGAAACAAGAAGATATCCAAATTTTAATATCATATCTAAATATATATTCTGCGTTTGTGTACGTAGTAATATCGTAATTAAACTAAATACTTCTTAGTTTCTTAGTCTCATTTAATGTTTTTCGTAGTTTTTAATAATAGAAAGTATACAAAATACTGGCGGTATCAACATATAATAATTTGTACATTGAATAATTATATCTTCTTGGATTTTTGTATATACAAGCAGGCTTTTCTTTGCATATAATTAATAAAATTAGTGTTATACAATTACATGTTTGTCGATATAATTCACAGTAAATATAGGTAATATATATATCAGGTAAAATTATATTAAATTACTTATTAATAATTATGATCTTTTTCACACAATGATAGGTTAATGCAAAGAAATATGTGTAAATACATTTTATTACGACAAAATATATTGTGTGAGCTTATATAACCTTTTACACGGCAATATATTTGTTGCATGGCGAAAGATATTACGTCAAATTTATAAAAATATGTTTATTCTTCTCTCACACAACTTTACACAAAACGTACAGTGGTTGCACAGGACAATAAGATTACATAATATTTTCACATCATAAGATTTTACAAGTTACAAAGCGCTAATTACATTACCACTAATAAAAAATTATGAAAGTAGCTGTGAAGTAATTCTTAAGTGACAAAGTGATACATGGGAGTATTATTGTTTCTTGTTCCGCGCGTTCACGATAAAAGGCACGATATCGAAACTTGTGTAAAATAAAATCACACAGTAGGTATTTGAGTATTAAGAAATTTAAGCGCGCGTTTTCTTCACTTTCAAGCGTAAATAAAATATGTACATACTACAAATAATTATAACAAAAAAAAAAAAACATTTAATTTAATCCTGTGCATCTGGTTGTACATACATATATGTATGTATGTATGTATGTATGTATGTATGTATGTATGTATGTATGTATGTATGTATATATGTATGTATATATGTATGTATATATGTATATACATAGTTTTCAAAGATTAAGAATGTTAATAAATAATATATATACGCGAGAGAAAACAAGAAAAAGTTAAAACAAACTTAAAACAACAGCGCAATGTTAGCAACGATATGTTGGCGGGATATTTTCATAAGCATGAAGCTAGCTTTACGTCTAGCAATTATTTAATATTTTATTCGAGCGATAGTAAACTGATATTATTGTCATGTGTGATTAAGGACGAAAGTTATCTAACGATAACGTCGATTAGCCCAGCATTGTGAGCAATAGTATTCGTTTTCCGGTGATCCAAAGAATTGGCAGTGTTCAGAGCGACACTCTTTCACAACGTACTGTATAAAAAACATTTTATATTATATTTAACTTGCTTCAAAACAAATGTTTGAAATACATACCTTTACATCGTCACTACTGTTCCAGATCTCTGGCTCCGTGCTACTTAATGGAGATTGATTGTTATAAAATGTGGATCTGTAGAGAAAATACTGGATTCATTATTTTGTCATGGAACATATTTAAAAAACTGGCGAATAGAAAATGTGTTCCAAAATAGTACCTTGAAAGATAAAGCGTACGATCCTTATTTGTATTAGTAGGTAACAATTTGCTAACGCTCGCATGACTATCGCGATCACTGGCAGCATAAAATTTAGACTTTCCGGCACCGTAATTCAGTTCGCTTCCCGTATCATCTACTTGATGATCTTGTAGATATCTGCGATTAAACGAACCTTTTATAGCTTATTTCAAATATGCAACAAATAATAGATCGCATTATATGTCACGATAATACCTTGCATGGGCACACTGAAGATAATTTTGAAGCATTTGATCTACATACTGGTGACGTCTACTTTTTATTCTCACGCACAACAAACCCTCAGTAGAAATTCCGCTTGACGAAGGCGGACTTTTTGACCTTTTATTAGTCATATTAGACCATAATTTTTTACTGACGGATCTACCAAGAGAACCAAATTGTTTTGCTACCTCTATTAATTGTCTCGCTGTTTTCGATAATGAACCATCTGCATCGGAAAGCCTATCGATATCTTCAGATGTAAAACTTTGATACTCGCAGTCCAGATATTTTCGTAACAGACTTTCTATCTGTGTGCAATAAAATATAAAAAGAATAATTTTATCTTGAATAATATTCTCGATATTTTTAATACAAAGGAGAAAGGATGTAATGTACGTACGGTATCCTGCGTACAAGTTAACAAATCTCGTAAACCATCGGTCCAGTTCCAATCAGGACCAGGATCCACAGCGAATAAAATTGGCAACAGTTTACCAGTATCCGGATCGACCAGTGGTATACTGACTCCTTCGCCGCAAGCATTGCCATAATCGTTGCATCCATCTACCGTAACAAGCGGTGAAAAATGAGCAGAATGATACGCTAAGAGTAAGGGAGTTCTATGACAACGTGAGGGTAGCACTTCCAAAGGCAGATATACACCGCCGAACGGGATCGGCGCAAAGGCCACTCCTTCAGAATCTTTCAACATAGTTTCTGCTATAACTATTATAGGCCTTTTTAAAGCATGAGCCAAGGCTAAAACGTGTATCTAAAATATAAACAGAGAGTAGAGAATAATTCTATATATATTGTCAAGAAAATGTGATGACATGATACCTCTTCGAGACTCTGATAAGATGTAACAGTTTGGTTTCTAATCGCGGGAGAGGCCATGTCTACTATACTTTGCCATTCAGATAACCACTCTGCTTCTGTATATGATAAATTAGCAGCAGCATTTAGGTCTGTTTGTCTCCACTTCCACCGTCTCAAAAATCATATTTTTACAATATTTTAATTATCATTAAATATTATACTTGCTCTATTTTTATTTCTTATTTTATACCTGAATAGAGCATGTCTGTATTCTCCTTTAGCTAGAGTATTGTACAGCGCTTCTCTTAGAGTAAGCAATCTATCATGAAAACCCCACATTCCTAATGAAGCAGCGTGAAGCAAACAATTACCATCTCCAGATGTTGCTAGCGGCCAGAGAATTCTAGTACTGCCACTCTTGTACCACCAGTTTAAACGTCCTGCAGCTTCGAGAGAGGTTAAACATCCATTCTCTATAAGATCTTTCTCCAAGAATTTACGGAATGAATCTAAGTGATATCAATATTATAGCACAAGTATTAATATTATAACATAAGTATTAAATTGACATTTTTATAGCATATTCGACACACACACAATAAAAAAAATACCTGGATATACAGACAAATCAGGCAGTGAGAATGTGAATTCTGGTGTATCAAGAACGCCTAAAGATGCCAATTGTGTACGAGCATAGGAAACAATTGCTGCATTTTCAGTTGCACGAGAAATACCCCTAGCCAGTTTTTTTGTAGTACTTCCGGTATTATCCAAGCCATTATCAGAAGTAGTCTCGTTCTCCAAGCCATCATACATGGATAAACCAACACTCATATCACAACTGTGTAGTCTGTCAACACAAAAAAATATTCTCATAGTAGAAATAAGTCATCAATTGGTGTTTGTAAACATTATAAAAAGTATCAAAAATCTATTCTATATTGTGCAGAAAACTAGCCAATTAATTCTTAAACACCAGTAGTGTTGCAAACTGATTAAAACTCATGAGTCATTATGAGACTAATTAAAATTAATTAGATATTCTTCTCCTCTGCTCATAATATGCAATAGTTCTTTTAAACACATCTTTCAATGCAGCAAGATTCTTTTTTTTGAAAAAAAAAAAAAAAAAGAAAAAACAAATAAATCTGTTTTCTAATTAATTCGTGAAGATTATACGTTGCAATATCTATTATATAACATATAATTCGATATATAATATATAATTTGAGAATTTTATATTTAGTTATCGAGGTATGTAAGATATTTGTAGCGTTTATTTTTAACAAAGCGACACGCTATAACTATTCCAAGTTGTAAACAGACGGTGCATTAGCGGCGACGATGCAACAAACAAAACGCACATTCTACAAGGTCACACAAGATTCGTAACCGGCCGCGCGATTACGCGCGAATGTCAGTAATCGTGCGCGGTACTCTGCGCGAATCTATAGAAATGGGGCAAAGTTTCGCAGTGACACTGTTTTCATATTTTTAACGAAGCAACGTTACGCATGAGATCGATCGCGTCACGTACAGCTGTGATCGAACACACTTTAGACACAAAAAACAACAGCGACTTTTATAACTTCTTGTCCTCGCTTGATCATAATCTACCCACGAATATATTGCGTAAGTCTCGCGTTATACATTTCTACCTACCGGAAAGAAAATCAAAACAGGAAGAACGTTGCGAAAATTGCGAACCTTGAGGTAGTTATCAAGTTAGCTTGCAGACGCGACGCAGTAGTTAGGATACTCCGAAGAGAAGATAAACTAATCCAGATGTCCCAGTGTATGTCCTTCTCATATTTCGCACAGGCAACGACCGAACTTCGCCGATGATGACGGACTGTGCACGCGAGGAGAATCAATTAGACCGCGATGACTATAAACACAGCAACATAACCTAACCTAGAACAGCTCGTCAAGCGCTAACTTGTCGCGTATACTTCAGGAAGGTGGAATATCCGCACTAACAGTGAGCGAACTGCAATCGTTCTCACGGTAATTCCACATACGGTGAAACTTTAAACGGGTCACATGTCTCGCGTGACGAGCAGGCGCTGTATTTGTGTGCTGTGCATTGACACGTGTCGATTTGTAAATTTTTGGCGGTAGCAAAAACAGTTCAAAAATGACAAGGAAAAGATAAAGAATACTTTTGCGATACATATCGAAGAGTGCGATTGCAATAAGAATTGCATTGTAATTGTATGTGTACGCGCATTGATGTTATCAAGTTTTTGGCGAGACGATAGATAAGCAGTGATGACTCGTGTAAAATCTTATTACGTTTATACGCTGTGTACATACTGTAGAACAAATTACTTTTTTTGCAAAAAAATTAGTAACAGATTGCTGCAAAGAGAAAAAATTATTTGAAAAAGTCCAAGCCTGTGCGTTATTTCGCGTTTGACTAATAATATAAACAATTAATGTAATCAATGTTATATCAATGGATCTTGGACGCTTACGCGCTTTAAGCGTCAGTCTGTCTTTATTGTTGTTTAAATATTGACTGCGTTCCGAGTTACGCATATGCGCGCATTTGTCTATACCATACGTTACGTGTACTATAGATAAATGCGCGCCTATGCGTAACTCGGAACGCAGCCATAGAATAAAGATAGACTGACGCTTAAGGCTGGATCCTCATGCAGACACCGGCACTTTGATACCGAACGTTGATTGGTGAAAGGCAAGTGGTGAGGGTAAATTAGAGCTGCCATTTACCCTCACCATCCGCTTTTCACCAATCAACGTTCGATGTCAAAGCGCCGGTGTTTTGCATGAGGATCCAACCTAAAGCGCCCACTTTAGGCCTTTATGTGTGATTGGATAAATGTCAATCGCCAATCGCCAATCGCAATTGCAATCCGATCGTTAATTGCTAGTGTGATTAGGCGTTAAGAGAAATAAAACAAATTCCAATAAATTCCACTTAACGCTTGCGACAATTGCGAGCGCAAGTTACGTCCACATTGTGAATCTAATCGCATTGGTTATGTCTGGCAAGTTGACCAATGCGACAGAACATTGTAAACCCGACTTACGCTTGCGATTGTCGCCGTGTGATCGCTAATTTATATTGTATCTTGGAGGAGAGTTCTCTTTCATCTGACTTGATTTGTGAGAAAAAATATTTAGTAAATTTAAATATGTCGTTGGATAATGTAATTTAGCTTACGGTAAAATAAAGTCGTTTAAACATTCGAAGTTGTTTTTCAGGTTTGAATTGCGTTAGTGTCATTTTTATACCGACGTTTCGTGAACAGTTCAGCTCATCAGGGTTTCAAGAGCAGCCTGAAACGTCGGTATAAAAATGACGCTAATGCGGTTCAAACCCGAAAAACATCTTTGAATGTTAATACAACACCACGAAAATATCAAATGTCAAACAAAGTTGTCTAAAATTTACAGTATAATTTGAGGTACAAAATTTATTTCTACATGATTTTGAGCTTGGTAATAATGCTACTGTATTGAAAGAGTTTTGCAATTGCAACTCAAAATCGTAATCAGCAATATGAAAAACCCTTAGAAACACTATTTTTCAAAATTTGAAAATATTATAATATTTCACTTTCGTCTCTCGGCCTGGCTCCGATCGGAGCCAGGTGAAACCTAGGTATCGATTCTGTATCATGCAATGTAGTAAAAATGATAAAAGTGAGCAAATTTACTAAAATATCTGTGATGTTAATGGTCAACAACAGTAAATTTGTTTACTTTTGTCATTTACTACATTATGATCCAGAATCGATGTCCCGCGTTTCGCTCCACGCAATATAATAAACTAAATTTAGGTAAATATTACGGAAAAATACCATAGTTTTAATGAAAAAATATCGGCTGTCTAAAGATTATAAAATAAAGATTATAAAAATTTACCTATTTACGAAACACAAAAAAACAAAAAGAACTATTTCCAATAGATCAAGAAAATGCGGAAATTTATTTTTTTTTAGATGAAACCAGCATGAAATATCCAACGCTATCAGATGACGAATATGAATTCTCTAATAATTCTCTTATGACAAGAGAAGTAAAATATTTATCACTCTTTTTTTTCAGCCGTATTTGACAACAATTTCACTCAAAGTAACATTTGGACAGTTCGAAAGCTTCTTATAAGGTTTATTTCCTGCACTGACTACACTAGTTCACAGTCTATTCTTTTTTTATTCATATTAGAAGAAAAAAGATAGACTGTGAACTACTCTTGATGATTTTTTGGCACTTTAACATTCCTCAATCTCACGAAAAAGTATAGTTTCATTTTACAATAATCTTGTAACATGTGCGATTCTTGGAAAATATCAAATCTCACAAAGTACAACGCGCGGCAAAAAAAAACGGCTATATTACGGCATTTTTCAGGGACACCATGGCGTGTACCGATGGAAAATGGTTCTACAAGGAATTCTCATTGAGATAACGATACGGCGTTCTAAAGAGGGATGTTCGTATAACGAAGGAGGGGAAAGAGAGGAGGAAGAAAGAGAGAAAGTGAAAGACGTAAGATGAAGAGAGGTTTGTCGCGATCTTTTCTCTTATTTCTTCATGTATGACTCGAAACGCGAGACGCTTACTCACGAGTTGCACCACACACTACATGTACATACACATATATATATGACACACAGCGGCACGCGCCGATCGAAATTTGACGTTTGCAGTAGACGCACACGCTTCGATCGGCTTCCGCGCGAGGCGTCGCTGTCGGTACTGCTTGAGTCGCGCGCACGCAAACGATCAGTCGCGAGCGCGAGTCGAGTCAATTCGGGAGTGTTGTTCATTTCATTGTTCAGCGGTATACGCGTCGTCCTGTTTCGGTTCTTTCCGCTCCATTCGATGATACGTCAAACGTCGCGTCGTGTCACGTCACATTAGACACACACGCCGCGCTTCGGTTTGTCGCATGTCAAAGTGCTACCGCCGCGTCTCTTTTGCGTTCGTTGTTATCATCGCTCGTGATATAAAAAAGTGTTTCGTCTGGATCTGTGTATTGTGTGTTGAACTACATAATAAAATGTCTTCCGAACTAATACGGAGTGTCTCGCGAGAAAACAACTGAACGTTGGTGCAACGGAACGTCTGATCACTGCAACATCAACTCTTAAGCTTCCTTCCAATCGGTCAATTCTTCCCGTTTGTGGTGAGTGTAACTCACAAGTGTTGACTTTTCGTCGCGAGCGGAGGTGCGAATCTGTCGGAACCGTCATGTACTCTGCGATTCGCGGCTTTATCGAGCCGACACAATTGTGCACGATGGCGCGACGAAATTGATTTTAAGCGAGCGCACTATAGGCGTCTCTTAAATTATACATTCTTTCGAGCACTCGGCTGTATCTAATGCAATATTACAAGAAATGTATGTTTGCTTGATAGAAATTGCAATTTACGATGCGTTCAGGGAGCGCGCTATCAACGCAAAGCGCATACGTCATTCTATCCTTGTTTTACATATGACAAGCGGAAAAGATAGAATGACGCTTACAACACGAAAGCGTGTATCTTTCTCCCTCTCTATCCCGAATGCATTCTTACTTACTAAAAGCATTGCAATCGGACTATATTACTTTGATTTATCTTCATACGATTTTCTAAGTATAAAAATAACATTTTAACATATTGAAAATCATTTACAATCGTTTGCGATCGGGATGCTTTTAAAAAATATGTGCGTTAAAATATAAATAATCAATTTACATCACCCTATTATGTATAAGAGTAATTATTAATTTATTAATGTTTAAAAAAGCATAACCGAATAATTTGTGTAAATTTTTTTTGTATTATATATGTGTAATTTTAAATTTAATTTAATTTTGTATTATTTATGTATAAATTTTAATCTTTTTACGATATCATAAGTAATGTCGCAATTTAAATCAACAGTTAAAAGTATTGAAATATTATTAAACTTAGAGAGTCTCCTATCTTTATTTCGTCGAGAGTTATCACTGCAAAAAAGTTTTGTCTGGTGTGTGCAGAGAAAATTTCTGATCATTCTTTATATTCTAACCAAAGTTCTTGGTAGAGAGTGTGATCGCGTTTTCTAGAAAAACATTGCACACGTGCGATGCTTTCCCTAGACGCGCGTTTGACAACAGGTTTTCGCGCACGTAAGCGTTTGCATCGGTTACGTAACGGCGTATCGAAGGTTGCTCGATCTTTCTCTCTCTTTCTCTTTTTCTTCTCTCCCTTCCTCTCTTTCTCTCTCCCTCTCTTTTTTTTCTTCCCTCCCTTCTTTCCTTCCTCTCTCTCTCTCTCTCTCTCTCGGAAAAGCATATATATATTTTAATCTCTGTCAAGATACACATTAATCTATTAATATGATAGAACAAACTCTTGATTTGTATAAGGTCTATGAATATAAAAAAGTTTTATCAACACGTACGTTGCATTTATACGAAGCAAGCCGCAAAAAGAATCAGCATATTATGAAAAACAAAAAACATCAATAAAATTATTCTACACACTTATTGAGAGAGAAAAGTAAAACACACTAAATAGTTTAAAGTGACATTTAATTAATATTAAAAAAAACTTTTATTAAATTAGCTTTCCTACTATAGAAAAATTCGTATTTACATAAAAATTAAATGCATTCGTACCTACATAAAAATTAAATGCTAGTTAGATGCTAATAAAGTGCTTAATTAAAAAATTTGATGCTCGACTTGTTTGGCAGGAAATTGACATAAAGTCAAGCCCTTCTTATATTAAGAAAAACTATGTTTCCGATTAAAAAATCTTCTAAAAACCTACATTATAATTAGGTGTTAATTAAGTGCTTTGTTTTACTCTACACAATTAATATTTATTTATATTATATAATTTTAATACAAAATGTACTTTTAGGATTTTTGCACTGCTGTACTCACAGAGTACTAGGTCAGTACAGATCCTGTCCGCGCGATGTTAAATTCTAATACCGATGTCAATGATTAATATCGTGCCAGACTTTTTATCTCAGCATTTGGCTAGTAAATCGATACTGGTTTCCAGTATTTGGTTAATACTGGTACGATACTGACATGATATTACATTCCAATACGGTGCAGTGTCGATCAGTACTGCGCCAGATTTATCATCTCAGCATTCTGTCAATATCGAATCAACACTGGCGGTCCGTACTCCGCCAATATCCAATTGCGAATACTGCGCCAATATTGAGTCGTTTGTATAAAATCTTATTTAAGCGCTAATTATTCCGCGAGATATGCTAATTAGTGCTTTAGAAAAGATTCGCACTATTCAGCTTTGATATTTTTTTCGCGAGCACAACGGATATAACGTAATCACGCGCCGCAGGACTCTATTATCATGCTGTCCAAGGACGCGGGTTTTAACTATTGTTTTGTGGTCGTTGTAAATAGGATCAAGAGAGTCGACATATATGTTTCTCATTGTCGTGTCCTGCGTAAGATTGCGTTTTTCTATGTTCTCCAATACGCGCGCGCACGAAATGAGATTTTTAGTTTTTTTGCACAAATCTTACTACAATTGACGTTAACTTCCTGCATTTGTCTTTCTCAAAATAAAGTGTCAAAAAAGTACTAAACAATAAAATGAAATTTTTTAAATACTTTTATATGGCCACCACAATTATTTTGATATCTATAATTTTTATACATATCTTTTTTATTGAGTTCTGCTTTGATATCTCGTCACTCCCTACGTATAATCCCGTAACTTTAAAACACAAACAAACATTTTAGAGGAGAGCAGTTTAAAGATTTAAAACTTCATGTTTTTAGTTACGGAATTCTTTCGATTTCAAATTTTTATTTTTTTAATGAAATTTTTTTTAATATTTAGTCAAGAACATGACTTTCTAAGTATTACTATGCAATAACCGGAAAATCCCGTGTGTGATACTTACATAATTATACATAGGAAGTGACGATCTATACACTTCAACAAACTTTATTGCGTATATGTGAAATACATTGTATAAGTTACACATGTGTGTGTGTGTGTGCATATATACAATGTATATATGACAAGATATGTCATTTAAATACATTGTGAGATAAGATAGCTTTGATAATATACTTATACACAATTCATTGTATTATATTTCAATGGCATTGAGCAAATGTGAATCATACTGTTTCCGACAAATATATCTGCTGATAACGTTAGAAATTGTACTATAATTAAGAATTTCTTTCATAATGTCTGACTGTTCAATTTTATTTTACTATGCTGAACACGATAGACGAATAGTATTTTATTGACAATTTTTTATTGATCTTGTATAAACATGACAATGCAATGGCGTTGCAAAAAATCTATTATGCAATTTATAAGTTATTACAGGGATTAGTTTATCTCTTTCTTAACGCGATATACGTACATATTTTTCTCTCGTGTAATGATACTCTTCAATCAACATCACGATAAAAATAATTTTGCATGTGTCAAGAGAATTAATAACATCAAATGTTTATGTTGCAAAGAAATTTATTATTCGCGTCGTGGCTAAAAATTGTTGTCTTACAATAATAACTCATAATTAACATTGAACAAAATACGAAAGATTCAAAAATGAAATATAAAAATAAAATATTCTTTAATATGTTTTTTTTTTAATTTTATGTACAATAGTTAATAATATTGAACTGAATGTTATTTCATTCGCGTGTTCGGATGTGATTTATTGTTGTACATAAGCAAAAAACAAAAATGCACATATAGCTTTCTTGTTGCTAAATTATTGAGAATCCCGGAGAGGTTTTTGCGCCGTGTATTACGAAATACTTCGGCAAACATTTTAACGGGACGTAAACTTACAAATGTTCAAGGAAAACGAAGTTTCTATAATCGCCGCGTCGTCGATCGCGTAACGAGTAGCGAGTCCTTCATTATTTTTTGTATCTTGTTGAATTTTATCAAAATAGTTTTTCTCTTTGATAATTATACACTTTGATTGTTCTCCCGCAAGCAAATTATTATGTACAACTAATTGTCTCGATTCGTATGCGCCAAGTTAATAGAGTTTCTTACTTTTTTCACCTCGCACACACGTGCATTTCTTTGATCACGATACCTTTTAATGTTAGGAAACGACTACCTTGTTTGGACTTTTTAAGTATGTCAGTGACACACAAGGCAAGAATTCAGTACTTTACCTCGCAAATCTCTTATTGATACATACTTATTACGGCTACATTAACTATAAATCGTGCAATGATAGTAATGTAAAATAAAATCAATGAAGAAGTCCATATTCAAAGTAAAGATAAGTAATTGGTATAAAGTTTTCAAAATAAATTGACAACATATTTTTTGACCAGAAAATTGTGACTTTGTTGATCTTGTAGATATAAGCGCATAATAGATGTTCATATTGCAGTTTTATGAATATGCAAATAAAAGATTGTTCGCAGTAGATTGACTTTTTCGGTGATTGATGTATACCGCCGTAATATTATTTCACTGCGGGATTTAAATCGTGCATGATTAACACTCCGATAGTGGCTTTATACATCTAGCGTATAGATACGCTACAAGCTATTACAGCGTATTCGAATGATCTGTCGGTGCCACTTTGCGTTCATGAAATGGCATCGCTTTCCGCACACTATTCGGTTATCCTTGCTCCGTTCTAAAATCGTTGACTCTGTACTCCGTCTCGTTTCCTCCACACGCTTTCCTCGGTTTCAAAATCAATATAGCTGCCGCCGGAGCTGGCGTAACTGTCGTCAACGACGCGACTGACGCCGTTCTGGTCAGATCCTCTATTCTTTCCGCTGTATCTTTTTTGACACGACGAGTGGTGAACTTTTGCTGTATAGATACTAACGAACTAGGAAAACCGGTCTGTTGATTTCTCAAAAGAATTTGACACTAATTAATCGTTACAATGTCTAAAGTTCTACGGTCACGTTGCACATCTTAAGTAAATCAATAGGATCGCTTAAGATAAAAATTTACTTAATAATGTTAACAGACAAATAATCTCCATTTATTTATATTATAGAAAGATAAAAGCATTATTATTAAATTAAATTGAATATTTGTGTGTCTATAAATAACAAAAAAATTAACTCAAGACTTTGATAAAAGTATAGTTTAACTTGTTGCAAGTATTAAATCGTCAGTCTTATACATATAACAAGAAAAATGCGCAGATACACATTGTGTGTGTATGTGTTTCAATAATTTATCACATATTAATAGTCACAATATTTATCGATCCACCTTTGTTATTCTTTCGGAGATTGAATCGTCTCTTGGAGATTTTTGTGTGTAGTCGAAAAATATAAAAATCGATAAACTTCAAAGAAAAGCCTATTGCATTCAATGTTATCATTCTTCTTCTGTTCGCAAATTCTATTTAGTATTCGCGATATGTTCGTTTAGCTTAGCGAGCTTGTCACATCCTTGATTAATTCACGATTTATTGTTTCCAGAACTGTGGTGAAATTAATTGTGAATGGTTTGAAAATTCAAATTTATATCGTACTTGCTTGAAAAAGAGAAATTTTCACATGTGACATTTTCACATTAGTCTATTTCTGTGTAAAGTCGGCACGTATTAATTGAACTTGTACAATCTTCAAGATTTTTATTTTAGTTGCCATCACGGTATCTCGTGAACGCGCGTAGTAATAATCGCATAAATATGAAATCATAACTTTTTTGTTCTCTCTCTCTCTCTCTCTCTGTTCTCTTGCACTATTGCATCGCAGTAAGTTATAATATCGAAAGCATAAGTTTATCGTTACAATTTTATACACGGTGAATTGTCAATTTTCCGCAGTGCTGTCGTATCACTTTTTGATTACGTGTATTTGAATCAAGTTACATCTATTTAATCTTTTTAAATACTTTTCATTTTTATTTCTTCTCTTTTCAAAAAAAGAAAGCTAGATTTATACAAAGTAGGATGTATGATGATAAGCATCGTGAATGACAAGCGCATTAATGTTCAAGACACAGAACCTACCTAGTAGTCTAATCTCGCTGCTTGCTTAAGTTAATTAACGGAGATGAGATCATCAAGATCTCAGACCGCAGCTATCGTTATTTCAGCTCTAGATGAGCAATATTTCTTTGAAGTAAGACTGTTTTTGAAATTGTAACAAAGTAACGAATATGAAGTTATAAGTAGATATGGAATTAAACACTTGCAAGTATGTGCGCCGATAACGGTTTTGTTCATTGTTGATTATGAAACAATCTGAAAGTTATATTAAATGTCATTTTGGATGTTTTTTGCGGACGTTGTTTTCAACAATTTACAAGACGATGTATTAACGAAATTCGTAATATTTGGTATGTGCGGGTTTGCGTTAGAAAAAAACTGTACGCAGAAAGAAAGAAAATGAGTGCGTGAGTGAGTAAGGAAACGAGCGAGCGAACAAGCAAAAGCCGGTTTGTACGAAAGAGTAATATATATACGCACAGTTCAAGTGCGTTCTTGCCGTTTCGGACATTGCCACTGCACCATTGTGAAGAGTTCTTGGAACAAAAACTCCGTAGAGGACAATAACTCTGAATAAATCACTGTCTTCAATAGCTGTTTGGCACAAGATGTTTCGACCGACTGTTTATACCCAACGTTGCTGTTTAAAAGACAGGATCAAAACGACCGCCGCCACCGTCTCGTTTTGCGATCAGGAATTCACCGCTCAGGCGTCATTTTTCTTAATTATTATATTACAAATTTCAAAACCAATTGTCTCAGCTATTGACCAAATTTGCAGCTAAATACAGTTTGGCAAAACCCAACAGCACTTGTCTGAAGATGAAATATCCCGAGTCGAAATTTTGACTCTCTGATGAACCTCTCATTCTACTATATATAGGAGTTACGATAGTAAAGTAGGTTCAATTGCAAGGATAAAATTTGCTCCTACTTTCAACCTAAAAGTGTCACAAATTTCCATTTTCTCCAAGTTAGGTTTAAAGTAGGTNCAAAATAGGAGTAACGTAAAATTTATAGAATTAAAGGTTCAAAAGAGGAGTAAATGAATATAAGTGTCAAAGTAGGTTTAAATAAGTATATTGGTCAGTTAAATAGGTTCAAAGTATCTTCAAAAGTTTGAAAGTAGCATCAAAATTTCGACTCGGGATTACATACAATAAAAATAAAGATATTATATAGGAGCTTTTCTTAATAAAATTAGTGAGAACGACACACAAGTGTGTTAATGTGAAATCGTTCACTTACGCATTTCTATAATACTTATAAAACATACGACACTTGTTAATCATATAAAAAACTATTCATTTTTTCAAGCTTATACATTTAATAAAAATTCAGAACTGAGACTCACTACTAATTTTATACTATCGTTGAACGCGATAAGTACTTTTTCTATTGTATCAAGGAGATTTAAACGCCGATTTAAATATAAATCTCCGGTGATCTTGCACTTAGCGCAACAACATTAAGGGAACATCTTATGGTGAGACTCGAAACGTTATAGCTAATTTTTTCAACGAGACGTGAGTATACGCGAGCAAACGGTAGTTTTAACAAAACAATTATGTCTCAAAACTGTACAAATCTGTACAAAATCGGATTTACAATCTGTGTATCGTCGTCACTTACGTGTAGATATTCTTGTGATGTTATAAGTGACATAATTATCTGATTTTCCATAAACACAGATATTATATATACAGCGCATACCCATATACACACACATCCATCCATACATCCATAGAAAGACGTGCATGTAAATACATACAATTCAACTCTCTCATGTGGGTGGGACCGGTTTTATGCAGTGTTCACACGTGCATTGGCAAGCTGCTGTCACGTAACATATATATACACACACGCACACAAAGCGGAACTAGTTTGTTATAGATGATCTAAATGAAAGAGATGGACAAAACATGCTGGCATAATTTTTATTATTATCATAGGAAACGATACACACAACCGAGATGAAGAAAAATGTGAGGAAGTTTAACAAACTGATTTTTCGTTTTCTTCTAAGCGTTTCTGACAAAGACGAACACAAGACGTTTCGTACACACACACACACACACACACACACACACACACACACATATTGTTTATATATGCACAATATATATGCGTGTGTGCGTGTGTGCGTGTGTGTGTGCGCGCTGTGTGCTGTGTATACCTATACGTAAATACGCACAAAACGAAGTTTTAAGGTTCCTAAACGTCGAGTCTGATTTAGTGGCGACAGTTGATCACCAAAACTCATAGGCATATAAGTATAGAAACCACTGTTTGCATTGGTTACTTTTTTTGTCATTTTTGCACTTAGAATAAGACAGATATATATACTTACTTTGATAAGAAAAGGGAAACGAAATAAAGTACAAAAAAATGTATACAACACAGACTATCTACACGAAGTAATTTGAAATAATCTTAAAAACATCAAAAGTTTTTTGCTACTTAGAAAACTATTTATAGAAATAAAAGTGTTACGATAAATTAAGATGCTTTTTCGACAAAGTACAATTATAAAATAAACCAGAAGATTTGTTTGGGGGGGGAGTGAGATTAAATAGTGAGAAACATATAATAGGAAGCATACCTTGGCTGTTATCAAAGTTACGTTGACAAATTTGCACGATCGTGTTTAACATTAAATAACTTTGTTTGTATAAAGATATATGAAAATAATATTTTTTTTCTTAAAACTAAAGGATGTGACTATTATGTAATGTACTCAATATTACATAATATGGTGTGCAGTTTGTTATTTTTAATAATATAATTTGCATGTCACAATGTGCCCCAGTCTCCCCTACCCATAGCTCTAGCGTAGTGACGTAATGGGGACGAGTTACAACTTCTACGCAAATGTTCCCTATAGATCCGTTTAACAACACCGGAAGTTGTAATAATTCTGATGATGGCGCGTTCCCTCTCTTGAATGGTTGAGCGACCAATTGCAAGATGTAAACGAGAGCGTTAAGAAAAATATCGTAACATATACTATTATATATGTATAATTTTTATTCTCGCAAAACTGATTATCAGAAGAAGCGTGGTTTTACGATCAGTTGTGCAAAAATAAAAATGTTTAGACGTTTAATATTCAAGAATAACCTCGTCACTGAATTTGTTGCTCTAGTTTTTCTCTACTGACAATGGCGATGCTTCGTGGAGGATTTTTCAACTTGATTTAAAAGCTTTTTTATCCCAAGAGGGATCCCTGCACGTGCGAGCAAAGTCTCGAGTGAGAATCACGTACTTCGATAAGTGGCGGATGTTAGATATAGCCGGAGTCTATCATGATCAATGATTTTATACATACCGCTCCATATTCTCACCGCACTTGAGTGCTAAACGTGTCATTTGACACCGATTCTTAATAAATCGCACACATCCGATGATGTGTGCATGAAAAATTACAGAGTCGTCGGATTTAGACTAAAACGGTGAATAAAAAATAACCGTGTGAAGGGCATTCAGGATATTTTTTCTCTTTGCTTTATTTTTTCATAAAACTTTTCTGTAAATTCTTTGCATTATGTGTCTTCTCATTGTGTTTTATTTTTCACAAGCATGTGTTTTACTTGCGCAACGAAATATAATCCTTTTAAGATGAGAAAACTGAGATGTGAAAATACTAGATTATTGATTAAGCGTAGACATAAAGCAGCTTCAAATAAACAAAAAAGAACACGTGACGAGAAAATACTTACAATTGGACAGTTAACAAAAACGAAACAAATTATTTCGATAAACAACATGTGTATACATACGAGCGTTGATACAAATCTGTTTACTTTTGACCTTATGAATAGAAACGTGTGTAATAAATGTAATATAGGTCGTGTTATTGATTATCCGTTCAACGTCTATTAATAGATATCTTGCAAAATAGGACGCGATAGGCGTCGATCGGTAGCGCGCGAGAAAAGTTCACTTTAGTTTTTTATACAAATATGTATATATATATATTTCTCTCTAACGACATATATTTTAAATATCAGTACAATTTAAATTTATTTTTAGAATGCAATTTTTATTATAATTTTGTATACAATTTTCATCTCTCTCTGCATACATCACATATTTCATATTTTTACTAAATAATTTGACATGTGAAGTTTATTTATTGATTATAATACCGATAAAGACATTAATATTATTATTTTTTATTTGTTATTATTTATTATAATTTTCTCTCACATATTATTATAGTATATTTTATTTATGTCTTAAGAAAAATGATCAGTTGTAGACGTGTTTTTCAATGCTTATTTATGAGTTAATGTCTTATCATGTTTGTACAAGAGTCAGTGACATTTGCTGCAAGTTCTGCGCGATATATACGTGCACGCGCAAACGGGTTACATCGCTCATCGTCCACTTTACCGGAGCGAAATGCACCGGGCAGATGCGTCAAATGCGTGTACGCATCCGCTCAACCATTCTGTCATTATACTATCAGACGATGCAATTGCCAATTGGCAATGCCGGGAGCGAATTTTCTCGTCGTTTCTTCGCGCTTCAGTGTTGCCATCAGTGTTTTTTTCCAAATGTTGATCTGGTCTGACGTCTTTCAGAGAATAACAGAGAAGAACTCGTTCCGTGAATGATAAAACGTGGACGGCCGTATTTTTTCTATTCTTGTGATCATAGAAAGAGTAACTTATTATAGATTTTATATTTTATGCACGAAAGTGAAATGCTAATATCTTTGCGTCAACATATTCCTATTTGAAAATATGTAGTTTGCTCGCATATAGATTTTGATTATATTTATAGATATAGTGATCTTTTTAATATATCGAGAAAGACATATTTTCTAGATGATTAAGATATTATAATTCACGTTTATATTATATGAAATAAATACAATAATTTCTCCGGATACAAACCGAAAGTGGAAACGCGACGTGTCTTAAGAGAGAGAGAGTAAATTATTTAAGTAGCCAAGAGAGATATTGGGTCAATGTGAGCCAATATGCTAGATGTTTGTGCAAAGTGTATTTTGTATTTATGCAAACGTATAAAATACACAATAATTTGAACTGAATTAAATTCTTTTAAACTTTATCTAGGATGCTTAATTTGCATTACATATAGATGAAATACTCCAATTTACTACATTACATATAGATGAAATACCCCAATTTAATACTATGTGAGCTCAAAATTGTTGTTAAATTTGTTAAATTACTTACTTTCCTGTGTGGAATAGATCATAAATTTTCTTAGCTACTTAAGGTAAACGATAAGAGAGAACTAAACTTGTTAGATACGAGTGAGCGTGACAAAACGATCGTCTCACTTAGCATCGAGGCAATCATGGACAACTTTTATAGTTAATTCTTTTTTGCAGTAGTAGTAGAAATAAAGAAGTGTTTTATATTGAAGGAAAAAATTGGACTTATTATCTGAAAAATATTGTACACATGTGTATATATATGTATAAATCACAGTAGTATTTTTTAAAAAGTAGTAAATTATAAATAAAAAGATACATATATATATATAAAGATGTCATTTTTAGAATCAATAAATTATTTGTTGTCGTATTTGAAATATAATTAAGATTACAGATATCTGTATCATTTGATATTTGATGCTTTCTGATAGTGTGTTAGAATTCTTTAAAAAATGATCTGGTTTGAACCGTGTCATTTAGTGTCATTTTTATGCCGACATTTCGTGAACGTTTTAGTCCAGGATTAATCATTTACAAACGCTCGTTTTTTTTTTCATAATTATTAAAAAGATGTGACAAATTGCGCGCGTATTAGAAAAAATTGTTAACATTAAAAATAGAGTAAAATATAAAAGTAAATTGCGTGATAGCGCATTATATAACTAAGTACATTCTGTTTTTGAGGCTTGA
Source organism: Pseudomyrmex gracilis (assembly GCF_002006095.1). Taxonomy (NCBI): domain Eukaryota; kingdom Metazoa; phylum Arthropoda; class Insecta; order Hymenoptera; family Formicidae; genus Pseudomyrmex; species Pseudomyrmex gracilis. The sequence continues at coordinate 215,419 of NW_018020585.1, read as the reverse complement.
AAATAAAATGCGAGTATATTTTATTCCGTTGTGCCGTTTTATATAAAATTGTAATACTGTGCGAATTAACATCGACGGTCGATTACGATTCCGCGTCAAGTATATGATTACAATTACATGAAGCCGAGATATTAGTTGGAAGTTCATAGTAACGTAACGCTAAAAAGTTACTGTTACTTCTTCTGCTTTGGCCATCTTTATTTCTTCTTAGCTTCTTTTTTTCTTTCTTTTATTCTTTCGATGGATCGTGATGTAAACATAGAATGAGATAAAAAAGAGTTAAAGAAGAAATACGGCACACACACACACACAAAGAGAGAGAGAGAGAGAGAGAGAGAGAGAGAGAGAGAGAAAGAAAGAGAGAAGTGGCTCCTAGATTGACATTCGAATCGCTCTTCTTTGCGATACGTAACTGCAATCTGTTTCTTGTTCTTTTCATCTTTCTTTTCTCCCGTTTTCTACACTTCTTGCTGGAACACAGAGGAATAGTAGCATCGGCGGCAGCGAGGACGGCAGAAACATAGACTCTTGTGAGTTGCAGGAGTTGCGGTACTGGTCTAAGAGAATTACCGTTAGAAGAGCTGCACTCGCTTACGTACTTCCTAGACTCCATGTTACACATATATACCTGCGTGTTTGAGCTTCTTCTGCATCGATGTACGCGCACACCGAGATGCACCGCAAAGTACACAACTATGCGGTAATAGTACAGCATGTAACGTCGACTTATACATAGCGACCGACTGTGCTTCCAGTTCTCCCGGCCAGGACAGTTGATTTGCTTTTCTCTATTTGTTCGCTTTTATCTGCAAAACTAGTAGCCGTTACGGACGATGATGCCACGAACGTTCAATCCATTCGGACACTCGATCATCTTGCGAGCGCATCGAATTAAACTTTGGTGTTTCTGTGTCAATGCTTTGCGAGTCACCGCCGCAGTTGTCGAGTATATGCGCTGCAAACGGAGTTCAGCGAACTATACTGCGTACGATAATCCTGCGAGGTATCTTACCGTCCGAGGTGCAGCAATAAAGAAAGAAAAGCTGAATTATCGAGTAGACAATTTACAAAAAAATAGTTGTTATAAATAAAGAATTACAAAAGTACGCGAAATGCGAATAGAAATGAATTAATAATAACATCGCATAATTCATCGATTTATATAATTCTTATTTTACTATCTTTTTATATTACTTTTTTACATTAGAATAAAATTCATAGTTTTAATATTGTTCACATCTTACGCGCGCGTGCGTGAATCATAACATTATCAGCTGTATGAACATGCTTGATGAATTTCCTTTCTTACAGTTGTTACGCGTCTATATGTACAGGATGTCTGAAAAGTTTCGATTAAGCCGAAGTATGAAAATGAACTAGATTACTCTGAACTAAAATGATTTTCAGTTGTAAAGAAAAATGGTTTACTTTATGCAATCTCTTAATAGCAAGAAGAGCAAATAAGCGAGTGACGTGTCACAACTTCTTGCAATTAGATGATTTTCATAACTGAAAATTATATACGTCTACAGAATCCGCATCATCGCTTCCCACGTGTTCATTAGATTACATGTATTAATTAATCACTCAATAACTATTGCAAATTTTGCAAAATAGTACATGATTTTTCAGTTTAGATTACTAATTTATTTTCAGATCTATTTTCACACTTCGGCTTAGCAAAAATTTTTCAGACACCCTGTACACACACACATACACACACGTTTAGTTACGAGTTATCTGGACATTGTTAAACTAAGATAGATTGAGAAGCTATAAAATGCGTCTGAAATCTGGAGCAAACGGTCGTTCGAGCTGACGCGAAATTGCATGCAAGATTAATCGCGCAAGCACGCGGGAACAAAGGCAAAGAAAAAGTTTGAACGGCGCGCGCGTGCACAATAGTTTCTCTCTCCAACTGCTGCTGCGATATTCCCACTTTGGTTTCTGACGTTTCGCCACACATTGTGCACGTCTGCTTAAAGCACTTCTTCTTTCTTCTTCTTCTTCTTCTTCTTCTTCTTCTTCTTCTTCTTCTTCTTCCTCCTCCTCTCTTCTTCTCTTTCATTCCACATCTCTGTGTCCCTGAACCTCATACTTGGCCACTCGGTCATTGTTCAGCTTACAATGAACCGTTTCGATATATGTATACCCTATGTGCACTTAAATATCTGCGCGTATGTATATAGTGCGCCGGTGCACTTTTCGCTGTTGCTCTCGTGAGTGTATTTTCAAGAGAGAGAGAAAGAGAAAAGAAATTTACGTATTACCTTCTGTTGGTCGGCTTTAATTAATATGGCCTTTATGAGATCAGCGGAATCGAAATCGACATGGTCTACCGCGACACATGCTACGGCACTGCAAAGGAGAAATATGACAGAAGAACGGTTCTTTTGTTTCTCTTTCTCTATGCGTGCGTGCTACACACCGCGGTTTTCGTGCTCTTCCTTCGCTCGTGCCGATTGCACGGAAAAACACGCGGTGCTTGTTAATTCTCGGCTCGATTGTCAAACTAATAGCTTGTTTTCTGCTGAAGAATTAATAATACGAGTCGATCGATATCTTTCAAGATTTTTGATACAGTTACTTTTTCTCAACATCTCATTTTATTTTATATATTATTATTATGTTCCCTTAAAATATATAATTTTGCTTTTAGAGCAGTATCCTTTTTTTTTATCGTAACATATTTATAGAAAAATTACTTGCACAAAAACTTTGTACAGTAAATTGTATTTCTGAGGACTAAAGTGATAATTTCTTGTTTCTATAAAAACTATATGTACTCTAATTTAATTTTTTTTTATTTAATTTAATGTTTTCTTAATTTATGTTTGTCAAAGAGTTTTCATTATTCTTGAATTACATCGTTTTCGAAGATAATAAATGTAAAATTAATTTGTTCCAATTTGCATGCTCGTTCGCAGGATTATCGTACATACGGTCATATGCATATATTCTCATTTAATATCATCGGAAGCACGTAAACTTTGTTCGTGATCGTGCGAAGCATGAAAAGACACTTGTAGATAAAATGCGTGCACGCGGAATCAATAAACATTAGGCTCGCGTTGCACTTACACGTCAGAAAAAGAAGATATTATTCCCAGTTACATGTGCTTCAATTTCACAATGTTCGATGCAAATTAACAAGTGTTAAACAGGTCCATCTTACACCTATTTTCTCCTTCTGTTCGATGTGAGTCAAAATACGTAGATTTTCGATTATTATTTCGGTTGCTTTTCCCGAAGTAAAATTACTTCGCATCACGTATTGGATCACGATTGTAGCCACGCGATCTGGAGTAATTAGTGTGCAATGCTAATTATTGCCACTGCAGAACGGCCGTGAAAGTGTCCAGCTGTACCGGATTTCTTTACGTACTGAAAGAAAAACTATCATAAACGCGTATATCCGCGATCACAATCGTATTTGTTATATGGGAGGATAGAACTTGTCATAATCTAGTTTCTAAATGATAACCAAGATTAGTCGAGATAAAAAAAATTGCTATTTTGAAAGATACCTTTATCTCACATATGAAACTGCAATTAAACAATGCTTTTGAAAATTGCGAGTTAATTATATTTTAGGTTGCAAATATAGCGATTAATAAGTACAATTATAAACAATATTTTCAATTTTTATTGCAAGTATACATTTAAAATAAAATTATTAAAATTATTAAAATAATTATGTATAGAGAAAGACATTTTACCTGTAATTTAGAACTATAAAATTAAACTATAAAATTAAACGTTCAGAAAAATGCGTATTTTTAGTATTTTTTTGTTTCAATTGTTCGGTTGAGAATCAAAAGTTTAAATATTAAAATATCAGATGCCCGTTGAATTCCATAGTACAAAACGGGACTCGTAATGACCTTATAGTTAGCGGCGCGAAACTTTGTACAGCCACGTGCTCGTTAGGAGCAACATACGCGCGAACACATCGCACTTTTATTACACGAACATCATAACTGGAAATAGATATATACGCTTATCCTCCCAATACATGCCAACACCAATAACTGCTTGTAAGTTGGTGGCTGACCACGAGTGCATGCTACGTGGTTGTAATTACATGTCTATTCTATAATTCACGCGCATTACGAGCATTCGTAAGCGAATTTTAGCTGCAATTTCTTATTTTTTAAATAAATTGTCTTTCTAAAACATTTTACTTGGAAACGCGTGCGTGAATTGCTTAACTGATTTGTTTTTTTTTTAATTATACACACAAATGCATGCAGTTTAAATTATATTCTCATTTTTTGATTACTTCTCTTTGTTGTGTTCTCTCTGATATTAGCGTTTTCTGACATAACTTAATCTATATCTTCAATATAAGCTGATAAAATAAAATTTACTCCGAGAGAAATTGTCATTTCAACTTATTCCGATTCACTCCGCCGTTCTTTGGCGTCGTCTGATTATTTCAAATGTAATTGGTGGTGAATTTCTGTATATATCTCAGTGCGTATTTACTATATAGCGAACTCTGAGTGAAAACATACGGTGGGGTGGAATAAATTTCACGTGAATACGTGTGTTGCTCATCGTATGTATTACACATGCATCCGTTGCATGGATGGCCACGCCCCTGTTACACAGGAGACTCGTAACCTATCCTATCCAGTATTGTGTGGACGGTGGTTGTTGGTATGGTTATCATCGCATAACGTGCACAAACCTGGTAATACAGCTGTGCGAGACCGACGACTCTGAGTCCGCGCGAATATATGTACGAGTCGCTATACACGCACGTAATACGTATCTCGTTTGTAATTAGCACTTGGAACACATCGCGCATACATCGACATGTATATGCACGCATTGATTTGCTATATGTGTACGTAATATACGATAATATTTGCGTCGTTTGGTTCTCACGAGTTCACGCTTGTTCTCTGCGATATTCGCACAATTGGTAAGAATCGCGTGCATTGAAATATCGAACGAAACGACTGTTCTCGACTCTCGGCCGAGTGTCAATTATCATAGTCTGAAGAAAGGGCAAGTAATCTTCAGCGAGTTTGCGGGTGATCACGAAAAGTATGTGACACACGCAATTATTCTATCGTCTCGCTTTTGAAGGAAATTTTGTGTGTAATTTTAACATTTTTATGCTCGGGCAATCTTTATATTCTTCTGATTTGTTATTAGCGAGAATGACGTTTTTTTCATTTTATTCTTTTTACCTTCTCGCAAACATCGAGATAATTAGTCAAGTCTTGCCAACGATAAATTCTCGGACAAGAGTAGGTTCACGTTTCTTCGCGATTATACTTATCAATTTCTTGAGAATAGATATAATATTTCTTCTTAGAATTCTTCTTTAAGCTTCTCGCAATAGATTATTTATCAGTTTCTTATTTTTATTTTTGAAATTTTATAAGTATACTTGGATCGCTATTCTTAGTATTCAAAGTACAAATATTTTCTTGTCTCTATTCAACGTCATTTGCTCTTTTTTTCTGTTAAGACTACACTTCTGCTTACGTTCGTTATTATTACGAATATATCGGGTTACAGTTTCGTTCTCACTTCCTTTCATGTCTTTTGTTGTTACTTTATGTCTTTATTATTATTTAATCTATCATTAACAGCCTGCAAAGGTATATTATAATAAAATAACTTTAAAAGATTTTGTATGAGTATTATTATTTTTGTTTATAGTTATTTTAAAAAATTATAATTTATAAACTAGAGAAAATAAACAAAACTACTTTTATATTTTTCGTATAAATAAAAGTAAAGTTAAATTAAAGCAAATAACATAAAAACGAAGGTTGTGTGAATAACATATTCGAATAATATATTTTCACATCAGAATAATTCGAATGTCATTCTAAACAAGTATTAAAAGCTTGTCGCATTATCGAGTTGCCAACAATGCTGACGATGGTCGAAGACGACGATAGCGATGATGTTGACCGTTACTTGAAACTAAAGACGATCTCAAAAAATGACGCATACAGAAACCACCGAGCTGTTCTGCTGCCTCAGTTCCTCTTGTCGTCTCGAGTGAAATGGTTCGTTCTTCACGCAGTTCTCCATCTACATTTATGGCTCACATAGTGATCGCGATGGTAATTATCATGTACGTCTTGTCAATTCATCAAGTCTGTCAATTGTTAGTGGTACGATTTTTTATCCAATCTCAGAGAAATATTCATTATCTCATATCATTTAATGTTACAGAAACTTGAGATTCAATAGAAAAAGATCGACATTATTATTAAGTTTTACCTGGAGTGTATTTCATTTTTCTTAATTAGATTAAGGTAGGTTAGGGTTAGGTAATCATAAACTTGTACTTTTCTTAATAATGATTGCTGCAGTGCTACGATAAAAATACAGATTCTGTAAATTTTATGTCTGTGTACAGGTGTTTCTTCGTTATTATTGTCGTCATCGTTGAAGTTGCGAGCGATTGAGTTTTCAACAAAGGGAAACTACAATGAGCGAAACGGAGCATATTTACAATGCTTCGAGAATATAGAAAAGTTTAGCAAGTATTTGATTTTTGGTACACTTTACTTTTTCTTGATAAAAAGATTAAAGTTTAACGTTAATCTTTTGTCAAATTAACCTTTCGTCTGAAGACTTGGTCTTCCAGACCCACTCAAAAATTGCGCATTGGCGTTTTCAGAAAAAAATCAGTTTTTTTTTTTTAACGCTTATATCTCATCAAAACTACTAAAGATTTTTTCAATCTGTTTTTTTTGTTTTTGTTTTTTTTATCGACGTTTTTTTTAGAATCGTTCAAACTTTCGATTCAAAAACAAAAACAGTAAAAAACTATTAATTTTTCGCGGAGATATTTGATCTTAAAGTCGCGTGGATCTCACAGACTCAGTCTGCAGTATTTGTAAGTTATTTTTGTTAAGTCTGTATAGATGAAGGGTTAACATGCAATTTGCTAGCTAGTAGCTATATTTCTGATTTTTGTTGGTTCTTTCTGGCCTTATAATTTTTCTGTTATCTTTAGCTTATACATCGTTAATTGTTCATATCAGACTTATATTCGCGCACTTATTTTACTTTTTCATTCTATCATTGGAAAAATCACCTTCAATCTTGGGCTCTCACATGACTCTTAAAACTAACGAGAGGTATCACGCAATAATTAATTGTCAGAATTCATCAGCTATTTAGCAATTCGCCTTTAGCCACAAGCTATAATTGCCTTCATATGTAATCGTATCGGTACTTTTATTTGTACGTCATTAAAATTCTCAATGTGATCGTGTGACAAAAACGTAAACTAGTTTTTGGTTTTGTGGAAAATATTTCATAAATTTCTCTTATCTATATAATGTAAATGCAAATTATGTATATCTCTTTTTGACAAAATCTCCAAAATTATATAAGTTTGGTATTACTAATTAACAAAAGACAACAACAGCATATAGAGTGGTCTGTACATGTTATCTCTAAATGTTGCAAGTTAGTTAACGAACGTTCAACCATATTTATTAGCAATTACGACTCTGCTAACTACCGATCTGTGATACTACTTTGTGCAGCGCGTTGAAATAATTCATAAATCAAATTCGATTTTTTGCCATAAACATATCTTTACATTTGTTTTCTAATTGTGTGCAGTATAAATTTATAATATATTATGTGACAAAATTGCTTTTTCTATTTTGCATTGAAAAAAAAAAGGTTTTTTCGAAAAAGACGATTAGATTGTTCATGATTGAATGTCGTGATTGAATTTGTAACAAAAAGATTGTAAGTCGCCGCCGCACCGCACGATGGTACCAGACAAAAATGAGACGAACAGCCGAAGTCGCGAACTAGAACAATGAACAGTCTCAATAAAATAATTAAAACTTTGTCTAAACACAGAGTCTTATCAGAACCAATACAAAATTTACTAATGCGAATCTTTAACGCATTTTTTCGTACGTCCTAGGACTGGTAAAATATATTGAATAAAATCATGAAGGCAACGTAAAATTTTTACGTAAAAATTTCTATTTTATCTTTGTGAATAAATAATTATTTTCTATTCTGTCACGTATTGTCCACCAGTACTGCGATAGAAAGATTCAGTCGTTCGTGACATGCTATCGTTCATTGAGCTCAAAATAGGATAGTCTTAAAACGTTATTAAACGCGATATAATGTATGTTCTTCATTCAGACTTCTTGTCAAGCGGAACACTTTCGCTGACACGCTATATCACTTGTGACAATTTCATCTTGATCAACCGCGTATCTAAGCACAAGCAACGCAGGCCAAGCACAAGCCAGCACTTATTACTGGAGATTGCAGCAAGTTACCTTTCGTTACGTCTTATATATGACACACACAACATATGTATTCGAGATATATTACGCGTATAGAGCGCGCTGCTGCATACAGTTGTAAATCTAATTACCTTTCGAATTCCGTCGATTATGCATTTTCCCGTGGCTCATTCGCTCGCTGCGTTACGTAGCCTTGTAATATTTTTGCGTATTTCACACGACGGTAAATGCGCGACAAAGACAAACGGGAAAAAATCGGTATACTTATCGTAAAAATTAAAAAGCAAACATCAGCATTCGAATATTCTTCTATTTTGGCGCATATATGTGCGTGTAACAAAAAATATTATACTTTCACAAAGTGAAATTAATTAAAGAAAGAAAGAATTTTCTCAATGTGAAATTTTTATCAATAACTCGCGTATATCTGTTACATTAAATTTGTTAACGTACCAGAGGTAATTGCGTATTTCACTTTTTATTTCATTCGCGAGTTATTTGAAAGTTTTCTCGCGGCAAAACTTCGCTCGTGTTTTTCAACATCGTACGCACTGTAATTAAGTCCTGTGTTTGCTCGTCTGGCTACACGTCGTATAGCATCGTACAACGCAAATTGCGTGATTCTATTTTGCTTTCTCTCTTTTTCTACTCGGATTTCATCCTGTTGCTCTGCTTCTCACTTTTATCAGCACTATGTCGACGACTTGTGTTATCGCCAACAACTTTACTTTCGCGCGCGCTGTGAAACATGTCACTAACAATTCCTTCTGCATAGAACGCATTTGTTTGGTGTTTTCTTTAAATACTTCGCTGTTCTTTTCTTAGATTTTTTTTCAGAATTTCTTTGAACGATACTTACGTGAAACTATCGCTTTTTAATTTTTGCATATCGTGATATGCTTTTATTCTTACGCTAATTTCTCTCTCGCGACTCAACTTAGATAAAAGCAGTTCTCTGTAATCACGTACAATATTTTGAAAAAAGTATGTGCAAAAGGTATCTTTTCAAAAAAATGAATTTTTATTCACATATTGTTTTTGTTTGGTTCTTTCGGACAAGGGAGTTTTCGGAGCTGCGGAAAGGTGTGCATCCCCCAAAGAGTGTGTGTGCGTCCGAGTTATCTCTTTTCGACGTAGGAATCACCACGACGGCGCATATCACCTGTTGTATCGCATTATCCGGGAACATGCGAAGGTTTCTTCTCTCTTTCTCTCATAGAGGAGAATCTTTCGTTTTTTATTATGTTCCTAGTCTGGTGTGATGTGCCGTAGTGGTTTTTCCTGCGTCGTCTATCCGTCACGAATCGAGAGAAGGAATTTCCCGTGTGTTGAAGATTGCAATCGATCGTACGTAAAAGTATATACATAAGCTGCTCAGCGCATCGCATCGCATCGCATCGCATCGAATGAAGATAGCTATTAAGAAATATTGAAAAACGTCTTTATAATATTAGTTAATAATTCTATTCTACATTCGAGAGCAATGTAGATGTATACTAGCGATCAAAACTTCGTGGAATAAACGCGGAGATCTAAAGGCAAGAGAGCTGGTTTCTCCACGCCTCTTCCGCAAATTTTTAATCGTTAGTGTACATAAACACCATATGAGCAAGATACATCAATAAGTTACGTCATATTTTCAACTTGTATCAAAATATAGTTACATAGATACTTACTTGTGCGAATGACATATGTTGATATTATATGTTGATTCCGATGTTTTTCTATTTACGTTATTTATTGTAAAACTTTGTTTTTAATTTTTTAATTTTCAATAATATAAAATAATTTATAATTTATAATTTATTTGATGTAATTTCATTATTCATTGCAGATACACTAGTTAATACATACTTATTTCTTACTTTAAGAATTATATTAATGTAATAACTTTTGTAATAACATGATTTCTCACTAATAAGTACTTGAACATATACATGCATTTTATACTAATGTTATATGGTAATAAATTTGTGAATCCAATAATGTACGTTCAGTGAATGATTGTAATAATCTTATTGGCCTTGATTGGACTACATAAGAATTGATTAAATTGATTGGACCACAGTGGAGACTTGAAATAAACTTGTTTCAAGCGTGGAATCCGCTTATGTCTCGATTTCGTTCGTGCATCTCTCGTTTGTTACTCAAGGAATATCAATATGCGCGCGCGTGACGGCTCGCGTGACTTTCGGCGCGTGTACCCGATCATGAGATCCGTGAAAGATAATTAACACGCGTTTCTTACACATTTTTTCTTTCTTTCTCACTTTCGATTTGTGCCATCAAAGGCACATTTGGCACCGTTTCGTGCGTAATATATGATCGTTTGGAACTGTAAAACATGCTTTTTGTATTTTATTTTGTTTTAATATAACTATTAAGGTCAACTATAATTGTTGAGATCTTTTTTCGTGTTCAAATAGAAATGCAGTACTTACTTATTAAAAAGTAAATAAAAATTATGTAGAAATTTATTTTAAAAAACAGTTGATTTGCACTTTCGTTTTTTATCTTAAGTAGAAAGTGAAAATGCACGTTATAAAACAGAAAATCAGCTGTAATGTTTGCTCGTCGAGATATTTATCACGTAAAAATTAATTGGTTGGTACAACAATTATTGTAAGAAAAAATAATAATTATATAAATTATGTTTCCTGTATTGATATTTGTGTAGTGCTAAATCATCATCACATGCAAAGCAATAATGTAATAATAATGTAATAATGATTTGCAATGACTAAAGTTATAAATAAAAGTTAAATAAAAAAGAAATCTGATTTTTCTCGAATCTGAAGAAGAGACCGGAGCGAAAAGAGATATAAAAAGAACGAGGAAGATGGAAAACGCGCGAGCACGTAAAGACTTTTGCTCTCTGCTTAAGGGGATAGAGCATTATAAAAGGAATTATATTAAACTGATGAACGGTGGAGTTATTAATTCCGCTTTTAATAAATTTCCATGCCGTTTTGCGTTTAGCTCCTGGTCCTAAAAGACGCATCAGGTTCTTTAAATGCTAATTTAACTGGATCCCAATAGTGATTAATTGCGTCGATTAATTTTGTTTACCGATTCATTGTCCGCGCAATTTTTTTTAACATAAAATTAACAACTTTTGCTCTTATACTTTCGTCGAGTTAGTTGTTTGTTAGTGCGTGGCTTGATTGAATCTCTCTTATTTTGTTTATTTCGGAAATTGCAAGTTTGCACATCACTTAACGATTTTCGCCGCGATATATGCATTATTTATTACAAATCATCAATCGCAAATTGTCTTCGTTAGACTCGCTTTATCATTCGCGTTAGTTGATTAAGGTTCTTTATCAAATCAATGTCATTACTTTATGTTTACTAGACTAGCAGGTTAAAAGAAAACAGTTCTTAGGTGTATTTAGCGAGAAATATAAATTACCTTCTGTACATGTGCGCGCGCTCGCGTGTGTGTGTGTCTCGGTTTGCATCTGAGGTTTTTCTTTTCTTCTTTTATTTTAACTTTGAATAAACAAACATACGTACGCGTCTTTTGCAAGATATGCATTCAACGAGAACGCACGGGCAACTTGTTATCTCTCGCAAAACGCATGATGAGCGTGCGCGCGAGCGGGATCCGTGACTGTAAGTAATCCTATGGCGCTTATCCGTAGATCTGCTGCAGATATCTCGCCGGTGAGATAGAAGAGAGAGAGAGAGAGAGAGAGAGAGAGAGAGAGAGAGAGAGAGAGAGAGAGAGAGAGAGAAAGAGAGAGAGAGAGAGAGCATTAATCGTAGATCACCAGATCACCTGCATTCGCGGTCATTAGGCTAATGCAGGGTTAGTATAGTAAGTGCTTCTTTCTGTCTAATCAATCGTCACCGCTGACGTCATTTATATCAATGCAGCAGCAACAGCGTACTATTGTACATATGTACGTACACCGATGAATCGGTTTATCATATCGACAATTGCATATCGACAATTTGTTATGCAATAAAGTAAAAGAAAATAAGAAAACTTGTATTTTGCGCAACGTTTGAGCTTCGAACATACTGCGAAGTTATTTATATTTGTCTAAATGTAAGTTATTTTTATTGCATGACTTTTACTTGAAAAAAATGAAACATCAAATTGAGTTTAATCTCTTTTCACCGTAATGAATTATTGACTATAGCGATCTGATTTATATAAATGTTTGTTCACAAAATGACAACTTAAACTGTCAGCTGTTGTTCGTAGAGCTAATCGGCGGAAGCATAATGCCGAAATGTTAAGGATGCACGGAATAGTTAAACTCGTAGGTTGTTAAAAACCGTACAAGGAAGAGATTTTACCATTATCCTTTCGTTCCTTCCTCGAGTGTACATGGTCGGAAAGAATGCCAATGCATTCTAATGAGTATCGATTCACCAGAAGATATTAAGGATATACGTAGAGGCATGTGTGCAGTTGATTGTGCGTGGTGTTTGGCTGCGACAACGTATACCAAATCAACAGCGTAAGTGAAGAACTACAATTTAGAGAATCGCTCATGCTTTTAATTACTCAACTAAAATCGTGTATTGCTAATAGCACAAAAACTACCAAGACATAGAAATCGATTATTATACAACGCAAAAGATGACTCACGAAAGATGTTCACACATAAATATATGCTCATTTATGATAAAAGTAAATTGGTGTTATCTTATCGTACTTAACGTCTGCAATACACTTTATCTATAAATAATTAATCTAATAAAAGAATCTCAATAGTTAACAAATTTATATCTTACTATTTCAACTATTACGCAGGAGATAAGAAACTTGCCCTTTGTCTACGCCACTGTCCCTTCAAGATTCACGAAAGAGCGTCTAGAGTGGTACACGTAGGGTGCGTCAAATGGTACCGCAGGAATTTGCGGAATTCCAAGGTTCTTGTGCAGAACGCGGTACAGGACGTTACTGCAGTATCGATCGATCGATCGAATGAACGAACGAACGTACTTGTCGAGAACTTCCCAATTATGTAGCACAAGAAAGTGCACGTTTAGAAGAAAAAATCATACGCATCAGTGTTGAGATTTGCAGTTTTGTACGCTTTATCGTCAAACGAAGTTTTATGTTCCTAAAGAAATGTGTTTTTTTGTTTATTACATATACATTTTCACAAAATATTTACAAATGAATTATAAATACATAATTAATAAATCAAAAACTGAATTAACTTTTACATCGTTTATGCATTGTAAAATATTTGAATTACATTTGTTTCGCACATAATATAATATTTGTATTGTACGAATTAATATTTTACTTATCTAATCTATTTAGTTTGCTTTTTTTGTTTTATGATTAAACAAAATTATATAGTTTTTGACATAAATGTCACATGCCGCGCGATTAATATATTGACTAATACGATTTTCATACTAAACAAAAAAAATTTTTATGTGCGAATAGTGACATCTGCGAAGAAAAAGCAAAAAAAATAAAAATTGATTATTTTAGATCGCAGCATCTCTCTCTCTCTCTCCTGTTTCGGATAACGTTCGCTCACTGTCTTTCCGAAGGCATGCAAAGCAAAAATGTCTAAACTAAATCTAGATCGCTGACTTCGGCTGAATAGTTGTGTCCGGCAGGATTTTCGGATTCGGCCATCTTACCACCAAGAAAGTGGCGCCAACGCGTTCCAATATTCACTACCAATACTGAAAATCTATATAGCACATGTGATGTAAAGATAGATTTTTAATACTGGCAGTGAATATCGGAACGCAATTCCACATGAGCCGGTTGAACCGTTGCTTTTCTAGCGTTTTACGCAATTGTGTGTATAGTGATTCGTTTTTCCAATATTGTAGCATAAATAATGCCAATGACTGCATAATAGGTTGAAAAAAATAAATGGTTTTTATTTATGTAAATAGAACGTACATGTTTGTACAAAATATGCAAGTTTTATTTTCGTTTCTCTATGTATGTAGTCTTTCTAATGTGCCTGTCAATCGTCCAAACGATTTTTGCGCACAGAATTTACTTCTCTAATGCGAGTTTTATGACTTTTTAAGGCAGACATATCCAAACGCTGGAGCCGAAGTGGTGGGCGAAACTTTCCTCTTCTCCATCGCTGAACATGTCTGATATAGACATGTACTATAGTCTATATTATAGACTATCTATTTTAAGGTTATGTTTTAAGTAAACATTATACACGTTTTAGATTTTCTTTGAGTCAGGTTAATTACTATTTTATGCACCTGTAATTAAAATTAATGATTTTTTTTTATTTTATACACTTTCTAACTACTTTAAGTAAAAAAATATTTTTTATGTATACGGCTTTTATATGTTTAACTTGAAAAAGTCAGGGTCGGTCATTTTGTTGGAGATAACATGGCTGAAACCGGAAATCTTTCGTGCCTCAGTACTGTCATATGCTAAAAGCACAAGTCAGCGATCTAGGTTTAGACATGTGTGATGCAAAGCTAAACTCGTTGCTTGAGCCTGTTACGTAAAAGTACAAGGCAACATCGTACGTGCGCGCACCAAGTTGGTACAAAACAGCATATCTTGTAATGTTATTATTTCTATGTGCTTTGCTCGCCTTCTTCATATCTTTCCTGTTTATGCGCCAGCCCCGTCTCGCGATAGGTCAACGAAGAAAATATGCGGTATAATGTAACCTACTCGCCGACAATTTATAAGTGTGGGCTGTTGCGAGTGTGATCCGGTAACCCACGTATACTATCGGCAATTGACATCGGAAATCGATTCGCAATGAACAGTTTAAAATCTCTTCAATCGGCTGTTTTAACAGTCAATAACAGTTATATAATCCGTAGCTATACTTTATTCTAATTTTGAATATTATTCTCAATCCATCAATTTTTAATCTATCCATTTAAATCTATTTTTTATTGTGTTTGGAAGTTTCAACATTTTAAAATTTTTCTCAGTAAAATCTCTATTTGTCAATATGATATTTTAATGATAAAGTTATTTCGGAAAATGGTGAATGATAAGCTAATAACTTTGAAATCTAGAACAATTTTATATAATCAAATAAATCTAGAATGATAGTTTCTCGTGTTAAAATATAGCCAAAGTACATATTGTCTCGTATTAAAGATAACAATATGATAAAGTAATAGATACGTTTCAAGTGATAGTTTCTGGTTTATAATTTTGTCTATCAATGTGTTTCTTAGATCGAAAAAATATACAATATTTTGTGAGAAGGATTTTTGAAACTGATGAGATCTTAGAAGAATTAGGAAATCGCGTGTAGGACACTGGCGTGGGATCCTCGCAAAATAGAGAGAAGAAGGGTTTTCGCTCTCTTTGCGTCTTCTCGCGAAACGACTTTGCCAACCATTTCGCTTTTTTTTCTCGCTATTGTTTCTCACAAGAGAACCCATGATTTAGCGTTCCCATGAGAGACGTGCCACAATTAAGCTCTTTTTGTGACATGCCTGTTAACATTTTGAGAATCTATTCGGTCAATCGTTTTCTACGGCAGCCGACGGACTTATCAAAAACTTAGTATAAATTGTAGACTGTTATTTGTCAATTAGAGAGTTTATGTTATATAATGATAAAAAATAATAGGTACAGGTGTTAAAAAAGAACGGTGTATGAAGTTAGTTGTTTATTCTCAATAATATAACTTTACTCGGCTATGTAATTTTACTGATTGTAAGACAGACGAAAAATGTTATAATTAATAATATGCGCGCGATCTCGCGCAATGATATCGGTGTTATATGCGCAATCGCAATGAAATATCGGAAGACATTATGTAAGACCGCAGCAGCTTGTTTACTCCAAGAATGCGGCGAGAAATAAATCTTCGCGGAAGACGCGCGATGGAAGTATCACTTATTCACGCCTTTTCTACAGCGTCGCTACAGGGATTTCCGTCTTTCTGCCGGCATCACGCCTTGTATGTACACGACGCGGATTAATTAAAATTACGAGAAGCAATTAGCGGTCGTTACGTGTCGACGTATTATTCGGTGAAAGTGTTGAGAACCTCGACCTATTCTCGCTCGAACGATCGGTCGGCTTCATTAATCTCGGCGCGAGCTCTATTTTCCTTTTTTCTCTCTCCCTTTCTCCGCTCGAGTTTATCTAACGGATCTACCTTCCGATACGCGCACGCGTAATATTGCGCGCTAATATCAACTATATGAAACCGTCAACAGACACCATCGTAAACGCCTCTCTCGTACGCCTTTCGTTGTGCCATAAGCATGTCAATGTACAAATTAATTTTATATTATTTATTATAAGTAAAAATATTCCGCACATGTCAAAGATTCTCGGCGGCGCGATAAATATGTGTTTACAATTAATTCACACATGGAGAACGTTTCATTAACGTTTCATAAAACTTATTAGATATTAGAATTAAAAAAGGAAGTGGGATTTTTTTTACGAGTTTGATAACTTACTCGTTCATAGTTGTTATTTCTAATTGTAAATAAAAAACTTTGACTTACTAATACTTAAATTTTTGTTTATAAACTTAATCTTAACATTAAGAAACTTTTGGGATCAGATTAGTTTTTAGAAATATCTACTTAAAAAAAATGCATTGATTACTTTTTACGTTAAACTCTAATTTTCAAACTTAAACACTTTAGTAAGATTATTTTTTATTTAAAAAATTTGAGCTTGTGTGTGTGAACTAATTGTATGATTTTTACATCCTAATTCGCAGTGTCAGCCAAACGACTTTTTTGTTTGGCGACTGATGACAAGTTATACTGTTGTTGACTTGGAAATCGTGTAGTATATACTTAATATTGCTTTACGATCGCCGGTCATATCATTCACGATTTAAATAGTCTCACCTAATGCTTAACTACGATATACTTAACCCCAGGATAGGTAACAATTATCAGTAATATAATTTAATTGGTTTCCTTTCCCACTTGGTTAAATTAATAAATTCAAAATATAAATGTCAAGGACTGTGTGATTAACGTTGTATATATATATATATTATATAGTCTGTATAGTCTGTATATAGTCTGTATATGATTCGTACCAAATTTACAAATAAAGCATGACGATTGATAATCGGCGGTTAATAAAAGAATAAATTTAATAGTTAAAACTGACGAAAATAAAAATTTAATCATTAACAAACACATATGATTTGCACTTAAAGTTTACTTAAATTTTATATATTGTCCAATAATTCCGATTTTCATATATAAATATTCTCATATATAAATAGTTTGCTTGTGTTTAATTTAACAATTACCGCACATTCGTTGAAACTATAGATTCCAATATTTAACTATGTGTTATGTTTACACACGTGTCGCGCAATAATCTCATGATAATTAGGGAATTCGTGGGAATTTTTTTATTATAATCGCATTAAAGTACGCGATGTGCGCCCTTTCACGCACATCTTTGGAAATGTGTTAGCGGAAACCGGTCCGAAAACGCGACGCGATATCGCGTCGTTTCCCTGGATTAAGGAGAAATAAACATATTTTTATTTATAGCCGGTTCCGAGGCTGGTATATACATATGCGCACCCCCATGTTTTCCTTCGTTGTCTCGTTGAATGCACGTATGGATACGCCTTTAAAAGGATATGCATACACAGCGTGCACGTCCAACGGCGTAGGAAAACACCGATATATATCCATAAGAAGGTGAAATTCTCGTACGAGATGCGATGTAAAGTAAAATCCAGGTCGTTGTAAAATTCTTCACGAAGATTGCTACATGTATGTGTGTACACATATCTCATTTCTTGTTTCTCGCTGAAAAAACGCAAGCGGCATTAACACGAGTCAGATATCGCTCAACTATTTAGATACATTTCAAAATCCTACCTTGGTTACTAAAATGCTGTATTTCACATCATGTGTACTATAATTTTTGGTTATCAAGGTAGGATTTTAGAACGTATCTTTTAAAAGTTGTATTGTTTGAGCATTTCAAGATCTTTCACATGATTAAAGCGATTTCGAAAAATATATATTGTACATAAATTAGAGACAGGTTGTAATTATTAGCTAATTCCGAAGTGAAAAACAATGGCCGAGATCGAGTAATTCCGTTAATAATGATGAGAGAGAGAGGCGTGCGTACACAATAATAAACAATTTTCCCTTGTATAATATAAATTACAAGGAAAACGCAAGTTTTCTCTCTTATATTTCGCGTTTTTGTGTTTTAATCTATATGACGCGTTGGTGCTTTCCAGAAGACAGAAAGAAAGAAAAAGGAAGAAAATCTCTGTGTCACTGATCGAGAGAACTTGTATACACAACCCGTAGTATCTACGTGTTGCGCACCAGCGACGCGCTGTAAAGTCATCTCATTATGCACAACTATAACTAGATGATTAATTTATTATCGTCTTTCAGAGTTCACTCAATTATCCGATACGCCCGATAGGTCAGTGCGAGGGCCGCGATAAGGGAAAGTATCGATTTTGTATCGCATGAACAACAACGCGGGTTGTACGCTCGAACGTTTCTATTCGCTCACGCGCACTGCAAGCACCGCAGCGGAGATTATTGTACGTCACGTATATAATAGCCAATCAGATTAAATCTCCTTGCGGCATGGATAAGCACATTTTACACGCCCGTTGTCGTCATAGTTCTCATGGTCGTTTATCAGCAAAGATGCGCGATATACCGTGATTGCAGAAGCTAATGACGCAGACTTATACACTACGTCTATAGCTATGTCGCTCTGTTTATCTGTAATCCTTTACTTTGATACTTCAAAAATAAATTGAGTATATATATTTAATGCAATTAAATTTATTATAATTTTATAAATATTAGCTAATTATGATTTTCCAATTCTCTTTATCTTTTTTTTTTCATTGTTTCTTCAATCAAAACAATCGCGTGTAATACCCAATGCCGGAAGCATATAACACCGATAAATCTAACGGTAAATTAACGTGGCTGAAAGAAAATTTTCCTCTGTTGCAGATGCTGCGGTCAACAGATCACCTTCTTCTGTATCCGAGCGGCGAGATCGCGCTCCGATTATGGTGAGTAAATTCCCCTCTCTTTCACTCCGTAAAATAACTTATTTTCAAGTGAGATCAAATAAAACTCATGAAAGTTGTGCGCACGATATACATATATTCAACGCAAGGACTCATTGTCACTTAGTGGCCGATATGGAAGTCGCGCTCCATCCATACATTATGGAGTATCACTACCTACCTGAAACCGGCTCGCATCGCTTTATGTATGCTCGATATCTCTTTGTAATATAACCCGGCTAAGTTTTTTGCTAAAAACTAGGACAGCCCACTAGGTGCGCGCGTTATATTATTTGCCTTGGGTTACGCGAGTGCTTGTTAACGTGCGCGCGTTGTGTCGCGTTGTCTGCATTATACAATTACTTTACTCACAAATCTGTTAAATATTAATTATAATTTGCTGTAATAATCGCTGCTAGTTTTTGCCTGTTATTGAGAAAGTTCAATGTGCGCATGCTACTTTATTGGTCACTTTCTATATAAATTAATATTTGTCATTAACAATAACTTATTCAACAATTGGAAAAATTGTGTCCTTTTCTGTAAATATATCAATGCAGCAATTTATCGCTCCACATTGCTCATATGTAAATAAACGTAGTGAACGTTTTGTGCGACAGATGTCGCTTGTCGTTGTTCTCGTCCTTTGATTCGCCTAGAGGTTGGCTGATCTCGATTTTACCGTTACATTCAGAGATGAGGAGAGAAAAGGACGATTCTAGGTCGTTCTAATCTTCCGGTACGCTCTCGTCTAATTAACTCTTTCATTGCGCAAAGGGCGTGTGCACTGCGCGATAGGTAACTTCTTCGAGAATAACTAACATAAATGACTAACTACCTGTCATAATTTTTCTCGCATTTTCTTTTTATTTTTAACGATATTACGTAAAAATGAGTCACAGCCCGTTGCTCAGGCTGCAGTTTTGGATAAATTAACTTTAAAAACGCGCTGAAATTTATTTTGCTAGCTTGACTAGATGTGTACAACGCGCATCTTTATTTTTATTTCATATATAATAATAACTCAGAACAAAAAAAGAGAATGTATAAAAGTTGTGCTCATGTAGGATTATCGTGCGGTTTCGTAGAAACAGTCACAATTTTATCGTACGATTACATTGATGTTTTCTGATGCAACAAAAAACATTTTAATAGAACACAAACGTTTCGAAAATAATACATATTATTTTCTACGATTTTTGATACGTGCATATATTGTATATTATTACTACTACTCTCGCGAACATGATAAGTCGGTCTATCGCATAGTAGTTAATCTTAATTCTACAAAAACGTTTTTTTAGGTACGTATCCTGTAAATCTTACACATTTATGTCTGACACGAGTTTTTTATTTTATGGTTAAAACGTTGCAAAAACTTTGTAAAAATTTTCATGAGGCTTTATTTAACATGTTATATTAAGAAAATAATATTAGTTTTGATATATCTTTTAATTTTTTAGAAATTCTTCGACTAAATAGTTGATGATAAAATTTTTTCATTTTCAAGTATCGCTCGGACATTAATGTCCAGGGTTTACAGGATTAGGGTTAATTGGATCACATTATGCTCACGTGTAAAATAAATGTTACACACACGAATAAAAATATTATTATACAAATAAATATGTTTTATTTCTACATGAAAAACAAATAGCTTGTAGAAGATATCCGTGTTTAATGTATCGATTCCAGTCTCTCATTGGTCTTTTATCAAAAATGATTTCAATTTTTGTTTTCAGTGTCGCGTTACATGTTTTTTCAGTTTGTAGGTGTTACGAAGCGATATGTCATTAAGTATCATCGATGTGAAAAGTGGCCCCGTTTTGCACGTTTCTAAATCAAATATTAAACACTACGCGGCATTCTTACGTGAGAAGTGGAAAGCGTGCAAACGTAATACAATCTACAATCAGTCTCTTGAACGAACCAGTTGCTAGGGGAACAATATCGTGTCGCCGCCAAAGATACGTTCACTTCCTTCCGCTCGCGTTCGAGGTACATGTTTAAGACGATCACGCATTAGTCTTATTAAACCGATCATTACGTGTGTTGATTGCAATGATGCTTTTGGTCATCAAGCTCTCTTCCGAGAACGCTCTGTTTGCGTCATAACGTTACGGAAATTATATTATAACTTATAGGATTTATTAATTTGTATGAAGAGAGTTATGGATTTAACTTTCTTCATTCCAAAAAAACGGAATCAATCTCTGCGATATTTCTGAGAAAACCACGCGGTGTTTATATTTCTTTGAACTACAAATTAAAATTAGTTTATATTAAAACTAGTTCGATATGCTTCATACATTTAAACACGAAATAAAACTAAAACATTGAAAAACTTCAAAAGCTGCGAGCTTTTTGATCACACAAGTAATTCATATTATGTCGTATACAATTAAAGATCGAACGATCTATAACGAGACATCTCTCAAAATTGATTTTGACGTCAAGTATTCGAAATAGTTATTGCGTTACGGGTTAGATCTTTATCAAATAACATTGATAAAGTCAATTTTTTAAAAGTATTGTTATTTATTTGAATTATGTGTTTTTATTAAAGTTGGCATCGCCGGTCATCGGTGACTCCCACGGCATTTAACGTGTCAGGATATCTTCTGTATTGGTAAATATTTTAGAGGAGAAATTAACAGACTACTCTACGTTAAATGACATAAGAAAAGTTGTAACGGATACCTTAAGAGAAAATATAAAAAATGGACTTGTCATTAAACAGGCAAATAGGATCAGTGTGGATCATTGTATGTGGAGATGTGTAAAATGTTCCGCCGCAATATTATGCATTCGTCGCTGGTATTAGCAAAAGCAAGATACATGTCTCAGGAAGCCCTACTGTACCCTACTTCTACTTCACTACTTTTTAATTGTGTCTAAAGAAGGAAACTCTAGTTATGAGTTTTTACAAGCGTTATGGAAGGTCTTCAAAGATTAATAGAGTATCTTTTGCTTGTAAGAATAGTGTTAAATATACTGTCTCCAAATATCGATCATATTAAGACACATTCGGGACTTGTTAAAGCGAGTTCGAGAATAATAAATACGAACTTAAAGACTCATCTCTAAAATGTTCAATTATAATTTTGAAGATTAAATCAAAATTTTTTATACGATAAATTCATACAATAGGGTAGATGAGAGTAAAAAACACGGTTGTTGTTTGTGTTGATAATTTATTAAACTTGTAAGTAGAATATCAAACGTTTTGACCGTCAATGCAGTTCTTCTCAATGATAATGATTCTATATGTATAGGTGTATAAACAATTAGTTAAAATTGAAACATGGGATTAAACAAATGAATTTGATTCAACGTTTCAAATTGTTGACTATATAAAAACCAAAATAGGCTCTAATAAAATTTAAAAAATAATAAAGTCTGTTCATTTCTCGCATTCTTCCGCCAGCGAAGATTAATAATCCAATAAAATTAAGAATCAAGGATATCAGAGCAATTCTTAATTTCATTGGTTTTTTATATGACTTTTTTATATGAAATCTTTCAATCTGTTTATGTTTCTCACACTTCTTCTTAAAACATTTTTATGTATATGTACTAGTTATGTAAAGTGTATTATATTTATTACACTTATTTTACTGTTGAATATTGCATTCCGTATAGTGTTTTACAAAGAGACTAAAATAAAAGTGAGATGATAATATAATCTAAAAAAAAAGTAAACCACAAGGCGCACTTTGTATATGCATGCAATATTGCATAGTTGACTTCTGTGTTCTTGATACGGAAAATTTTCATCAGTTGTTTTCTCGCACATGTTTTAATACTTTTCTGCATAATCTTTTAGTAGATAAATATATTATCGCTGAGAAAGCGAGACGCGCGTTGCTTTTTGCATTGCAATTTCGATATTGTTTGTTTAGGTTATCACAAACACTACCTTCCTTTTCATGGTAACGTCAATTTTCGACATGTTCAGCACACGCTGATCAAAACATTACCTTTTCTTCTCTCTCTCTCTCTTTCGTAAATTTTACGTCTCACGCGGCAAACTGACGTCTCGCGGAAACACGATGGCGCGCTTTTCTTTGCATTCCACAAGTTACATGACACAATCAGTATAACACACATGTACACACCACGTGTAATTATTCACGGACAATACGACAAGCCGCATAGAGGATATTCGATTGGAAAATCGCCCTGTGTTTATCAGCCAGACGTGATTCTGATGTTCGACATTTTATTAAATCTCACTCGAGAAGCTCTCTCTGTTGCAACGTCGTCAAATTTTCCGTAACTCTAGTAGACAAGAGTAATAAATCTTTTTTTAGCTAAAAATGAACACATGTTTTGCATTTTCTATTGTTTTTAATCAATTAATGTGTTTATTGTAAAAATAATTTGAACAAATTAAAAAAAAATTAATACATACAGTATTTGATATTTGATGTTTTCTACTGAAGTATGTTTATTTCTTTTTTTTTATTCCAAACATTTGTAAAACTCGAGAGCTGGAAAAAACTTTACTTGAATGGCACATTTCTGTGATCTTTCGCGATCAAAATTGTGCTGAAGAACCGAGATATCAGTTACGCTCCCTTGCTCGAATCTGTGCCGAGGCTTGGAAGAAAATCGATATATGTAAGATTTTCCAGTGCTGGAGAGCGATTTGGCGCAACTACAACGTAATCCGTGCTTTCTGCACAAAATATCGATCGAGCTTTGAAACATGGAAAGTAGGCCAGATATTGGAAGTCGGTTCACTTGGCTCTCGCAATAACGGGCGCGTCGTTTTACTTTCGTTAAACATCAAAGGCGAATAAATCCGCATAGACGAAATGAAGGGGATGGAGGAAAGAGCACTTCTTACATCTTCCTATGAATCGATTCTCTTGATTGCATCGATTTTCTCGTGCATTGCTGTTGGACGACATCAACTTAAAGCGACCGTCAAGTATAGTCGTTTGAAATACATGACTCTCGAAGTGGAAAGCATGAGAAAGAAAGAGGACCAACCTGAAGCGGCAAAGCGATCATGAAGCGGAGGAACAGAAGGCAAGAAAGAGAGGTAAATATACGCGAGACTGTGGCGTGACACGTCATGATCGGTAGGAAGAATCTCGTCTTGCAACCCGGAAACGCCGTGACTAACAACTCGATATCACGAAGGTGGAAGGAAAAGCCTAAGGACCCGTTCGCGTCGACGGGACAGGTAGGATCTATCTCTCTCTCTTCGTAGGGTCTAAGGGGGTCATCAACCATCGAGCTTTCGTGGTGGGAAGACCGGAGAATCGCGCATTATTATTACCACATCTAATTGAAACTACGGCTCTGCACACGATAAACTGGTGTGCCCATGCTTTGCTCCGACCATTTCTCTGCATTAAAGTGAGGAGAATAAAACTCGTTAATAAATCTTGGAGCATCGAGGCGTTCTTAATGAGAATTCAGTTCACACCTAATAACTTCGGTCAGAATCACAAGGTCCTTCTTCTTCTTCTTCTTCTTCTTCTTCTTCTTCTTCTTCTTCTCTCTCTCTCTCTCTCTCTCTCT
>NW_018020585.1:128407-190604 GCF_002006095.1 Pseudomyrmex gracilis | reverse complement strand
TCTCTCTCTCTCTCTCTCTCTCTCTCTCTCTCTCTCTCTCTCTCTCTGTCTCATACACTCACACACATTTCTTTCTACACATCAAAATTATCTACATTGTCAATGTCTTCAAAATTTTATAAACTTGATGCTTACTAATAAATATTGCAAACAAAATGGGATAGTATTGGATGTGTAGTTTTTCAAATTTGATGAAATTAATTGTGACATATATTTTACATAAACTGCTGTATAGGAGCGTAATTATTGAGTATACATATCTCTCTTTAAAAAAGAAAATAACAAAAAAAGAAATAAATGTTTCACATAATCGATAATTAACGAGATCGAGTCCTCACGTATTAAACAAAATACGTATGAAAAAGGGCGGTCTTTTGTTTTTAATGATTGTCAGAAAGTTATATAAGAAATTAGATATATTTTTAGTCCACTGTAGCGTTGACGTGTAAATTCAAAATAATTGTAAGAAAATATTAATTACTACCGAAGGGCATTAATGCCTTTGTGAAGTTCAGTCTTTGTTGTTGAAATAATTTTACGCAAATATTAAAAATAGTTCGTGAATACGTTTGTGAAGCCGAGTCTTCGTTGTTATTCAAGATATTGAGATTTTTATTAAAATTGTTTTTTATCGATACTCATATACATCGATACTATTTTTCAATCTGTTAAATATTAACTAATGTGACGATCTATGTATTGTGTAACAATAACATCCTAATAAACATATAAAACTAAACATATATAACTAAATTATCGTGTGGACTTGAAAAATACCCGACACGTAACATAAACATTAATTTTATTATTGTCTTTTGTACGTACGCGCATATTAAACTTTAGTATAATAAATAATAGATATATCAAGTTCTGCGTCAGACTCTGCGATCTATCTTCTGTGTCATATTGAACAAAAGATGTATGTTATCCGAAAAAAGACTGTTCCTTAATTTTTTGCCGCGACCAATTTTCCATTAATCTGTTTGTTTTTATTTTTTTATTTTATCGCGATTGTTTTCGATTTATTTCGATTTATTGCAGATTTGCTTTATTATAGATATCTATGAAACAGATACATGCAGATACTAATTATAATTGATTACGTTGACCGATAGCAATGCTTGCTGTAATTATATTATATTGTAATAAGTTTGATACATGTAAGCATATAGAGATGTTCTTTTAACGCCGTGAATGTGATGCAACGTCGTCACGTGACTACAGGATTAACTTTTTCATTATTTGGCAACTTTGAGAACGGATTTACGGCATCTTCATGTTTTGTGTTCAGAATTCATCAGCCGCTCAGCGAAAAGCCGTTTTGCCATTCGCGTACGTAAAGAAAAAATTTGTCCTGCACGTAAATGGAATGCCACAAAATTTATATGACGGAGACGAGTTCACGACGGGTTAATAATATAGACTGACTCCCTTTACTTCTATCTCTTTCTCCTTCTCTTCTCTTTCATCTCATGGATAGGATCAATAGTCTGGTCCGAGGCAGGGCCGTCCATGAAGAGTATGTTGTCGGGTGCAACAACAAGAACATAGACTTTAGTTTTTATGTCTTTTCTATTATTTATACTTTCCTAATTTATATTAGCTTTTTTTAAAATGAGATCAGTATTATATATACTCTAAGTGTTGGAACGAAATACAAAGAAAAAGAAGAAATATAAAGTTTCGCGACAATCATGTAACCTACCTATTTTTGTGAGTACTTACAAAGTTAATTTAGATTAATTTTTCTTAATTAGAAAACGAATTTTCTCGAGTTGTATTTTTAATAAATTGCTTGTGTGGAGCAGTTTTGTAATTAATCTTTTAAGTTTTGTGTTAGACATGTCCTTTCTTTCTTCTAACAATAAAGTAAAAAATAACAGCTTGTTTTAATTTTGAAGTGTTGATGCAAACGTAGTAGTAATTTACTATACTCTCTTACTACTCTCTCTCTTTCTTTTTTTCTTTCTCCTCTTTTGTACATACGAAGATTGTTTGATAAGTCCGTGCAAACTTCGAAGGATGACGCCACTACGATAAAATTGTCGGCGACTTTACATCTAGTAATCTTCAAAAAGTCGCATATCTTTCAGGCAGAATGGTTAGTTAATCTGTTATTGACTGTCGTTTGGATCGATCTTTGGCTTCTGAAAAAATGGAGAAAATTAAACTCCGTGTGTTGATAAAAGATTACTTTATGAGTGACAAAACAGAATCGGAGAGAGAGAAAGCTTAAAAATTATGACAAATCTATACCTTCGATTAAAATGGTTTATAAGTGGTTTTATGATTTTTGATGTGGCCAAATGAACACAAGTGAACACGCTAAACGTCCCGATCGTCCTGTTGAAGTCATTCAAGAATGTCAGAAATGATTGAAGAAATCCATGATATGATGATAAAGGACAGAAGATTAAAAATGTGTGAAATTTCTAAAGCATCTCAATAGATTGCGTACATAATATTTTGCATGAGAATTTTACATTTGCTAATAAAAAAGCTGTCTGCAAAATTAATGCTTTTGCTCAATTGATTATGATAAAAACTTCAGCTCGCTCATCTGCAATTGTAATGGCAAAATTGGTAAAATTATGCTAAAAAATCATTCCCTCCATATTCTTCACATTTCCAAAGAAAAAATTCCTTGTAGGAAAGAAATTTGGATTTAGAAGTAATTAGCGAAACAAATCCCTATTTTGCAGAGTTAGACCAATCTTACCATATATTGTAAATAAGGTAAAAAAAACTTCAGAATCGTTGGACTAAGTGTATTAATCTTAAAGATGAGTATATAGAAAAATAGAAATTTTTTTCTAAAAAAAAAAAAAAAACGGTTCTTTTATTATTTTTGTATGAACTTATCGAATCCTATTTATATGAGAAGAGACTTTCAAAAAATTTGTCGAATACAAGGGAAAAAAACAAATATTATTTTTCGTTTTCAATATATTCTCCGTTAATATACTTTTTAGATCTTTCAAGTCATTTATTTATATTCTCAAAAAACATCCTCTATTTTGCCGAATTGGGAAGGCGATTGCACAGAAAGCGAGAGATTCCAGGTTTGACTCCTGGCCGAGGTGCTTTTTCGCAATATTTTAAATTAGATAGAGGAGGAAAATGAACATATTTCATATATGTAATGCACATTCAGCATCCTATTTGAAAAAAATTGAATTTTTAATTCAAAATTCAGTTGTAAAAATTTACACTGAAATAATATAAAAAGCGCGCTCATGTGTGTGTATGCGTATATGTATACACACATATATTTGTTTTTGTATTGCTAATTAAGTCATCGTGTAAATATTAAATGTATTATCTTTGTAATAAAAAAAACTGTTGTAAAACTGTTGTAAATAAGATAATATATAAAAAGACGTATATATGTGTGTATATATGACACGATGACTTAATTAGCGATATGAAAACAAGTTACCGAGGTAAATGTAATTACAATTAATTATAATTGTAATTAAACACTTCACGCATAGAAATAGAATGTTTGCCAACACCGTATGTATTTGTGCTCTTATTTTATGAGCACATTTTTATACACATAACTGCATACTTGGAAGTATTTAACTATTATTTTTTTTATTTAAAAAATTTGATTTGTAATATTAGAAAGCATACATAATACGACGTGTTAAATATCGATGAAAATTAGTCGTGTACGTATAAGTTGCACATTAAAATTGAATATAAATGTAAGAAATGTAAAAGATTTTATAATGTAAAAGTATAAATAAAGTAATAATAAAATATAATAATATAATAATATAATAATATTATGTACCTATATCTGTTTAGATATACATATAATGTTAAACTATTTTAAAATACTTGTGTAAATTTTGTACACTTTTTTGTCAATGAAACGAACATATGTAGACACAAGTAGGTATTATATTTTGAAATTCTTCTTCTGTAGTCTCTGTTCTCTTCTTGCAAAATTCATTACTGGCGTCTTTTGAATCATCACCGTACCGTTTTGCCACATCCGTCGTAATACTACCACCATGACGCGACTGCAGAAATAGGATCGCGTTCAGCTTCTGGACTTCCGTTGCGCCGCGTCGGCACGCTTCCGGTTTCTGTCGCAATAACTTCAGCGACTACTGGGAAGGGCGCGGTTCGATTTGCTTACTTTATGCATACAAGGTATCCTACAAAAAATAAATTATAGAGTTATACATCTGATACGATATTCCCAAACATAAGCTAAAAAATTACTTTTAAACAGTCGTTCTTTAAGTAATTATAACTCTAACAATTTAAAAAAAATTAATTAGTAAGTTTATATTGTAGATAGGTAGGGTGTGTTTTGAGTTTTTCCTTTGTTATCAAAGTTCTTTCGAATTTGTAATAGTAATCCAAAAATGAACAAAAATGTTCATTTGATGTTTTCGTTGAGCTGAAAAATCTTATATTTATATTCTCAGTGTTTTAATAACATGAAAAAGTGTTCGAAGAAGTAGTAGTACATTCTTTGCTGACTCCTGCTGGTGAACGGTAAAAGGTTTTCTTTAGTCTTATACTTGTTTGTTTTGCCCGTTGATACTGTCTGCTCGTTTCTTAATATCAGTTAAGCTTGGAGCTACTGTCGGACGATTGCGCGTTTTTCTCTTGAAATCCAACTGCGTTTTTCAAAGTAGCAAGAGTTGGTAGCTAGAGCGGATACTTCGCGTGTGCTCTCTTTTATTGTTTATTGCATCTTTCAGTGCCAAACTCCAAAAGAAAGCCAGACCGGGACACACCTTGCGCGTCTCTTCTCTATTAGTTCAAATACTCGGTGTTAGAGCATGTGCCTTTCTTCCGCATCAAAGACAGGATATTTTGCGCGCATTCTGCGTTTTTTGAAAATGATGGTTTTGATAGTTATAAATATTTGAGACGGACAAAGTAATTAGAAAATTTCAAAGTTGTTAGTTTTTCTCTTTGCGTTTTAGTCGATTAATTAATTGAACTATTTTGTAAACGTATGATCATTAATGAATAACATTTTCAACTTTTGTTCTTTGTAAATATCTCTCTTTTTTACAATATATATACATATGTGTTTACTTAACGATATTTCAATATCTCTATAAACTATAAACGCCATAAAAGAAGAATGTCTACGAGAAAAATCTTCTATCAAAAATCGCGTCTATTCTGTATCAATCTCATGATCGTTACGCCACTTATCATTCTTTTCGATCATCTCTTGCGATCCGTCGAACGAGCAGTTTTCCTTTCTTTCCTTACTTTGGACCAAACGTTATGGAGAAAATTCAACACTACGAAAGCTTGTCTCAGCGACTCGAGTGCAATGATGTGGAAAATCGGTCTTTCTTTTTGTCTATGGCAGTCTTCTGCTAAGCGAAGTTATCGGATACGATGACACGGCTATTAAACTTTACATTAATCATTGGTTTTTCTCGTGTTTTTTTTTTTATATTTCTTTTTTTATATTTCTTTGTAGTTATCATTTTTTGAAATTTGAAAAACCATGCAAAGTTATCAAATGACGCATACAAACTATTCGTAAGATTGTTAATATTATAAATAGATTTTTGATGAGATAAGGTGAACAAAAAATTGTTTGCTCATAATAACATTCATATTAACACACATTTATCGTGAAAATATTATACACAAAAATATAGTAGTTATTTTTCCTTCCCTTATAAAATTATAATAATTTTCACATAGTTTGTAAAGTTTTTTTAATCGATATTATACATATTTTATTCAATCTTTATATTTAATTAAATTTTATTTTATTTTAGTAAGTTGATAAAAGAATTTAAAAACTACACTACTTAAAAGATGTGCTCTTTGCATTTTGATTCAAACATTTGTAGTGTGATAGCAAAGTGCAGAGATCTCCCTGTGAAGAAAAGCGCGATGACAAGGACGCTCAAATAAAAGAGATGAGGAATCGAAATCAAATGAAGCCGGCCGAGAACCGAAAAATAAAACGATCATCTAAGACTCTTGTCGAATAGATTAAAAAAAGAAANAATAAAAAAAAAAAAAAAAAAAAAAAAAAAAAAAAAAAAAAAAAAAAAAAAAAAAAAAAAAAAAAAACCGAAGAAAAAAGTTATCGTCGAAACTATGTAAACTTCCTTCATGCAACTATTCTTTTGCGCAATTCGGGCTCCGTCTTAGTCTATTTCATGCGTAATTTTTTTTCGCGACAGTATCTTTTCCTATCTGTTAGATCAAGAACGTAATAACGTGTGTACACGAGAGACGACGGCAGTTCTGGTAACGATCGATACATATCTGATCGAAATGGAAGAACAGGATGTAACGATGAAACGGAGCGACGTGGTGCAACGGCAGCGACTGCGTTTCTCTTATTTTCTTTCTTTTCCGCGTCTTCCTTTTTCTCTGTCTTTCTCTCGTGCTTCTTCTTCTTTTCTCTGCGGAGCGCGCAGCATCAAGAAGAGAGTGGCTGTATCGGGCACCCCGCTGCCACACTGACTCTGATATACTCGCAAGATATCCGGGCAAGATTTAGTGCATCCTTTTGCTAGCTGCCCCGCAGAAAATCTTAGCTGGGAATCTCCCTTACAGCCGATCGAAATGTTTCTCCTGTCCTTGAAATGAATACTACTAGTGGGAAAACAAGGTGAGTAAACGATAGAAGCAAAACTCTCTCTCCCTTCCCTCGCTCTTTTTTCAGCAGTGCTCTCTATTCACCCTACTTTTCCTCCTCTATACTTTGATTTGTTTTTTTCTGCATCTTCCGACCGTGACCGTCGCCGCGCAATGGTTCCATTTCGCGCTTAGGACATTGTTTTTTACCTGCTTATAAAACGTAAATATTACAAAGATTACAATTAGAATCGCGACTTGGAAGAGAGTAACTTACGATTTTTTATACACATAAATTGTGTAAAATTAATTAATTTTCTTATGTAAATTACCTATATTAATCGTTTAAGAAGAGACATCTCGTTTGCTTCCTTATTTTTTATGACTTATCCGAGTCGTGTGTCGAGAAAAAGACAGTAGACGAGGAATGAGAATTAAGAGAAGGAAATATGAGGAAGTAGAGAAAAATTTCAGTTTTTCATCCCGTATGAAACCACCTGCCAACATGAATTTCCGCATAAATTCTCGACTCTGCAGCCAATAAATTGCGGCGAATCCTCTCTGTTGTAAGACGTGTCCGAGCCAGCATCGCCGGTGTTATATTCCGGTTCTTCGCCGGAACTTCTGTCCTTTCTTTCATCTCACTTCCTCTGTGTCCTTCTCTTCCCGTCGTTTTGTTTTCTCTTTTTTTTATCATCTTCGTTTTTTCGTAGACGTCATGGTGCCAGACACAGGTCTCGACCTTCTGCGGTTTGTTTTTCAATGGCCGCATTTTCCTGTCACGTTTTCGTGTTCTTTCTCTTTTTCTTCTTTTCTCTTCCTTTTTTATTCTTTTTTTTCACATACACATCATATACTTTTATATTTTCTAAAACATTTTATTAAAAGAACCTCGCAATATTCTTATGGAAATGACTTACGGCTAATTTTTCTGAGACTTTGTTTACATAATAGTTCTCAATACATAGAACAAAAGGGTCAATAGGCACAAAGTCCGGTGAAAAATAGTTTTCGAGATATGGAACCTAAAATCGCATTGATCATGTCCAGCAAATTTACCAGTGCGACAGAACATCGCATCATAAATCCGACCTACGCTTGCAATTGTCGCTAGCGCTAAGTGAAATTTACTCACAGAACAAAAAAAAGATTTTGCATGATCGTCGCAGTGGCACTGGTTGGCATATTACGAATTTGTTTCGGCTACACTGTAGCAAAATTCTCTTTCAAAGAAACTGACTGAAACCAAAACTGAAACCGAAGTTTCGGTCGGACTCTATTATCTATCTATCTATCTCTATTTCTCTTTCTTTCTTTTTTCTCTCGTTCTCACGCACTTTGTCTTTACTTCTTATTAGAAGTGTATTCTCGGCACTATAAATCATTTTTTCATTTTTCAAAGCGGATAATGAACATACGCTTGAAACTTGGAAATATCTTGAAGAAATGTATATTTACATTAGACAAATTTTCAAATCCGCATTTAAAATTGAGATAAAACGTTTTCTCG
Source organism: Pseudomyrmex gracilis (assembly GCF_002006095.1). Lineage (NCBI taxonomy): Eukaryota > Metazoa > Arthropoda > Insecta > Hymenoptera > Formicidae > Pseudomyrmex > Pseudomyrmex gracilis. Next base: position 182,506 of record NW_018020585.1, on the reverse strand, counting down.
GAAAATGTATGTAAACTTGTTTTAAAGGTGTAAAAAATTGTATTTCTATTTTGCGTTTTTAACTAAAATTGAGCAAAGGACACATCGCATGATAATATAATATCGTAAAAATTAATAATAAAATAATATTCTGATAATAATAGGTAATCGGAAGTCATTTGATTCGCGTATATCTTTATTAGCAATCTCACAAATGAAGTGTATGAGAATTTTTGCGTGCATTTAAAGCCCGAAGACCATCCACATCTACAGCGTATGATTTCAATTTTGTTTCTTTTTTTCTCACGTCTTCGCCAAACCGCACACAATTTTTTTTATTCTATAGCGTTTGCGCTCGTCAAGCTGCAAGAGAAAGCCATATTTTTCATTTTGGCGCCCGCAGCTATGATGGTTTTAAATGCAAATTTTGGGACTGGCGCGGAGCGGCGGCGAACATTCACCATCAATAAGTTTTCAGGCATGATCGGTCATCAGATTTGCGTAAGAATAGTGAGAGAGACACGCCTGCAGACAATCCGAACAAGTCGCGCGGATTACACGGTTTATAGATGAACCGTAGTGCAATTACAAAACTCAAGAGCTGTATAATTATGATTATATTTAACAACGTGGCTATATAAGCGATATAATTCCTTGAATTATTTTATGAATCTCTCTTATTTGGTTATGGATTATTCGACGGTATTAAAATACGTGATATTTCATATATACAATGCTGAATTTTTTAATTTTGATGAAAGCGCAAGGTTACCATTACGAGCTGCATATATTATAACGCATTCACATGAGGTAAAATTAAATCTTTAATTAAATAAAGTGATAATGAATGTTGATTAATTAAGCCACGTAGGAACAAAGATTAAAATAATAAAAGTTTTAAGCAATTCGAATTGTTTACGCAAATCGATATAAGACACGGGTCGTTGACCGAGGCGCTATCGTTTTGCTTTCATATATCACGTTTGGGAAGAAGGTATTTCGGAGAGCGTCATAACACCCGTTACAAGCATTATAAAGAATCATGGAGAGCCCGGCAGCATGGGGTGGCCTCGAGCCGCGGCCGTTTGTGCCCGAAAAGGCTCACTACGACGATGGTGTAAAAAAGAACAAGGAAACACAGGGACGAATGCCAAAAAGAAGCAAGAGAGTTAGCGCTATGTTGGCATGTTGCAGACAGTGAGAGAGAAAGAGAGAGAGAAAGAAAGAAAGAATATGGACGAGAGCGAGAGTGAACGTTGTGTTTGTACGTATCGTATAAAGTAGATAACCGAGAGTTCGGCAAAAGCCGAGGAGAAATGCAAGAGCGAAGAGACAGAGAGAAGCCGCGCTAGAAGATGAAAGGAAGACGAAGACCGGAGTGAAAGCGAGTCGCTGACATCACGGAATGATAAATGCATTTAGGAAAGAAGCCGCATAAATCCCCCCCCGAAGAATATCCGCAGTGTCTGGTTAGAACATCTTTCGGCAGAACTTAGCCCTGAATTCACACGAACCTCGTCGTTGATAAGAGCAACTAAAATGACTCTTGTTTATTGAATTCACTATTTGACTAATTTCTTTTCTTTTGAGTGTTGTAACTAAGTTTAATAAATATATTTATTAAAATGTTGTTGAGTAATTATTATAAAATAAACGTAATTAAGTTAGTATTATTCCATGTGCAAATTTCAATCATTAGACTACAGTCTAACTGCAAATTGCGTAAAACTCCATTTTAAATACATTAAATCTTTTATGTTGTAACACATACATAATAAAATTCTTATATAACGTATTATTTTTAGTGAAGCACTTTTCGGTCATTATGAAACACTGCACCTGCATAGAAATATAGTTGCATCGTGTCACAAGAAACAGAGTCGTTCGAGATCTATCAAATATCGATTGATTCGCGTAAAAAAACTGCGAGAAAGCGAAATGCTGGTCACGTTCATTCGGTCTTGGATGTGTTTTCCCTGCTGGTGGTCAAGCGGTGCAGCGGCGGGTGTGGCGAGAAACGTTCGTCAAGAGGCGTGGGAAGTTATGGCGAAAGGTTACATGTCTATCACGGAAATATTTCACCGTCTTAGAGAACAGGTCCTGCCGATCTCAATGGATCACGAGCTGAGTATTTATCGTAATAGATAGTTGCGCACCGCTTGGATATCGCATAATAATGTATTGTAAACGTCAGTAAGCGGCAAGATAATAAAATAGTATGCGTGCGAAAAAAGTGCAAAAGAAGCGTTTTCGAAGAGCACATTAGAAATAGTAGCACACTTGATTTTTTTTTTTTTTTTTCTAAAGCGTTAATGTCAAATCGATTTGATATTTATCCTTCTGTTTTTAAATAAAAAACTGAAATTATAAGATTCAAAGGAATAATTGTTTTTGCAAGCCACTGTTTAAACAAAAAATCCGACATTTAAATTGAATCTTTGGTTAAGGATATAACTGGATTTGCAGAGTTACGGGGTAAAACATAAAAAAAATAAAGATCAAAACTTTACTGAATTGAATGGTTGAAATGAGTATGCTAAGTAAATCACCTTGTTGTCAAAATCTCAATAGTGATCGTAGAGATTTGATGCTGAAAAGCTTTGTTAATTTTGCGACACAATTTGAACAAATATTTCAAGTTTCATAAATCACACACGTTATGTCAATCGAAAATAACATTTTTTAAAGGAAACTTAATTATATATATATATTATTACGCATAAATAAGATTTTTACTTATATCTGCGAACGTTTAAAGAGATCTGTTATTTCCTTGCGCTTAATAACACGGATTCATAACACTATATGACATGCGATGCATGTAAACGCTTGGACACGTAGGCGTGCAATGTAATGAAACTGTCTTATTGAGCAAATTATACTTAAAGTTATGAAGTAGCAGTTATAACACATAAAACGAAAAGTAGCAAAATCTGTTATATTATTAGTCCAGAATATTGCATCTCTAATGTTGAATTGAGATGTCAAGAGTTTCGGTAATAACAGAAAAAGTTCAGCAAAACTGTGATAAATAAATTTATTTTGTGAAAAATGAATGATTGAGAATCGATATTTTTCAAGTTTTACATTTTACTCAATATAGATATAGAATAATTTGTATATAAAATATGTATTTTCCCAGTTATAGAGGAAAGAATTTTCTTTATTTTGCGGAGAAGAAAAAACTAGTGTATATACGTTTCTTTGTTGAAGTTTTGTCGTGGCACGTCTGGCATGCACTTCGCGCAAGACTTGGAAAAGAGATGTGCAGAAAACAAATGAAATTAAATACACAGCGCGAGCAAAGGCTTATTGCGTAAAATGAATCACAAGTGGTCAGGCAGGCTCGCGTGAACGTGTAACTGGTCAAAGAAAACTTCCCGATTCTATTGCGAGTCTCGACCGGTTGACGATGGAATTTCTCTGTTAGTCGTGTTCTTCCTTTTTCTTTGTACTGCGCCTAGTCCGTTGTCGCTTTTGCCAATTGTGTGGCTCCCCCTATAAGTAATTTTGTCTTCTCCTACGACTTCCTCTTACGCATATTCGTCAACTTATTTTAAATTATCGGTACGTATAATAATTGCACACATATATAGTGAATAAAAAACCAGCGTAATATGCACAATTTTCCAGATGAATGATAGAAGCAAATCGGTTAAATTTTATAGTTATTTTAGTAAAATCATTAAAGATGATATATAATTTCTTACATACACTCGTAAAATGAAGTGTTTTATGTGCCCCCCAAGCCACTCTCTCTAAGCAGACAATTACAAATATAAACCACTCCACTTTAAATGAATTGAATTTTAAGTGAAGCGAGAAAACAACTTTCTGCCAGACGTCGTCGGTTAGGACGGCTGCAACAAGGAGCAAAATGTCTGCGAGGATTTGTAGCAAGATTTCCTCGATTTTACATTGCTCTGAAACACTGGTGAGAGAAAGTGCCGCGCCCCCTTCGGGAACGTCAGTTCTTCGGATCGGGTCTCGAATTGCCTCGAAGTCGATTCTCTCAGTCGACAATGTGACGCAATCTCTTACATTGTACACATATATATTGCAAGCGAGTTTCGTCTTAACGACAAATAGCTATTAGAACTTTTTGTTAGAGTAAGCGCGATTTAACCATCATTCTGTCAAAGATTTATTGGACACGTGTATGTTCCGATTAGCGATTGTTGAAAATAATTGATATTTTATATACATATTTCCCAAAATCCTCGGTACACACAATGACTAAAAAGACTTTTTACTGCAATTATTATCAATAAATATTATATATAGACAGAAGACGCTTACTTAAATCGTATTACAGTTGGTTTCTTTCATCTCCGCGGAAGATCGACTCCGCATCTGATTTTATGGCTGATTTAACATAGCTATAATTTATCAATTTAGTGGAGTATTTTTTACATCTCACAATCCTTCAATCCGGTCTTTATAGATATCAACATGATAGGACAGAGGCGTGCATAAAGCGATATATATATATATATATATACCGGACGTGCCTCCCCGTTGTGCGCGAGGTAGCAGATATTTACAGTCCCCGCTTACCCACACCTACACAATGCGGTTTTACTCATTTATCTTTCCCTCTCTTCTTCGTCTGTCTCCACATCCCTTCCTTCCTGCACCCGCTTACGAATACTCACGCATGAACACATGGTAAAGAGATACGTATATCAACGTTATACTTCCACGTACTATATATATATATGTGCGAACTTCCATACAAAGTTGTAACTGCTGCTTCTTTCTTAGATGAAGAGAAAGAGAGAGACGCAGTTTTTATTAACAATGCTTCGAAATATAATTTTCTTAAGTGCAAAAGATAAGAATAAAAGTATTTAAAACAAACAGATAAAAAGCATAAAAAATTATTACAATATAAGTACAAACAAAAAGAAAAGAAAAGTATTTAAAAGAGATGTATAGAAAACGAAAGTAGTGATATAAAAATACATATTATAAAACAATTCAAGCAGAAAATTGAAAGCAACTATCCAGTAAGTGTCTGTAAAACAGTTTTAAATAAATCTTTTTAAATAATCAGTTAAATCTACGGTTTTTATATTAGAAGTATTATTCCAGATTTTAACCCACGAGATATCTCACGTGGATAAAAAAAAAACATTACCTTTTTAAATCGCGCGCCATTCCTATGTAGATGGAGGAGCGGATCTGGAACGAAGATAAGGAAAAAGGCCCTGTTCGGTTATTACCGGCAGTACTGAAAAATCTATAGGATACGTAACGTGAACCTATAGATTTTTCAGTACTGCTAGTAATAACCGAACAGAGCCAATGATTCATAGTATATATCCACCTTGTAGCCAGCTTCAGTCCGTGCGAAAGGAGAATGCCAAAAAGAAAAATTTGTGTCTTTCTGATCTTGGTGGGATATAAAGTTTTTGAAATAGATCGTTACGACACCATTTTTTCCTTGCAATATAACTCTTGAACTTTATTCTTTGGTACATTAAAGAGTCTTTTTATCTTTTTTTAAACTACAAAATTACTTTTTTTTAAAACAAAACATGTTTTCCAAAACTTTTGTTACCAAAACTATTTTCTATTGATAAAAAGAAAATGCAAAAAAACATTCTTTTCAATCTAACACTGTCTTCAAGACTATTTAACCTTGAGATTCATGTAACAAAACATTTTAATAATCCTCATTATACCGGAGATACAAGTTCGAGAAAATCAGTTGTCCCATTTTGATTCTGGTAGAATATCAACGGGAGTCAAAATACGTGGGATAACTGAGGGTTAATTGCTACGCTTTTAAAAGACCGTTTTTACATCTCTATATGATATAAAGACATAATGAGATTATCTTCTATTGCATTAAGATTACATTTCTATTGCAAAAATATAATATAAAACAAAGATAGATTGACGCTTGTGTGCACCGAGTGGTTTTTCCGAACGCAGCCTATTGTCAGAAACTTGTCTTTTACGTAAACCTCTGGTCTATCAATGTCCCGTCTCTTGTCCTATTCTTTTAACTTAATAGACTGACTATTCTCGAATAGTGAACGCACATATCATCTCTGAATAATTTTTTCCGTATATTAATTTTGGTGTATTGTGAATGTGAAATTTTGAGTGCGAAATTGCAAGACATGTATATTTTTACTCAACCTTAAATATATCTTGCAAAAGTTAATAAGAACTGTTTATGATGACCGGAAGAGAACACAGAACACAGTTCCGTTTTTTCCGGAACTTTCTATTCTCCGGTTGAGTCACAATTAAATTCATAATGTAAATAATATTGATAAAAATGGGGGATGGCCATTCCATCGTCCTCGATACTAAATTGTTCCGGTATAACAGCACGGTCGTTGAAAGGGGCGATGAGATTCACGAAGAGCGTCACATCCTTCAGATTAAAAGCTAGCAAGAGGGCGAGCTTCCCCCCAATCTCTTTTTCTCTCTATGTCAATCTGGAATAAAGCTCCAACCAACACGAGTGAGCTAAATTGGAGTCGATCTAATCTGAAAGAACCTTGCGGCCGCTAGATTTTTATTTCCTTCCTCTTAGAAAAAATATTAGGTACTCAGTGAAAGTTACACCAACGAGATGATGATGAAACTGACGTCACGTAAAGTAAAGTCTGTACCATATTTTTACGCGTAAGATCCGGTTTAATTCATTATATCATTAAGCTCGTTAAGAGCTTAACGTACATTTCTTAATGTAAGTATAAAAGTGTACAGAATAAGATAAAAATTATTATATCTAAAATTTTCTATAAACTTATCTTGAGTATTTTTTAAAAGATTGATATAAAATGCATCTAATTTTGATATATATATACATATATATATGTAGTTGATATATTTAGTTGATATATATATATATATATATATAATTTATATTTTCTATTTAATATAATTTTAGTTGCGTGACGCACGCACGATAAGTACATATAATAATCGATAAATATAGCACTTATAAGATATATTTGTCACTCGCGATAAATGTCTTGTAAGCGACGACATTTCGTACATATACACGCGTTCCATCCCACTTCGCTCCAAAAATGATTAACGGATAATAATTATCTATACGATCAGACAATAATGGATACTTAAGTGTGAATTATGTCCGCATAGCAGTTGCTAATCGCGAGAAAAATAAACGTTCTTTTCTTTTTTGTTTTATCGGATCAGAACATTATTGCTGCGCTTCGACAGTATGATCGAGTTACGATACATCACATAACGATCGCGACGACAATCATCGGGATTTCCCTCTTTTTTGTCCCTAAACGATTCATTATTTTCTGCTTTCATAGGATTGCAAAGACTTTTAAGGTTACAACGTAAACGATAGCGATCTATCTTGTGATCTTCTAGAAAAGAGTTGCAGTCAGAAAAGGCACTATTACTGTTCCTAATGAGAATCGTTACGTTATAAAACAAATCGACAAGAGCGGCAAAAATTTTCTCTCGCGCCACAAATTTATTTATACGCCACAATACTCTGTCTCTCTCTCTCTCTCTCTCTCTCTCTCTCTCTCTCTCTCTCTCTCTCTCTCTCTCTCTCTCTCCCCCTCTCTCTGTGTGTGTGTGTGTGTGTGTGTCGATATTGCAATGAAAACATCGATCGAAGCTGTCTTAAAACAACAACGCGAGATACCACGCGCCATTTTTGGTATGTTTGTCGGTAAAAATGGACGCAAACAATCTCCTCCTCTCGTATGTTTCACGAGATCATCGATAATATTGTACATAAAAAATGTAGTTGCATTTGTCACTATTCTCATATTTTTATTTCATAGCGCGATGTTGGTAATGAAATAAATAAAAAAAAATTTTGATATATAAATTCTTTATAAGTAGATATCTATAATTATTTCAGAAATATAGAAGACGTATATAATAAAACATTGTGTGTATTGTGTAAAAATTAAATGGTTTAAAATTAAATAGTTCACTTAGAAATTTTAATTGACTTTATATTTGTGAATATAAAATCTTTCATTCATCTTTATGATGCATCGATATTAAATATTCTAGTTTCGTTACTTCTAATAAAAATCAATCATTTGATGACACGAGATATTTAGGTATGTATCACCGGCGTGCGTCCCTTTGTTACCTCGTTGAAGACGCTCGTCCTCCACTTGACCTTCCACTTTCGATATTCTACTTCTGATCGCGACTAATGATTCATACACTCGCGACTCTCGATACGTATTTGCTCTCGCACACGTTCAAAAGCATCACCACCAGCATCAGCGACGAAAACAACAACGAGCGAGAGTAGTGTCCAACCCTTTGATGGTCGCTAAGGCGGGGAGGCAAGAGAAACGGGGCGTAGAGAGAGCACTCGGTCGATCTCTCGTCGTTGCCAGGCGACCAACATCCACCAACTCCCTCTCTCTCTCTCTCTCTCTCTCTTTCTCTCTCTCAGTTACCCCTGCAACCCCAGAGTGTAACTTCTGAAAACTGGCACCCGGCGCCGTGGCGCCATCTACGCCGCCCCATGCGCGAGAGGACGTCATCCTCTTCTCACGGGGAGAGGAAAGGAGACGTGCCCCCTTCTTTCGACCCCCGCCGCAGTCGCGCGATGCACCCCGCAACGCTCGGTCTTGCAATCGAAGGTATTGTCGGTCGTTATATGTTTCGCTCTTGTCGAACGTTGTCTTGTTCCGGTAATGGTGCACTTGGCGATCGAAAAGTGGTGAAGGTGATTCCCGGCGAGAGAACTACCGTCTCCAGCGAAATTCTCGTCCTCGACGCAACGACGCTCGCGAGGCGACGGATCCTACAGCCGGAAATACGCGACGAGTAATATCGGGGGTCGTAACGTCGCCATATTGCTGAGACGTACGACACCCTTCGAAGCGTGTTTTGCAACTCAGTGACAAATACGATACAATACAATACGGTGCGGTGCAGTGATATGATAGTGGGTGGTTTTAAGTTTGTTTTTTTCGACAATGACCGTTAGTGACAAGACAATAAGATTACGCGATAATTCTGGTGCCTGTTCGCTCGCTCTCTTTCTCGCCCATCGGCTCTGCGAGGGTCGTTGAACCAGGAGTAAGTCGCGAGACTACGGTATCGACACGTGCTTTCCGAGAATTCCAAGTGACTTTTACCTGAGCTGTTGCTAGTAACAGTAATTTAATTATCTCGGAATTAGATCTATACGACCGATGTTCCTTCAAGATTTCTCTTCAATGTTATAAAACATTGAAAGAATATTAAATTCTCAGCTGTTCTTAGAGCTATCATTTAAAATACGTGCGTCACTTATTTATTTTGAGCATAGTTGCAATTAATTTACTCTGAGAATGAAAGAATTTTCGATATTTTACAATGTTTTTGAATTCTAATAATAAAATAATAAAATAGTCCAGATTTATAATAAAATTTAACAAAGATATGCGCGCGCGTTTTAATAGTAACAACTTACTATTTACTTACTACACAAAACATCAGATTAATCTTTTCGTTATAAATCACAATTCTTATTCTAAATTTATTTCTTATTTTATTACGAGAGAAATGTAGAATGTATTAACCATATAAATCTCAAATAATTTTATCATGATGGACTCGCGATATAACATATGCGCATTTCGAGTAATAAACATTTTTTATGAAACGAAAAATCAAAGATCTTATCAATATTAAAATAGTATTTTATGATCATATATTATATACGGTTTTTCAAGTCTTTAAGCACTTTTAAAAGCTCGACACGCTGCATTTTTAATTTTCTTTCCTTTCAATCTTCGAATAAATAATTAAGATATTTCCTATTATTTCCCTATTATTTATGTGTGCACACATATCGTTATCTACCGTACCATTACGATTTTCTTTTTCTAATACATCGTCATGTTCGAGGTACTGATAACAACTTCGACATTTGTAGTAAAATTAGTGAATTTCAAGAAAATATATAGAAATCTGTCTCTCAATAAAAATGATATTGTCTTAAAACTTTTGATGTCAATTATTGTTGTCAACTATTACATATGAAAAACAAATGATATAATCATGAACAAGAGAATTATTTATTTGTACCAAAGTTTTGTGTGATTTACGTGTATATAATAATGTGAATAGTGATGAAAATTTTTTAGGATGTACAATGCCAACTGGAATGCTAGACAGATAAGAAAACAAATTGTACAATTCCTATAAGAACAGGTGTTTTTTAGTTAAATAAGCAAAAAAGAAGAACAAAAATAACATAAGTTTTCTTCTCTTTTTTAGTTATAACAGAATGTCAAATTTGTTTTTCATCATTCTTTTCTCTTCTGCATTTCTATATTACTATGCCAATGCGATATAATTCGTTATGTTTGCCCACAGGCTTGTTCAGCACAAACTTCTCTCTCTTTCTCTTTCTATCTCTCTTTCTTCAATATTACTGTATTATCTAATTACCACCTTCACAAACTTCACGATATTCCGATACTTGATTACATAAATTCTCCAAACATATAAGCTATAAATGTCAAGCTAGTAATAGCAAAAAACTTTTTTAATTTGAAAGTTTTACGCACGCGTGTATTTGTATTTATCACACATTTTCACCAACAGAAATTTGATTATACATAATTATACATAATATGATTGATGCTTTTTGTAATAAATTGTAGTTATATTTTTTTAATTGTAGTTTTGAGTTTCACTATTGATCATAATAAAAAACAAACCACACATAATTATTAATGTCACAATGAGGATATCATAAACTTGAAAGAAATATAGACGTAACACAATGATTTATGCATTAGACGAAAAATTAGCAAGTGATGATATATTTTGCTTATGATTAACGATAATTATAGTATTTCGCATAAGAAGGCAATCCCGAACTTTAACTAACGGAATCGTCATACAAAACCATCTAAAAAGTATAATGCGTTATCTAAACCGATATTTACCCTAAAAAACTCGCTAGTTATTCAAGATAGTAATTTAGTATCGAAAATTTATTATCGAGAAAAAAGAAAAAGCACAATTAAATTTATATGAAATTGAATTATGTTATATATTAAAATTTTTACATATATTTTTCAAAAAAAAGGAAACGTTATATGTAATAATACAATAATAATATAATGATGAAATACATACAATATGCGTACACACACACACACGTTGTATATACATGTATACACATATATATATATATACATGGGAAACAAAATGATGTTGAATCAACAGTATCATTAATTGAAATATATCCTGTTGATGCAACATCAATATTATTGCACTACACACAGCAGATAGTTGCTTTAAGAATCTAGACATTAAATTAATCGCATATGCAATTGAATGAACTATTTATTTTTGTGGCAACCCGTGACGTCGACTTTAATTGAAGCAACTCCATTTTGTTTGTGTGTACATACTCTGCTATTTTGCAAAACAAAATTATTTATCTACGGATTAAGAAAAATATTAATTTTGTCGGCGTATATTTTGTTTCCAATGATTTCAGTGCGTATCGCGAGGTAAGATTAAAATTGGGATTAATCAAATAAAAGTAGCAATTAGCCCGTAAGCTTTTCCAGCTCAACATAGCGCGTGATAAAGCGCGGATGAAAGGCGATAAAGGTGTTATACGCATCGTTGCGTTATACTGTTTGGCACGATTCACTTTTCGCGTCGTGGCCGTATGTGTCGTTGAAAAATAACCCTTCTCGTCGTATACACTACCATTCTCATCGCCAAGGCCTTCGTTGTGTATTCGTTGATTCCTTTATGCGCGCACGAGCGCACATAATACAGCCGCGCTGCGAAGCTCCGCGGTACAGCACAGCGCACGGCCGGTGTAGAAAGAGAGAGAGAGAGAGAGCTGAAGATGCTCTCGAAAAAGTGCAGCAACAAAGTTGCGCAGTGCGCACACCCACGTCCACGAGATCCAGAATGTCAGGGTCGTACCTTAACCTCGCGCTGTCCTTCGCTGCCTCCTTCTCATGTGTACTTATCCGCTCTTCCCTCTTTTTTTTGTCGCCGGGTTATATTTCCATCGGCGTAGTTCTTGGAATTTTTTTAATTGTTACTTCTTTCTCTCAGCCTCTGTCTCTCATCTTCTCTCATGGGATCACCGGTAAGCTCGATACACTGTTAACCACCACGCGAATTAAGGTACGGTCACTCTCAAAAGCAAACCTGTAAACCGACGCCCACACTGCGGGTACCTGTTATAAACGCACTTACATACGCACAGGAACGGATTGAAGATATTTTCTCGCGATATTACTAGAATTATTTTGAAACGCTTCAGTATACTAGCGTCAGTAACGTCTGAGTTCTGTCGGACAGTATTAACACTATCAATTTACAATGCAGTATCGGTATAAACTACAATTTATTTCATAACATATATCTATAATATATATTGTTTTATCATAAAAAAATAAAGTAACAAAGTTTATGAAGAATGATAACATTTATGAAGGATTTTTGATTATAGACGTGGTAGATACAGAGCGTGAGATTATTAAAAACGTGCTGAGAGAGATGTACACGTTTTTAAATAGCGCTTTTTCTCTTATTTAAACACAAAAAATACAAAAAAAAAAAAAAAAAAAAAAGAAAACGAAAGAACGCATCATTTCAAAACATTTTTATGTGCACCGCACAGTGCAAAGCATTGCGCTGACAAGAAACGGTTTACATATTATACTATATCTGCGAGATGTTTTTGACGCGCAAATACTTTTACACAATAACTGAGTTAGCCGATACGGCCCTGAACGCGCAAGTACAGGGTGGCGCCAGACAGAAAAATTTGAAAGGCTCTCTTCTACCAATGAGTGCCACGAATAAGGGCCGCATAAAGACGGGTCATAAAACTATGATTTACGTCTTGTCATTGATGTCCGCTGCGTTTGCTGTCCGCCCGCCCGTTCGTCGGTCAGTTCACCCATTAGGTTTGTCTATCCCTCCGTCCACTATGCTGTTCGTCCATATAGGCATCCATAAGTCCTTTCTTCCTCCTTTGGTTCATCATTGTTTCTTCTTGTTTCTTTTTATTATTTTTCTTATAGCTTCCTTTCTTGTTATTGTTCTTCTTTTCCTTCGTTTTTTTTTTTTCTATCGGTTTTGTCGGTTGATCTTATTAAATTTCGGCGATAATCGATTTGTCACTTGGAAAAAATGTGTTGTTATTATTTCCAACACCATTGTAATCCACTATGAAATATCGCGTGCGATATAAAAAAAGGTGCGCTGCTAGTAACGCAACAAAAGCAAAACTTGTATGCTCACGTGCGCGCTGCATCCTATAAGCTTACGCAAATTTACATTTTGCGTTGTTTATTATTTTTTTAAATTCATAAAACTTTGTTTAATAATGTAATGTCAGTCATTACATAATGCTTGATATCTCACACACTTATACTTTTCAGGATTTCATCTTATTCATTTTATGAAATTCTTTAGTGATTTTCTTTTTTGTTTATACATGAAAATTTTTAATTTTCATTATCATTTAAAAAACAATTTTAATTTAAAAACTAAGTAAAAAGCTTAAATAATTTGATATTTGATGCTTTTGCGGTGTGTTATATTAAAGTTCGAAGATGTTTTTCGGGTTGAAACCGCGTTAGTGTCATTTTTATACCTGATACTAGGCTGCTCAAGAAACCCTGATAAAGTGAGCTGAAATGTTCACGAAACGTCGGTATAAAACTGACACGCGGTTTAAAAACATCTTTAGTAGTTAAAAGTTAAAATTAAATAAAAAAACTTATGAAGCTATGGTCTATATCAGTGAACATAGGAAATAATCAGGAATTGAAGATAGATGCTCAGTTCGTAATTGGAACGTTTCGGTCGTTTATTTCAACCATTTTCAGTCAATTATAATAACATTCAGAAAAAATTCTGTCTCAATTTACATATGTAACTATATGTAAATAACCGTCGGAGAAAGTCAAACAAGCAGCCAAAACAACAAGTGTCAAAAGAACAAGTTAAAGTCTTGTTTGTTGGTAATCTAGCACATTTGACAGTCTACAATCGCTAATCAACAGCTACAATCATAAAAACAAAGAACATGACTATCTTATGCGAAGTACAGAATAAAACAAATTAATTTAAAAAAAAAAAAAAAACAAAAAAAAACGAGAAAATATCTTAACATATAAATGTTTATATATACTGGCGCGTCATAAAGTTTTTCTTTTATTTGACTATCGAAGAGATGACGCAAGTACTGCCGTCTTAATCGGAAAATTGCACAGCACGCGATGCAAAAAGTCCGTGCGGTGCAACGCAAATGTTGAAATTACAAAATAAAAGTTAGCAGTGACTTTCATCGCGTTGAAAACTTTCGAGTGAAAGCGATCGCGCGCGCCGCTTGTTAAGACGTTTGTTATCGTCGGTCGCCGTTAATTAATCCGACATGGAAACAAAATTATAAAACGGCGAAACGCGTTATTGCTCGCACGAGTGAATGTACGGGACGAGTATACGTACGAGAGCGGCGGCGTGTAAATGCGAGGTAAAGTGCGAGATAAAGACGAGTGTGCTTCAGCGTTCGTCTGCTCTGCGACGATACGTATATCATACCCAAGCACGGTTCATCACGATGATGAAGAAGGACAGAAGTCCATTTATCAGAGGCTTGTTTATAGAAATCTTTTCGTGAGCAAGAACGATGACTCAAAAGATAGATATCCGAGATTATCAAAAATCGTTTCATCTTATCTCTTATATTTATTGTGACTCACGGGTCTTGAGACTCTTTTAAATGCTATCTCGAAACTTTAAAATCGCTAAAGCAACAAACTGTAAAGATATATGCGCAAATACAAAATTTAATTAATATTCAAAACTCTTTTTAGCATCCAACTATTAGTAAAGTAAGGTCATTAAAAGCTAAATACTGAATGTACATGTGAAATATATTTTTTAAACGTGTAAATTAATATAATATAATTAATTATAAACGCACGCGCGCGCGCACGATAGTAAACGTGAATTCGAAAATATATACATATATTTAACAGGAATCTCGGCAAGATATCTGGTAAAGATTTTCTGCAACGTGACTTCGCAAGTATATCCTGCAGGATCGGATCAAGAGATATTTTATAAATGTTCTCAAAATAAATGCTCAAAGAAGAATGATGATCATGGATGAGTTACATTATCTTATATCATGTCATAAGTATCGCAATTCTCGCAATGCAAACGACATGAACTGTCTATCCTATTTTTATAATAAAAATATAATTTTTTTATTTAACTATCAAATTATAATAGACATATGTAAACGTGGGATTACTCTTCTTCAGCGTGTATTTTTATCATTTATCCATATAGGAGAATTATCTTGCGTACAGTGTCCGACCCTGCGCACGTCGAACGCGACGCGCGAGGTGAGCGCACGCGGTTAATTTACATAATCAATTCAAAACGAATGAATCTCGCGCCTCGAACAGATCGGTCATTCTTTTCCTCATCCTCCCGGGATGTATAGAAGAAACCGTTCTTGGCGTTATATAAATTACGGATTGTCTTAGTTGAAAAAAACGGACACTCTCGGGTTGCAGCAGCAATCAGGACTCTTAAACTCAGTTCGTGGAGGAAATTCAGTTTGATTCGGATTTTTGATTACGCGTCTCGCGCAACTCTCGTAAGGCAAACAATATATCACAAATAAAAGATGCATACAAATAAAAACAAAGAAAAAAAGGAGACCAAAAGCGAGAACAAAAACGAGAAAAAACTCTCAAAAATTCAATGAAAATGCGAAGTGTACGTATTGAGAGACATAAAATCTTTTATGAGTGTTGAAAAAATGCCTTGCGTTCTGGCTTCATTTTCTATATTTTTTTACACTGTCATCATATCATCATAAACATCGAGTTATTCGAGCTATTTTAATATCTTCTTCGTTTTTTTTCGCAACTTATTCTTTGTTGTGTCGATGCAGGGAAACACAATATCTATGTGTTTAATTTTTTAAATAAAATATTATCAATAATTCTGATATGTTTTAGATGTGAGCTATTGAGACGGTAGGATCCTCAGGAACCGCAAGGTTCTCGCAATGGAGGCAGAATCAAAGCAGCAGCAGCAGCCGCCGCAACAATGTCACCAGCAGCAACAAGCTCAACAACAACAGCAACAGAATTCGCCCGTGACACAACCTCAAGGTCAGATGGCCGGCGATCTTCAGAGTGGACTGAGTCAGGGTCAACAAAATGCGGAGGACACACTTGCTTCAGCGGAAAACACCTCCGTCGACGAGGGTGTGCTTCTCGCGAGAATCCATGTGCCCGAACTCTATGTCAGTAAATGTCTGCAGTTTCCGAAAGATCAGCTGGTCTGGGACGTGAAACAGCAATGTCTGGCGTCCTTGCCCAAGGTACGACCTTCCTCTTCTTAGCATGAATGTCAGATAATTTCTCGTCTATATCCTCAAATATTCCTCGGAGAGAAACCTTGAAAACAGCCTGCGGAGCCGAGGCATTCATCGATGCTCCTCTTAACAACGATCGAACGATTCACTCTCTTGGACTGAAATTTATCTCCCGGTTACGAGATAGAGCGCGCGAGACAGACGGATAGACGGATGGACAGGCAGGTTGCGCGGTTGTAAGAATATGAGGGGGATAAATTGAAAACGAAACGCATTATTCTCTTTCGCGGCAATAAATCCCGTGAGCGCGTACCTCTTGCGCGCGTGTTATTTCTGGCTGAACGATCCTTATGTCGGAAATTTATGAAGCCCGTGGCGGATTCTTGTTTCACCATCTCCATCGGATATATGCGCACGCGCGCGCGCGCGAGAGAGAGAGAACAACGCACTCGGTGTTCTTGCGCGCTCAAGTCCTTCGCACGATAATTACACGTATTTCGTTGAGAGATTCTCCCGCGATCGAAAATGCTGGTAATATAATTCGTAGTCCCGATTTAGCGCGAGTTGGCGGCATGCGTGAGAGACGGACAAAACGAATGGGGAAAGAGTGTCTCGGCCTCTCTTGCTCGCGTACATACATCGACTTGCGGTCGCGTTTCGTTGAGAAATTCGCTCGCGATTCTCTCGAGAAGAGAGAATGCGCAGTATACTATAATTCGTATCTGCGCTACCCGGGGCGATTTGTTCCCGCTGGAAATTGCAGTCGCGTGTATATTTCACCGAGGATCGCCAAGTATCGATTAATCGTCGATTACGGTCGAACCCCATCGAATCTGTCATTTATCACCGTATATCCGCTTTTCGCGCGGAGCATCGCTACTCTAGGCCTCCCAAGGACTCCATCAGACTTTTTTCAAAAAACACTTCTCTCCATTCTTTTCCATTCTCTCTCTCTCTCTCTCTCTCTCTCTCTCTCTCTCTCTCTCTTTCTCTCTCTTTCTCTCTCTTTGTTTTTCTCCGCTTTTCTCTTCTGTACTCTCTTCGCGTCTGCTCTTGTCATTGCAAAATCATTCATAGTTCTTCGAGCGGCTAAAAACATAGCATACAATGCTGTACATTGAGAACATGCAACGCTTTACATGTTACGATTTCATGAGATTGCAGACAGCACAAAATTAAGAGTTGCTAGAGCGAGTAATAATGAATTTTCGAAGCGAGGAGAGAGCAAACTTTTAATTTCTTCTGTGTTTTTTCTTATCGTGGCGAATCGTTTTCTAAGACTATTAAGAGTCACGAAAAGTACATTGGATTCAAAAACGATAATCAAATCAAATTTTTCCTTTTTTTTGCAACTATTGACATTTACCGTGTATAAAATTATTGTTTTGTAATGCTTACTCTATTAATCTACTTATAAAATCAAATGATCAACTGTTATTATTTATTTTCTTTGTTACAATATTAGGTGTTACATTTAGTTTTAAGAGCTAACAATCAGATGACGTAAATAAGTAAGTTTTTTTTATTGCATTTGTTATATATCTATCTATAGCATTTTTGCACATATATAATATAACAATTGCGGAATTATTGTTATAAAAATATTTATATTGTTCATAAATTTATTTATAACGCGTAAAAACGAAGTATGGTAAACGATATTTTCAACATCTATTACTTTTTTTTTTTATCAAAAGAAAACTGCTGAAGCTCAGCGAACTGTTATTAAAATTTAAGTTGCATATCTATTAAGATATGCAAATACTAGTTTAGACGATTTAAAAGTGACGATTTTGACTTGGAAGACAAGAAACGCTTAGAACAATCAAAGAAGTTTGAAGATAAATTTGCAAGAAATTTTAGGTCAAAATTTAGCTCGAACTAAAAGAACTGGCAAGCTTATTGGATGTTAGCCAAAATGCTGTGTCCAAGCGCTTAGTAGTTTCAAAGATATGAGCGTTCAGATAAAAAAAGATAATTTTTTGCAAATATTCCACGGATGTCAGCTCCTGTAGCCGCAAATCTCTGCGCGCCATAACTTAATAAATTGCTGTAAATGTACATAAATGTTGACAAAATTATAAAAAACCATTAATTAGTGGATATATTACAAGTGCTCAAACTAAAACAATTTACTTACTTTTCAAAAATGTCGTTCAAAACTAATACCTACTAGAGACAACGATTTGAAATTTTTTAGTAGGTTTAGGAAAGACTCGTATCTACGGATAAAGGGTTAATTATCCAATAATATTTATTTTGAATCTTTTTAAATTTCACCAAACGCTTTCGCGCTCTCCTCGTGTTTTTTTTGTTTGACTCTTCGAAATTTTGATGACCGCATAAAAATATATGTTAGACGCATTTTGGTGCAATAGCGTGTCGAAGATGGACGCTCACATAAGTGAGAGTATTCATCTCTGTAGGCGAAGTAGAAGACTAGAATATCAATATGTGTGGCTTATTGCTTTCTGTAAAGTTATCAAGCTCTGTCTTTCATCTTTTCTTTTTCTTTTCTCTCTCTCTCTCTCTCTCTCTCTCTCTCTTTCTCTCTTTCTCTTTTGCTTATTGTCACGCAAGAATTTTCACGCGTGTCGTATTTCTGTCCTACATGCTTGCCTTCCGGAACACAGGAGGTACAGCACAGAACTCCAATATGTATATGTCCTTTGTATTAAGCTTTTCTTCGCTATAAATCACCTGCTTTGTTTACAATATTTGCTCTCACTTCTCTTTTTCATTATTTTTGTCAATTTGTTGAGTTTGTAAACTTGCAACAAGTTTGTAATTTTTACTGTTTTTACTTCCTTCACATTTTATTAATTTGAATTAAAATATCTTTGATAATTTTTTGAACAGAAATACATTTTATAAATCTTACTATATTAGATATGTGAAGGATATTTAAAATAATTTTGACGTGTGTAGTATCAATATACGAGTTCATCAATTGGATTACATATCAGAATTGTCTGTTTTTGTTTTTTGCATGAAAATAAAAAGAGCGTATGCTGATACCGATTATATCTTATTTTAATACCTATATTGTCAAAATTCAATTTTTATCCAAAATTTTATTTTAATTATCTATTATATTTGTTGATATAATAAATAGATACATCTATATGTATATATACATATATATATGTGTGTTTATATATACATATATGTATATATATGAGCTGCGCTTAGGATGATTTTAAAAATTATTTAAATATGTCTATATATTTTAAAAGCTAAATAGATTAATAATATGGCGTATCTTACTTATTGTATTTAAAAAAAAAAAGTGTTGAAAGCATGTCTTCAGACTCATCCTAAGATAGCAATGTATAAAGTATGCGCATTTGTATTATTTATACTTTTTATTGTATATATATATATATATTTATATAGATTTATTGTATATATTATATATATATGTGTGCATAGTTTTTGTTTTTCAATATGCGCGTAATCGCTAATGATCGTGTATTTTCTGACCTGTGGTGTTATTGTTGTTGTTGTTTTCGCTTTTGCCTCACCTTGCACGGGGGCGAAAATATACTTCACACCCGCCACCAACCACCAATCGTCATACCTGTGCTACTATCGTCTCGTGTTGTGGGGCCTTATCTACGAACGCGCGCAACTCCCCTTCGTATGAATACCGCAAATAACGCGCAAAAAACACGCGCCTTTCTCGGACCCTCCATCACCTTCCACTTCCGGTTGTGTGTTACGGATAAATCACCGCTTCTCCATCCCTTTCGAGCGCCTCGCAGGTGGCCACTTGGTACAGGGTACGTCTTCACTATTACTAATAGCATGTGATCACGCCTTTTATTTCTATCGATCTCTCTTTTCTTTTTGTAATTTTTCTGCAATTTTTATACGGCAAGGAAAGAAAAACATACAGATAATGACAAAATAACGCGCTAAAGAACTTTTATAATGATTATACGTACATATTGATTGCCCTTTCAGAAATTTCATATTTGTTATTATATTAGTGTTTTCTAAGTTTTACATATTAAGTTATGTTATAAATATTTTATATATAATTAATAACTTACTTATTAATTGTACATTATTTTTACAACGTTTTGTTTCATTACCTTATAATAAGTACTTTTTTTATAGTGTGCTCAATGTTAAATGTAATTGTTCACTTTGAGTTTGCAGAGAAAGTTATTGCAAAGCGCTGTCATGTTTGTTGTACAATTCAGTTATGATAGTAGTAATGTTATGTAAAGTGATTTTTGTGCATTTTGCTAACAAGTTATAATTATGCACATAATAAACACTCAATCAGCATTTTTCTTGTTTGTTTTTTAAATCTATCAATTAATAAACAAATTAAGCAGTTATATATAAAAATGAGAAAGAAAAACTTATTCTATAAGTTGTTTCAAAACACACATTAAATGTCGTAGTTATTCTTTACATTTATGTAACAAATTCACCAGAATATTCACGGAATGGAGAAACTTACAATTAGTAGTTTTAAATCACAAACTGGAAGAGTATTCTACGGAGATATAGATTAGAGTGTATGCACAACACATAGTTCGTCGACGTACTTGAGCAACATGATTATTCTTAACATAAATAAATTACAGCATTCTTGCACGATAATAGTTTTAAGCACGATTGTTGTATGTATCTATTTATTTACTTGCAATATGAGCAAATCAATCTAGACTTGGAGGAGATAAAAAATTATCATTCAAATTCTTTTTATATAGCACGAACATATATATAAGCTAAAATTTGTTTATATATCTATATATATATACAAATATAAACAAATACGTATATATATATATATATACAGGGTGTCCCAGAATTGCCGTACAATCTCTCGTAAGCAGATAGAAGGAATAAAACTGAGTCGAAAAGTCTTGAACCATTTTTTTCTATTATTTATAATAAAGGAGTAATTATTAAGTAAATCAGGCCAATCAGCGCAGACCTTTAGCCAAGCGCAGGTCAGTGAGCCGCACGCCTGGTGTGTGTGAGCGCTTACTGACGTGCGCCTGGCTAAAAGTCTGCGCTGATTGGCCTGATTTACTTAATAATTACTCCTTTATTATAAATAATAGAAAAAAATGGTTCAGGACTTTTCGACTCAGTTTTATTCCTTCTATCTGCCTACGAGAGATTGTACGGCTATTCTGGGACACCCTGTATATATATATAAATGTTAGCGACAGCAATCGTAATAAATGAACGCATGTTTTATTTGTGACGTAAATCGAGCGGCTAAGAGCCGAAAATACGTAATCCATAATTTCAAATATTTTTACAGTCTAGAGCAATGCTTGTTAAAGTAATATTACTATGTAAGTGAAATATCGGAAATTGCGAGTTGAACGTTTGCAATATTTAGTTGTTCAATGTATAAATCGTGTTTATAACTAATAGCTCACTTAAGTGGGACATTTCGATAAAACTGCAAACATTTTCTATAGAAAAAATTATATTGTTCTATAGAAAATATATATATATTCACTTGTACTGATTACATAAAGTTGATGCGTTTTAGCGCATCACAACTTAGTATAATGCAGTTGTTTTGGATGGAGCAAGATTTTATATCATAATGTGCTGCGATGATGTAATATGAAAGAATATCCGCGATTCTCATATCGGGCGAGTGTCCTCGATCGAGGTCGCGCGTGCCATGTGTCGCCCTCCCCTGGAAAAAGACCGTCGCGGGTTGCTAATGTCGCTAATGTTTTTCTGATGTTGCTGCATACACGATGACTTTCGTTTTCACCGAGATGTTAATAAAAACAATTGAACTTTACATCCCGCGGTTCCCGCGAACGATACTCAGTAACACACAACGTGACGGTTCTACGAATAAGAACGCAAACTGAAGTTTATTAGTGTTGTTCATAATTTCAGAAACTCTATTCTAAACAAATATTTGGAATTTTTTAATATCTTTTATCTTCGAAATTCTTGAATAGTTTTTTTCTAACATGTCTTTGAGAAGAGTGTATAAAAGTTTTATTTTTTTCAGAGTATTTTATGAAAGTAACAAAAAAACATTGCAAAGTATATACATATTCAGAGCTATTAAAAGTATCGGTCTATCAAAGCAATTTCTTTTCCTCTCTCTCTTTCTCTCTCTCTCTCTCTCTCTCTCTCTCTCTCTCTCTCTCTTTCTCTTTCCCTCCCTTCCTCTCTCTTGTACACAAGAGAGCCAGCCAAGATAGCTCGCGTTGCTTTTCTTCATACTAGAAACACTCTAAATACATCATGTGCCGTTAACGATACCGGCTCTCATGTATGTCGCTTTCGAATGACCAAAGGAGCTCATTCTCGCGATAAAATTGCTGCACCATTTTCTTCTTGCAAATCAGCTTTGCTGATCAGAAATAATATATAGAGCTTTTAACAAAACTTTGCCAAACATTTAAAAAAGCTAGAAAAGAAAAGTAAACAAAGAAATATAACAAACAATATCTTTAATAATGGAATTCTTAAAAAAAAACACTGTACAAAGTACATTTGTGTTTTTACCTATTAATTTTATTATTAAAATTTTCTAATGCAATAAGCAATTCCAATTGTAAGTTTTTATTTCTACGTAATATACAGTGTTAATGATTCTTATTTACAGTAATTCACATAATATAATGTATATTTCCAACTTATTCCTTAATGAAATCTTATTAAACAATGCTCATTAACTTTTGGCTATTGTTTTAAGATCGCGACTCGATCACTCGGTGCTTATCGAACGCAAATGTGCATGAACTGATATCATTGTACCAAAACAGTATAGTATATTACTAGTATAGTGATAGCGTATAGTTGCACGGATCTTGGCGTGGGTAAATTTATGCTCAGCCAGTTTTGCCAGAGGATCTATAGCAAAGAATCGAAAAGGGCAAAACTTTGTAGGCGTAGACGATCATTATGATCCAGGATTGTTGTGTGGATCGGTCTTTACTTCCGATAGGATCACGCTCTTCTTTATTTCTCTATCTTTTTTGTGATAGCCTCCGACTTTCCACACGTCGTCACTTTGTAACGATTATTTTTCTCGCGCTTATACCGTATAATAGAGAGGGAATCCTTTATGTGTATCGGGAAATAATCAGACAACATTTCTAAGTATTGTGAGACGCGTGGAATAAACATTCCTCGGTTAGATATACAGAAGATTTAAAGTGGACTTTGCGCAAACTAAAGGAACTTAAATGGTATGTCATATCACACTCATCTGTGTATTCTTCAGATATCGCATCATCAGATTATGACGTGTTTCGATCATTGTAAAACGATTTGAATGGGAAAAATTTGTATCTTTGGAAGTCGTCAAAAACAATCTTTCTTCCTTCTTCAAACGCAAACCGAGATCGTTTTATAATCGAGGCATCTGTATGTTACTAAAACACTAGGAAAAGATTATAGAAAACGTCGGCGATTATATCATTGATTAATAAAAATATTTTACACACCAAATTGCTGTTGCTGAGTTTTAATGATAAATCGGACACGAACTTTTACACTCACCCAATTTTGATTACTTTCAAAAAAAAAAAAAGATAAAAAAACTTTACACGTTAGCATGTAGATGAAAAGTGTGTAGAATGTATTATACAAGCGCGTATTTATAGATTATCACGAATAAAATGACACAACGCGGAAAATAATTCTTACATATATCGGAAAATGCCAAGATATGCGTTCGAAGGCGAAAGATATGCCTGCTCTGCGCCGTCAATCTCGACAAAAAAAATCCTGTGTGCTGCTGTATCTCGTCGGCACAAAACAAATGCGTCGTCAAACGCACTGCACTAATCTCAATCTATATATCTATATATCTATCTATATTATCATCTGTATGCCATGAATTGGTTTGAAAATAGATCGAATGAAAATCGATAGCCAGGTTGTCGCAGCGCGCAACAAAAAGACGCGATTTCCGGAACCGAACGAGCGCGGCGTTTACGGTCATCGCGAGGATGACCAAAACGAAGATCAATGGTCACGTTTTTGTATAATAATGCAAGATGCGACCGATACACCTCGTTTGCGAAAAATGATTAAATGGAGATAGATGCTGATCATGATTTGCACATGTCGCATATTTTGACTTTGCTATCTATTAAAATCACGCGATCACATAGAGATCGATGAGCCATGTTTCCACGAGCGATAAATTTACAAAGTGTTAAAAATAGGTTTATCAATAAAAATTTAAATCGAAACCGGATGTATGAACGTATAACAAACTGTTTGTAATGACACAAAAAACTACTTCGTTTCTTTTTGTAATCATCAGATAATGCCCGGCGGAATCCGAAGTGTTGTCGCTTATATGTATTTCGTAAAATTATTTGCGATTCTAGCGTGTAAACTGTTCTTTCAAAGATGTGTCTATTCGTGCACGCTGGATTTCCGGGCATGCTTGATCGTGCTGGCGATCCAATCCTTATCGTCTTCATCCCTTAAACATTTTTGCCGTTTATTCAATTTAGCGATGAGTATTTATTTTCTTAGGCTAATACCTTTAGCGACTTGCTTAAACAGGTGAAAGAAAAAGCACGAGATTACTAAATATTTATTAAGTATACATTTTTTTCGCATGTTGTATTTGATGCCAATCTTGCTACGTAAATGCGAAGCAATTTTAAAGCTCTTGTTCTAATTAATATACATAGTGTTTTTTGGTCAAATATTTTTATCTTTAATAAGAGGAAAAACAATTCAGATTCTATATCTATATACAAATTCTATACAAATTCTATATATTTAAATGTTAAACAATTAAATCTTTTTGAAGCTCGAGAAGTTACTAAATTACGAGATATATCTACGGTCATACGAGCCGATCGATCAGGATGTTGTGCGGAAAAATGCGTATATATATATATATATTTGTTCGCGTGTAAATTTTTACACGTGAGTTTTTGAATTGAATTTAAATGTTAAAAAAACTTTGTTGAATATATTGTATAGCAATTAGTGATATGTTGAAATATACAAACGTGATGCTATTTGTTTACTCGCATTTGTGACTGTGTTCCAGATTTTTTTTTATAGAGATGAGAAAGAAATGAAAAAGAAAAAGATTCGCTCATTGATCCGTTCCTCTGTATATAATATATATAACGTTGCTTTTTTCAGTCTTGACGGGATTTAACCATCCTACAATAGCCGGCAACTGCAGCAGTCTTTTACCTAGGGGCTTCTCAAGTGCAATCTTGTATTCATGAATTCCTTGTACGTAGCCTTCCCTGCGTTTCTTCTTTACCTACGTCTCTACCTCCGTTTTCGTCCGCTGCTCTACCATCATTTTACCCAGTTCTTCGGCTCTTATACGTATATGCACGTAGAATATTTCGCATATGTGCAAAAGATTGGTAACAGAAAAGTAAAGTTGGTAGCGCGCGATCATCGAAAATGCAAAGTATGCACCGCTTTTATAATTTTACTCGCTGTATGCGTCGCGAAAAAAGTCGTAAATCTACAGATTTTCCTATTTTGGTAACATAGATACTATACATTACGCACATATACATAAAACCGATGTTCTATTATTATTTTACAAATTATCAGATTGATATTGTACTGGTCGTATTAATCAATTTATGATATTATGCTCAGTATTTGTGCATACATATCTTGTATCTGTTTATAATTTATTTATCTTTTATAGTCTTATGTCAAAAACACACGACATATTCTGATATTTTTACATAATGGGATATCGATTTCAGTCTATTTTTAAATGTTATGCAAAAGTAAATTGACTGCTGCAGAATATATTAAGAATGTACCGGAATATAATATCTTTTTTATGTTTAATTGTTTTTATGTGCTTTTTTCTTTAAGGAAAAAATTAAGAAATTAATAAATGTAGTGTAGTGTTCCAAAACGATTGGAACACGTATAGGCAGGATTTAGTGTAAAAGTAGTAACAGTTTTTGGCGGATATCTCGGAAACTAAACGCAAACGGCGGTTATATGAAAAGGAAGCGGTAAAGAGAGCTATTGCCACAATTAAATATACCAATCATTATACCAATCATGCTCACGCTTTATCTTTTATCATTTTTACAGAAAAAAATTGGTAAAATTTTACATAATAATTGAATAATATTGTGCAATTATTAATAATAATAATACTACTAATAATAATAGTAATAATAATAATAATAATAGTAGTAGTAGTAGTAGTAGTAGTAGTAGTAGTAGTAGTAGTACTAGTACTAGTACTAGTAGTAGTAGTAGTAGTAGTAGTAGTAGTAGTAGTAGTAGTAGTAGTAGTAGTAGTAGTAGTAATAATAATAATAATAATAATATTAATAATAAATGATGTGAATCAATAAATAATTTACAATTGCCACGTCCAATTTTGTCTTATTGTTCTCGACAAGAAAATTTATCTAATTGAAAAAACATTTATTTGAGTTTAAAATATTGATATTTTGAGATTTCGTTTGTTTACAGAGTAAAAACAATAATTTTATTTTGCAGTGAGATTGTCGTAGAAAAACGTTTAGTTTTGCTGCGTTGTTCTGTGTCGGCATTCTATGGTTAGTAACGAACTTTTAATAGTTAATTAACAAAAAGTCTTTGCCAAACATTGTATGTCGGCTGTTAATATCTGTCAAATTGCGAGTCGCTTAAGTAACTTTTTGCAAGACCGGAACGAAGTACAATTTGTTGGTGTAATTTCCAGTTCGATTACCTAACATCTCTTCGCGACGTGTGGGCGTTTTCCAAGTTTCACAATTTGCCTTTAACGATGTAGTTATCGGTTGATTAAAATCGAGATCCATTCATTTCCGCGGAGAAGGCGGGAGAATTTTGGTCCCTTTACTGAGCGCGCCGCCCTTTAGCGTGCTGCGAACACGGAAACGCGGCACGAAACGAGTGCGATAATCGCTCTATAATTTAACCTGAATTGCATCGAACCGAATAGCTACCACAGCGGCGTAAAAAGGTTATCGCATGTGGCAATTTGTTGGAGTGATCTTTATTACTTGTTCTCATTACACGTGGCTTCAAAGAGTAACATGCTATGTATTAAACATAAAATCTTATTCAGATTATTGAAATAAAATTCTATGAATTTTTTATTTATTTTTACAAATTAAAAAAAAAATTTTTTATTTATTTTATACTTAAGGTTTAAGTCGCCAAATAAATATATTCTAAATTTTTTAATGATACAGCTGAAACTCCTTTTTCACACGGTGAAAGCGTACGGACTAAAAGAAAATCGTGTAAAAAAAATTATGTAAATTTTGATTAGCAACAAAGGATAAAATTTGTTTTAAAAACGCAAACTAACAAAAAGTAATCTAAAACATAGAAATGCATTCACTAAAGCATTTTATTTAACTATTACATTATATAAAATGCATGTATATGTACACGTTATTGAATAAACATAATAATGTATAATAAATACAATAAAGTGAAGAAAACAATGGGTAAATATTTACAAAATGAGTAAATATTTACAAAAAATTAAGTAATAAAGTGATGTAAAATTTTCATAAATTAAAGCAAAATGGAAAAAGAAAAGGAAAAAATCGTGTGACTGTGAATAAATTGTGTTAAAAAAATCGTGTAACTGTGAATAAAGTGTGTAAAAAAAAATACCATATAAAAGGAGTCTTGGGTGTAATTGCAATTATGCTTTCATTATTTCGGGTCAAAAATGGGGACAGCTATCAATTTGACAAGAAAATTCCGGTGCAAAAGGTGATCTACATATTTTATTCATGCTCTACTCAAAAAATTATTCCGCGATAATTTGTATTGCTGTTGCGTAACACGATAAAGTTACGACTTGTGGAAAGTGTAATTTGCTTAATAAAATACGTTTTATAGCCAGAGCAAGTGATCGAAATGTCATCGTCGCCACATGGAGTCCGTCGGCCTCCGGAATTGATTGCCAATTACTGGTAGAACGACGCTGACTCAATTCTGCGATCTAGAAAATTGAGTTACTTGACGGAACTCGATTCGACGGCGAATATGACGGCAGTCTCGAGACGAAAATGTGATGTCACGTTAATCAAGCCTGGTAATTTTATTTATTTATTTTTTTTCACGTCATCAATACGCGACTGATGTTGTTTTTAAGTAAATTAAAGAGTCATTTGTGGAACGTTCAAAATTATCATAACTCACGGCTAATTATCGAGTGTGATGAATGAATAAATACGATATCCACCAAGCATCTCGTCAACACATATAAGGATTCTTATTCGGAATAGTGAAAATGTGCGCACCACATTAACTCTGTTTGTAAAGTGTCATTTTAGGTGACTTCACTGATATATTTATTAAGGAAGTAAGCATAAATGATGTGGACAAAACAGTGACTAATATTGTCATGAAATTTGAGATAAAAAAACAACTACTATTAGCTTAGCTTATAAAAATTAAGAAAGATATCTAAAGGATCTTTTCTCGCGTTTCTCGATTTTCTCAGAAGAATCAATTTTTCTTTGTTGCTGTTTTTTCCGCTCGTTCTTCCGATCGAACGATCTGATTTTATTTTATTTTATTTTTATTTTTTTATTTTTTTTCATTTCTGTGCTATATTTAATTTCCGCTATAAATTGGACGTAAAAAAATCTTACATGCGCAATCTTATGTAATCTTATCAATTTTCTCTAAGTGTATAATATATAATATCTATTTATTGTTTTAAATCAAACTTTTAATTTTTTAAATATGTGATTACACATTACATAGATTTCCCTTCCCCTCTGATTAACAGTCCCAAACCTTCCTAAAAAAAGTAAGATAAAATCCAATAGATCGGTCCAATTTAGTGGATATTATCGGATGATTTTCCTATAATAGATGAAATAAAACAATTTGAAGATAAAATTGTCTTTACATTCAGAATACGTCTTCTCTTTACTAGAATTAAAAAAAGAAAATTGCAGATTTATCGATTTCCAGCATTTTGTTCTTAAATACAAAAGAAAGTCGACGACGACTTAGTATCTTCGCCAGAAGAATAAACGAAAGCGGTAGCGAGCGAAACTGCGCGCGAAAAAGACGAAAACTCGTTTCGTACTTCGTTGTTGTAAAACCATAACGTTCCTATCCCCGTATATATGCGAGCGAGCGCGGACACTGGCTAAGCTAGAGTTTAAACATCAGCAAGGCTGACCCCCCTCGCCAGACCGCAATTACATCCCATAAAGCACGATTGAGACACGGTTCGGCCATTATTCTCTCATACAGGGCCGTACAAAAGAGTCCGTCGTTTAGAGCGACATCCTTCTCCTCTCATCCATGCCTCAACATCAGGTATGGCACGGGTAAGGTAAAAATGAAAAAATCCCGCACAGACTCTGAATCGAGTGCCGACTTTTTCGCAGAAGTATTAAGGACTGAACGGGAGCCGAATGTAGACTATAGAGCTGCCTTAGAACAGAGGTTCATAAAATAGTTATTTCCTCAGAGATATGAGACTCTTTTATTAAACAGAAATGAAAAATATGCGTGAAAATATATGATAAACTGATAACGATTCCTTCGAAGGAAACGTGTGTGTGCGCGCGCGAAGAGAAATTGCTCGAGAGAGAAAATTTATTCGTTGGAACGATCGAGACTTGACTCTTCTGTCGAAGAAATCGATTCTTTATGATTCGTGAGAGTATCCTCGAAAGAGAGTACTCGAACGAGACAAAAATGATAATGGTAATCAATTCTACTCTATTCTACTTTATAATCGTTAATTATTGACTTTTTCCACTCGCGGTACCTACGACCTTGCCTTCTTGCCCGTTCTCTTGGTAATCGAAGAAACTCGAGAAGCACGTTTTGCTATAGTGCGATTATGCCGCCTCTTGAGACTTTATGAAGCAATTACCGCAACACTAATTAGAGTAGGAATGCCGGTTTGG
Source organism: Pseudomyrmex gracilis (assembly GCF_002006095.1). Taxonomy (NCBI): domain Eukaryota; kingdom Metazoa; phylum Arthropoda; class Insecta; order Hymenoptera; family Formicidae; genus Pseudomyrmex; species Pseudomyrmex gracilis. The sequence goes on along the minus strand of NW_018020585.1, from coordinate 152,278 downwards.
CAAGACTGTTTCATTTTTGTCCAGGATGTTAGTGAGAAACGGTGGCGAGCGATTCGCGATCGCGCCGCCTTGAATGAACAATGTTTGCACTCTTTGTTATAAATTTTGTTTGCATTTATGTTCGTCAAAACTGCTCTCAGATAAAAAATATACATGTATTGTCTCGGTTTATAACAAAAGACTTTTTAGTGAAAAAGCTCGTTAAAAGTACTTACCATTTTACTGAGACCTGACGCAAAGTCGTCTTCTTCATCTCTTCTGCTGCATCGTTTTATTCATACGCGTAACAAACTTTAATTCTGATGACATGTAACCTCGACGTGGAGAGTTCTGCATGACGACGGAAACCATTGGCGAGCGTGTCACGGACGCATCATTGAGCTGGCTTAACGAATGAGGAACGGCACGTTATATCACTCCTAAATACAAAAAAACCTTGAAGAAAGCGCATTAAATATGCGCTAGCTAGACGAAAGCTTTAAAACCGACAAAACACATGTCTATAATCTGTTCTAGAATGTGCCTTTTGTCGCGTTTGTTATTTCACTCAATGTATCTGTTTAAAAAAATGTTTTATTCAATATAATTTTGTCGAGAATATTGCGATATTGTATTTTTAAGAAATTCACATTCTTTCTGTAACATAAAAAAAAAAAAGTTTGCATATACATCTGTCACTAAATGTTTCTTTCATTTTTGTCCTTCGTTGTCAGCAGCTGTACTTTTCTTCCACATTTCGTGATGTTTTTTCTATGGTCGATCGCACTTCCGCCTATATCGGCATGTCGAGAGACAAAACCCTTCTTTGCTTCTTTCGTACCAAAGCCTTCAATTTGGCACATGTTGTATACTTGACTATTGTTGTACTCTAGCTTGATTATCGGTTTATGTTTTGTCATTTACCTTCGCATCGTCACCGATTTTTTGCATAGCAAAATGATACAATAATACGCAATTCTTGAATATACGTGCCATGTGTGTTATTTCTTATTCAAATTGTAAGAGAGACAAGCAATGAACGATATAAGTACTAAAGACAACGGTTTGAAATTTTTGAGCGGGTCTAGGAGTCTGCAAACAAAAGATTAATTATTCTGCACAACGTATTATAATGCTTCGGATGGACTGGCGCAACGCCTGACTTGTAACTGACTCGCTCGATCGTCTGCTCAAAGGCGATTTTTACACGGCTAGAAAAGAAGTTTGGAATGTGGATTTCAGACTGTGATGAACAGACCGTTGTTTATCAAAAGATAAAAAAAATCTGGTCTCTCCAGTTTTAAAGCTTTTAGAAATATCAATGATAAATATACGTAAGATGCATTAATTCGTAAATAAATCGTCATTAGATACATTAGTCCGTAAGTAAATCGTTTGATATGTTAGACTATAGATTAGTTGCATTAGTCCGTGACACCGTAAGATAAGGTAAGAAATCGAAATTCTTGGGATAATGCATGTCACAATACTGCCTGTGAAAAGCAAAGATATTTGTCTAAACTTATTGAAAAAATAGTGAATATGAAAAAATTAATAATAAATTTTGCGCCTAAGTAATCATAGTTATTCCTTGTTTTTGTTTTTCAAAAAGTGATTTAGAACGCCGAAAATCATTTGTTGTAAGATTAGAGAGATAAATTAGAATATTTTATGTAAAGTTCGCGTAAAAAAATGTGAATAAACTCGAAGCTTGTAATTAATATTGTTTCAATTTGTCATTCCACATTAATAGAGCGAATTATATCAAACTATCAATAATATTTACCATATGCACAATACATATTGTGTGCTACATATAAATACTACTATACTTTTTCATCGAGCTCCTATCAAACAGGCATGACGATTGTCGGAATGAAGATGAAATTTCTTCTTGCAAAACAAGTGCGTATTCTAATGTGCTCAAATCTTGATCTCGAAACGATATAGCGTACTTCGTTAGTGTTACCACATTTGCATGTATTGAATAGAAAAAAGTGGAGGTGGCGGGTCGCGCTTTGTTCTTTTTGCACGTAGCACACCTGTGCCAGTTGATACAAATTCACACTTTACAGGAACTGAAGGAGAGCTTCAATTATGGCCTCTTCTGTCCACCGGTAAATGGAAAAGCTGGGAAATTTCTGGACGAGGAGCGTCGTCTCGGCGATTATCCTTTTAATGGACCCGTTGGCTACCTGGAGGTAAGGAGGATTTTTTCTTAGGTTTTATGGTGGTATTTTTCTCATATATCTCCTTTAGTTTGTAATTGCGTTCGAACAATTGAAGAACCGATCGTGCTCATTCCACGTTTATTATCATAGCCGCGTGAAAAAAAAACAAAAAAAAAAAACACTGATATATTTCTTTCAGTTGGACTTGTTTGTAGTCGCTTTTCCGATAAAGATTTCTCGGTTTAATAACAGAAAAGTGTAGCTGTTTTCTCGCGCGTACATTTTTTTCTTTTTCTAAAAATTTCTTTTCATCTAGCATTGTTATTATGGTCAAATCTCCCGTAAAATGACATTATGATATGAATATTATTGGATCTAAGTTCACATACAGTTTTCTCGAACACATCAATTTTATCCCAAATTAGTATAAATTCGATGGCTCGGAACGCTCAGAGATAGTCCGTACATGACAGAAACTTAAAACGGTCATGTATAAAATGGACCTTAAATAGATCCTAAGGCCGCAAGTAGATTCACTTTACGTTTTGTACGATCTAGTTACATCTTACGTTTATGAACAGTGAGAAGATAATTTCTCTTGTTGACATAAAATATATGAATAATTTAAAAGTGTCAAGAATAAAATGTAATTGCGATTTTTTTATACAGAAGAATAGCTATGTAAGATTTAAATCTTCTTTTTAAGAAGCAGCTAATTTGTTAAATAATTGTATTTTATTTTAATTAAAAAATAAGAATAAAATGTTGGGAAAATTAAGATAATCCTGCAAAACGATTTCATTTTCTTAATTTAAGAAACGAGGAAAAAAAAGTAGCAAGAGAGTACATATTACATAATTAATCATCGCGATGATATTTGCTATCTTCGCTACATAAATCATTTCAGTGATCGCAATGCGACGAATCCGCACGTGCATGTAGGTACATAACTTGTTTGGACCGCGATGACTGTTGAAACGGGGTTTCGCGAAAAACAAATAATTCGATCTCGGATTAACGAGATCTAGATCTTGTCCCGCAATTTTCTTGCGTAACCAGTATTATATTAGTTCCCATCAACTATCTCGCTTCTCATAGAATTCTTTCTGTTGTCGTCGTTGTCTTCGCTTCCTCCTCCATCTTTCCCTCCTTTCCCTCTTCTTTTCCTTCTTCTTCTTCTTCTTCATCTTTGGTCGGGTTCCGGTCCCGATCGGTTTCACCGTGCCAGCTGGAAGTTTCTCGCTTCATCGCAGGAGATTCACTTCCAGGGATAGCTGACTCATACAGCTTCTTTGAGTCGGTGTTTAAGCCGCATTCACTTCGCACGAGTTACAAATTACATGAGGGTCTATTCGATGAAACACTTGCATTTAACGAACACCTGTCAGCAAAATCTCAAACGTGTCAAACAAAATGTCAAACAATGAAGTCTCGTGCTTTTGAAAATCTTTAGTCCATATATATGTCGCAAAATTTCATATAAAGTAGAACATATTTTTCTAATATGTGCAAGTATCTTCTCATCATAAATATAGACATACTCGCAGATTATTATGTCTTCTGATGTTACACATTTCGCAAGGTAATTTATATAGTCTTAACCCTCGGCTACCTTTTAACCTACAGGGTCAAAAGAAACAATACCTGTTTTTAAATCGCGCGTCATTTTTGTATGTAGATGGTGGAATGTCTAAACGGGGAAAAGGAAGAGGGAGTAAAAGATTTGTAGTACATATCCAGCTTCAATCCGTGCGAAATCGCAAATAGAGAGCGGAAACAAAGTCAAATACGTGGAGTATCTGAGAGTTTATTATATCGCTAAAATCTTTGAAGCCATATTTAAGTTAGCTTCCCTACCATAAAAACAATACATATGCACCTACATAAAAATTAAGTGCTATTTAAAAGCTAATTTAGATCCTAATTTTAAAAAAGCGACCGCAAAAATAGCCCCGCGATTTTGGAACTGAATTGTGTGCCAAATATCTTATGATGAGACGTCAATCACAAAAAATTTTCAAGTTAATCCTATTATTGGTTTAAAAGATATGAAAAGTCAAAATAAACGAAATTCAGTAAAGCGTCAACTCATATGTTTTAATGCACGTATTTTTATGTTTATTCGATAATTTAAAATTTTGTACCCGGGGGTTTCGCTAACTGGTGACAACGAATTTGAAGTCAGATATTTTTAATTCAAAATGGCTGATTTAATATGGCAGACCGATTGTCAAATCGCCATGCTCACATGCAATTCAGCACAACAAAAAGCATCGTGTGCCGCTGGCTAAAGTCTCAGTCCATTTTCACAAAAAGTTACAAATTTTGTCTCTCTCTCTCTCTCTCTCTCTCTGTGTGTGTGTGTGTGTGGTGTGTGAAAGCAGAGAGAGAGACAGAGAAAGAGATAATAAATACACATATGTTTTTTTATTTTATATAGCTTGGAGTGATTTAAATATAAAAAATTATATATATAATATATATATATATATATATATATATATATATATGTATATATATTTATATATGTATATATATTTATATATATGTATACATATATTTGTGTATGTGAAAAAGTAAATATATATACAGGGTGTTTCAGAACACCACCTGTTTAAAAACGAGGAAAGTGGTTATTTTGTGAAAAATGTTTCAGACAAAAGTTGTTGGAGATTAAGTAATACATTACATGGGTATATGCGATTGACTTTGAGTGGCATTATAAAGGTCATATCAAGATCGACTTGAATTTTTTTAATGGGAGCTCATTGCATATTCTTGTAGCTGACGTCAAAGCGTTTTCGAAACATTGGTTTCAAACTCTTTTTAGTCAAGACTTTCCTGAGTTATGAGACTTAAAAATTTCAGTATTGCTGACGTTAGTATTACCTAAAATATACCACGTAGAGATCGCACGGTCGGATTTACAACTTTTCGGAGTGCTTGATTAATTGTAAATCCGCGAAAACTAAATTGTTTTAAGGTGGCACATCAATGGAATCAGAGTAAAAAAATGTTTATAAAAGATATTTTCATTTTTTTAGAATCAAAATTTGCATCGAGAAACCTTAAAAAAAGTATCCTCATTGTCTAGATGTAAACGATTTTTCAGAAGTTTTTCAAAAATTTATTAGAGTTTTTATTAAGTGAAAATCATAAAAATGTAAAAATGTAAAAATATCGTTTTTTCGCTCTAACTCTCTTACAATTATTCATGTCTTCATATAGAAATCTAAAATTTAGTATGTAAATGTTTTCTTTATATGAGTTATCTTAGAAACAAAGTCAACTCAAAAAGCCGTGGAAGCATTTTCATCATATTTATTTTTTCTGTTAGGCTTTCACACTTTTATATCAATGAAATCAAAAGTGACACATCGCTAAGATTTTTACACATTTGTACAATACATGGGATCGTATATTTCGAAAATGAAGATAAAAATATATTTTTTTAAATGACTTTCAGCTCAAATACAAGAGACGAGTGTACAAGATGCTACATTTGGATGAGAAACAGCTCAAGGCGATGCATACCAGAACGAATTTGCGAAGGTTACTCGATTATGTGCAGGGCAGTCAAGTCGAGAAAATTGCGAAGATGTGTAGCAAAGGACTGGATCCTAATTTTCACTGTCAGGAAACAGGAGGTAATTCATATGTGCGCGATTCAATAATCTTATTTTGCAAATATCGGAATATGGTTTGTTTTATGTGTATGTGTGTACACAAAACACATTAAAGAATAAATTTATTAACAATTTTAAATTTATTACTAATTTTATATTTTAACAAATAAAATTAATTAGTTTTAACATATGCTAGAGTTTTTGGATTTTTTATTTTCTGTTTCACAGAGACACCGTTAACTTTGGCAACGACTTTGAAAAAACCGTCAAAAGTCATAATTGCATTGGTCAATGGCGGCGCTCTGTTAGACTATCGAACGAAAGAGGGTTTGACGGCGATGCATCGTGCCGTTGAACGCAATAATCTGGAGGCGGTAAAAACCCTCTTAGAACTGGGTGCTAGTCCAAATTACAAAGATACAAAGGGCTTGACGCCACTTTACTATAGTGTCATTTATAAGACCGATCCGATGCTCTGCGAGACGTTGCTTCACGATCATGCAACGATAGGAGCACAAGATCTCCAAGGCTGGCAAGAAGTCCATCAGGTTTCACTTGTTTCTGTTTATATTGATTATTTATATTATATAACAAGTAGCAAATAATTACATATCATATAGGTAACAAAAACAAATAATAAAATTACTGAAACATAGAAAATAATTTTTGCGAACACACACACACACATATATATATATATATATATATATATATATATATATATATATATATGAATGAAAAACAATTTTTTTATATGTTTTTATCAAAATTTTGTATTATCTTCTTTTCTCTCTCTCTCTTCTATTAATGATACATATATCTTCGATAGTTTTTAATAATTTGTTAAATATAATTCTTATATTGTCACATAAAATTGTCTCGAAAATATTTGTTCTTTTTTATGATGACGCAAGATTTTATCTACGTTATTGCAATTTTAATTGTATAATTTTTTACAGAAAATATATTAAATCAAGCTGTTTGCGAATTGATGGGAAATCTACATCAAATTTTATCGTGCTCATATGTCTAATATCATGTCTAATTCTAGTCATATTGCCCGTAGGCATGTCGCAACAATCTGGTGCAGCATCTGGACCACCTGCTCTTCTATGGTGCTGACATGAACGCGCGCAATGCGTCCGGCAATACGCCGTTGCACGTGTGCGCAGTGAACAACACAGACGCTTCGTGCATACGTCAGCTACTTTTCAGAGGCGCGCAGAAAGACGCACTTAACTACGCAAATCAGACGCCATACCAAGTCGCCGTGATCGCCGGCAACATGGAACTTGCCGAAGTTATCAAAAACTATCAGCCAGAGGAAGTCGGTAAGTTATGAACGTCGCATAAAATATCAAAAATCGCGCGTTAAAGAAAAAGAAGGAGAGGAGAGTACGGAAAACGTACGAAGGTGTTAAAGAACCAGGAAATTCACTCAGAGAGAAAGAGAGAGAAAGAGAGAGAGAGAGAGAGAGAGAGAGAGAGAGAAAATGTTGCAAGAATAAACGGCAAACTTTCTTCCTTTTCTTCTTCTTCTTTTTATCGTTTTCCTTGTGTGTTTTTGCTTCTCTTTCTCTCTTTCTCTTTCTTGACATTGTTGTTCAGTAAAGGTGCCTTTACACGGCGCGTAGTTCGGCAAGCCTGGCTCACGACTTGCCGCGCTGCGAGTCGTGTGAATGGGCCAGCGCGGCAAGACTCGGCGTTCTTCCCGCCGAATGTCGGCAAATGTGGTAAGAATCAAAAGAAACGCGCTATCGTCGAGACTTGTCTCGTAAATCCGTTCACATAGGCTCGGACAGGTTCGTAGCTCATGCGTGTATAATTTCTTCAGGTATCGTTCAGCGCTCGAAAAAGTTAAAGCGGCGCGCCGCGGCGCGAGGTTCGCGAATTAACATACCGTGAGAACAGTCAGAGCTTGATAAAGGACAAATCGAGGAGCCTGTACGAGCGGCGCGAAGCTCGTCGAACCACACGCAGTGTGTAATGGCACCTTAACTCTACTCGCGCAAACGATGATAACACGACGCGACGTGTTAATCGATTTTTCTGAATTACGAATGAGACAAACAGAATTGAAGGTTTTTAATCACGTAAAATTTGCCACACCTATGATAACTGATCAACACGATTGTTTAATGATTCCTTGCTTATGACGTGTACGGTTTATTACATAAGTCAGAACTTGACGGCATCAATCATCGGCGAAAAACGGATGTCGTAACTTTTTTGATATAGAATTCGATATATTTAATTTACGGTTTATCTAAGTTTCAAGAGGTACAAATCGAAATCAGATCAATGAAAAAAAATTGAAATAGCTTGTTAAGTGCTTCGAATAGTGACTACTTATCGTCTTATCGGTGATACATCTGTTCCAATTCAAAGTTGAATTATCTTATAATTTGTTTACTGAAACAAAGTCACATATGACCATAACGGTGTGATATAAAACAAGTTCACAAATGTTATCTGATAAGAAACGAGATCGCGGTCTAGAAGAATCGTAGACTTTTGTATGGCATGATATCACAGTCGAATATGGCATGAGCATGTGCACGTTGCTTTTAACGTAAAAGTAGATTTAGCTATAGTAATATCGATTCTTAGCTATTTAGAGGATTTCTTCTGAAATTTTATATGTAACATGTTGACGTGTGTGTGTTGTGAGTGTGACGTACGTATATAAATGTGTAATCATTTGTTTACTTGTGTCTGTGCTGTGTGCGAGGAATAAGCGTGTAACTCACAATGTCATGGGATTTTTGGTGGTGATGGTCGTGTATAACGTCGATTAACATTTGTGATACCGAAGAGAAGTAACTACTTCTTGATAGATTGCTTTCCAGTAACTAATGGTATCGTATCGTTGATTCACTGTCAAATAAATCAGTGCTGCTGGATTGCAAAATTGCATCACAAAAAGAACACATCAAATACCAAATTCTTCGGACGAACCATTTTTTTTAATTCAATATACAAATAGATATAATATTTATATATGATGTACATAAATCAGCAAAGACACAAAAATTATTCAATTATTAAGAATTAATGCTTGACTTCTTTTATGTATTAAGTTTTTTTGTATTACATTTCAAAATTTTAATACATGTAAAATTTATAGTGCTCCTGGCAGCATTGAATTTGCAAGAATGTCTTGATTAGTAATGTTTGGTAGTTCGAGATACGTTGTGAATCTACGTGGTCTCGCAGGTCATCGGAGTCTGCAGAGCGTAGAAACTGAAAAAAAAAAAAAAAAAAAAAAAAAAGACATTCCGACGATCTAGCGACGGCGACGTCGATCGTTTGTGCACATGACGTATTCCGGCGAGACTTACAATTTCGAGCACATTGTATCACACAAACCGGATACAACAGAACGGGGATGGAGTTGTTGATCCTTGTGCGTGTGCTTCTTACCGCTTTTCTGTTTTCTCTGCAGAATGTTTCGGAATTGACACAAAGTTAAAAGTATTGTATTTAACGCAAAAAAGTCGTTTTTCTTTTCCAATGACATATGATCAGAAAAGTGTTAATGCTTCTATTAGGTAACAATTTTTAGAGACTAACGAAATTTAATAACGTGTTATACGATATTCGTCCGCTTGTTGTTAGTTCTGAGACATTCTATAGAAGATGACACTAAATCGACGAAAGCAATGTCTAGTTGTCCGGGGTTACGCCCGGGAAGAGCCAATAACCATCGTCGTCATCGTGAAGTAACATCATGCGTGCGCGCGTGTTTGCGAGCTTGCGTGCGACGGCGACTGCTTGTATAAATTTGCTTTGCAAAAAAAAAAAAAAAAAAAAAACAGTTCTAGCACGACGCGCGATCTTTTGTAATATCGGAAGATCGATTGCGGTGGGAACAGAGCTTCTCGGCCTGAACCCGTGGCCTCACCTCGCTCTCTCTTTAATAAACATAATGTACATATGATATAACAAGACGTGACTAACGTTCGCGATAGAATGTCATCGATAGAACGTGGTTAATAACGCGTACAAACGTTGGGGTGATATTTAACGCTCGGTCCTCATTAAGTGATTTGTTCCGAAGCTTACGAAATGTTAATTTCGTCGTACTCTTGCTACACATGTGTGTAATCATCTCTTTAACCCTAGACAGTACGAACATTCAATATCAATTATAGCTTTGAAGATATAATTTATTGAATTATTTTTGGAATCATGTTAAACATTACTTCGGTTTGAAGGAAGTTTAGAAAGGGAATATACAAAAGTTGATAAACAAAAAAAAAGAATATAATATAAAATTTATTCATATTGAACATTATGAAACTGTGTATAATAAGCGAAACTGTTTAGGGTTCAGTGCCAATATTACTTGGCGTTCTTTCCACAGTTACGATGTTCAAATCTAATATATTGACGAATTTCTGTTTGACACAGTTTCACGTTTCGCATCTGAAGAGACAATAACAACGACTACTACTACAAGGGCATTAAAGCACGCGCGCGTCTATTTGTAAGGCTAAGTAATCCTTTCTTTACTTACCCTTGCAACCCTTGCGATTTTCCAGTACCGTTTAAAGGGCCGCCACGTTACAACCCAAAGCGGCGCTCGGTGGCCTTCAGTGGCACCTCTTTGATGATGACGACAAGCTGTTCGGCAAATAATTTGGGCACCCTCACCAGGATACCGTCTACCGAACAACACGCGACAGCGTCTAGCGCCGGTAGTGGTGGTGGCGTCGTCGTCGGTACTCTCACCAGAACTGTCTCGGTGGAGCAGTACACGAATATTACACGAGTACCGTCCGCTGAGCAGTACGCCACCACCACGGCGGCTGTGAATCTGAACCGAGTACCGTCCATGGAGCAATCACCTTTGTATCCACCACCTCCGTCGTCCGGCACGTTCGTGCGAGTCGCATCCGAGGAGAAATACGCGCCAACGAGCGCAGTGCTCAGCCGCGCCTCGTCCGGTGAGCGATATGACACTGCCAGCCTGACCAGAGTACCGTCCTCCGAGCAGTATCCTATCGCAAGCACGCTGACCAGAGTACCGTCCACGGAACAATATCCGACTAACGCGGCGAGCCTGAGCAGAGTGCCGTCCACGGAACAGTATCCCTCCACTGCTGGTGGTAACAGTGTCACGATGATCGGTCAGTCGACGACCGAATCGGTTCACCATAGAAGCATTGGCAGAATACCGTCCGTAGAGTCGAACCGAAACGACTTACCGAGAATACCGTCCGAACAGAATGCCCACCGACTGACGTCGGAGTACCAGAGTCCGAATCCCATGAGAGATCCAAATGTGAGGTAAGCATAGACGAAATCGCGAGAGTCGATTTGTCGCGCGCGATCGCGAAATAAAACGGAGGAAGAAAGAGACTCTTCTTCTCTTCCGGAAAACTCTCATCGACAAAGTTTGTTCTTACTTCACGTTTCGTCGTCACTGCGAGCGACGTTCGTTCGGTACACCTCTGCGGTATCACCGATGCTTCGTCCCGACCGAGTCGACGAACGTGTGTGATTAGAGTTCATTATATATATAAATAGATTTCATGTAATCTTGTCTTGGTCGGCGCGAAGCACGAACTGATCGTCGCCGTGCTCTAAGAGTTGTACACACCATTTCAAGATTGCCGAGCGTCGCAGAGAATTATACAAACTTACGAATGGAGGGCCTCACAAGGCTACAAGAGCACCGACTCGAACTGCAACACCGTCTCGATATGCACAGAACGCAGATGGAGATGCCGCCGTCGCCGTCACCGAGCAGCAGGAGTTTAGCGCCTTTCAGCTCGGCCAGCTCGAGCTTGTCTGAAGGCAGCAATCAGCCGTCCGGCGAGGATTCGGCCAGCATCGTCACAGGTACATTATTTTTTTATTTTGTATTCTCCTTCAACTTTAGCGCATTCTTCGATGGTGAGAGGATTAGAAGCGGCGAAACTGCTCCTCGATGATCCATAAACTGCGGCAACAATTGTTAATGTAGATATTGTGAAACCGAAAAAGAAGTCAACTGTCAAAGATGCAAGGAGATTCTTTGTCAAGTATATTCGCGCGCGTGTGTGTGTGTGTACACACAACGGCGATTGACATACACCAGCATCATGTTACATACCATCACCACCAAAAATCGGTGGCGCGCTAAGATGGTTGAAGCGACGCGTTTATGAGAGAATCAATCGGACGGATGGTTTTTTGATTCGTGCATGCTTTCGTTTTTGGTGTTTCCGAGGATCCGGAATTAGAGATCCTGAGATTAGTGACTCCTTCTCACGAGTTGAGCAAGGTTTCATTCAAGAAGAAATATATACGTTGCGCTTATTTTTATAGAAAGACCGCCTTTTTTAGGATGCGATTAATACGACGTGGCTGGCGATTAGAGCTCTTGTTGCCGTTGTAGAGCATCAATTTAAGTGAGCCGAGTTGACTTTTTACGACCAAGTGCGCTCAAGATTTGATTTAGCGTTAACAGTTAACCGTTTTCTTTTTTTCTCTCCCTCTTCCTCTCTCTCTTTCTCTTTCTTTTTCTTTCTTTCTTTCTCTCCCTCTCTCTCTCTCTCTCTCTCTCTCTTTTTCTTCCTTTCTTTTTTTCTCTCTTTTTTTATTTCTGTTTCCCGTAAAGGTTCGTCATTTATTTTGCATGGCCTATGTAAGTTCGCTTAAAGCAATGCTGGGCGAACACATCAGGCATCACGCTGAATATATCCGGTCGTTTGTTAATTTCTAGACAAAAGCCTCGGTGACACAGCATCTGACGTGATCAGCGATAGTTCCGGGGTGGGTACCTCGCAATCCGATACGACCAATTCATTATCTATTCCCGGCACGACGGTGGTTTGCGTGGAGAGCTACAACAGCGGGATCACTGGCCATCTGACTATCAATCAAGGAGACATCCTTGAAGGTACTTCTCTCGAACTCGGCAATCGAACGCACTTTTTTCTTTCTTTTTCTTGTTCTTTCTAGTTTTGTTGGCTTTACTTTTACAGCGACGTAACAGCGTTTACTTCATAACATTTTTCATTTCTCACAATTAACTGTTTTAATGAACAAATTCGAGACGAATCGTCTTACCATGTCTTTTTCTGGATTTTCTGTGTTTTATAGGTAACATCCAGAAATATTATTCTGATAGCAAGCGTGTTTTTGTTTCTTTATTTTTAACAGTCACCGGTGCTACCGACTGCGGTCTTCTAGAAGGTGTTTTACGCGGACAGGGTACCGGCTTATTCCCCGCGCATTGCGTTCAGGAAGTCAGATTGCGTCACACAAATATACCTCTAGGTCCGCAACCCACGCGAGACGGCCGGAACCGAGTTCTGGGCCGCAGGGAGTCGCAGCATAAATATTTTGCTACGGCACCCAGATTAAAGAAGCCGTAAGCGTTCACTTACATTTTTCAAGCTGATATGTAACAAAAATTGAAAAATTTGTTTTTGAATAATGCTTAATGATGTTGAAACATAGAGTTACGTCGGAGCCACGTACTGTTGTTCTTCATCGTTCAAGAAAAGGTTTTGGTTTTGTATTACGTGGCGCCAAAGCTACTTCGCCTCTCATGGAATTAACCCCATCTGCCAGGTATCCGGCGTTACAATATCTGGATGATGTCGACCAAGGAGGAGTGGCCGATCTTGCAGGTCTCCGAAAAGGAGATTTTCTCATTCAAGTGAGTTTGTAAACATAAATCTCAACTTAGTTTTTTAATCTTTTTAGAATAAATTGCATAATTTCATTTTTTTTTTTTTTTTTTTTTTTTTTTTTTTTTTTTTTTTCACACAAATATATTTCAGATCAACGGCGAAGATGTAACAACGGCGTCTCACGAACACGTAGTTGATCTGATCAGGAAATCGGGAGAGCTGGTACGAATGACCGTAGTTTCACCGGTGATTAGTCTTCCGAATTCCCAGTCTGCGGCCGCGCTACCAACTAGTCAACCTATCCAGAGACAGTACGCAACTTTGCCACGCAAGGGTAACAACAATGTAGTGATCGGTGGTACGCTTGGCAGGTCTCCGGCGCCCATACCACCGCGAAGAGACCCGAAAACCACGCTAAGCGTGGGTCGGGCGAGAGCGCGATCGATGGTCGCAGGATTAGGTAATTGATTAAAATTTGCTTAATATTAAGTGAGAGTTTGCAAAGTATTGACGACACTAACGAAACATCGTCGTGCTACATTTTTTCCGTCGTGTTTTTTTCACAGAGGGAGGCGGCGAAAGGGATGAGCGTGATGACATCACATCAACCGGCGCAAAGTCGAGCAGCGCGGAGTCGATTCATATGCCGCAGCAATCGTCGACTGGATCAAATACCGGTCAGAACACTCCGGTGCAACCCAGAACAGCCAGTATCCGATCGCGGCCAACTTCCAGCAGAATTACCGCCGCGGAACTCGAAGTAACTATCTCCCATCTGTTTGCGGCACGCACGCCAAACGTGCTCTATCTCTCTCGCTCCCAATTTTTTTCTGTCTCTTGCTCGATTACTGAATTCGTGCGCTCGTTGTCCCCGAATTGAATGGCATTGTGTGCACGAGACGAGACCGAGGCTTCAGCTGCGTCCTTTAATTTCTCTTCCAGGAACTATTTCAGCGGCAACAGGGTAGCGCCGGCGGTCAGTACAGCTCGTCCATGATGAGCTCGTCTCACTTTCAGACTACCGGTCAATCCACCAAGTCGCATCCGTCGTCGCCCGCCAAGACCGGCAGGGTGTACGCGAGCGTAGCGGAGATGAAACGCAAGGGCAAAGTAAGGACTCTCGTCACACTCTCAAGTTACGAGCTCGCGCAGTCGTTCACGTTTCTCTTTAACATTCTCCCTATATATAGTTGACAATGAGCTCCTTGACGAAAGCTGCCCTAGAAAATGGACTATAACAAGTTTTTATTCATCTGAACCAGTAGTAGTTCGAATAGAATTTTCTCTCTAATGTCCTTTTAGAATTTTCAACATCCCTTAATTTTTAATATAGACGTTTTATAATATCTTTTTCTGCTCGTTTTTATCCATCAATTAGTAATTTGTTGATTACTCAATACCCGGTTAAGGATATCCCGTTAAGAAAAGCCTAGCAGTGTTACTCAAAAGCGTCGCCCAGCGTTCGGTGAATCTTCCCATCTCTGGGAAATGGTAATGGTGCTCGTTTTTTTTTTTTTTGCATGTGTGTTATAGTTTGCGCGCAAGCCGGTGCGAGCGCACAGCAAGGGACGGTCCTGGTGCGGACGAGACGATGAGGACTACTTATATTACTGATCGAAAATACTTTGTTTCTAGCTCGTCCGTGGCTTGCATGATTTCAGGTGACTAAGTCATTTGCTAAATGAAACAAAATCTGACGTCCCATGAGGGTCGTTAGATGCCACCTACAGCTTCGTGTTCACGCCTCAAGTATGATTAACCAGCATTTGCATCTAACCCGATTATCTTGCAATCCTTCAGTTTCTAATATCGCTCTTTGAAGTTGATTCTATAAGCATGGAAGGCTAACACGCGATACGTAATTACGTATCATTTTTCGCAGCATTCGACAGCATTAACACTTAGATAACTATTTGTTGAAGCAGCAATATGGTAGCGGGCTAGCGTTAGCCACGGTAGTTCGGACTTCACGCTTGGCAGGGGTACGCTTCGTCCTTGGGTCCACAGTCCTTGTGCCTTTTGTTGATCTACCATCTTCCTTCACAGATTCATTTATTAATCGCAATTCCATCTTTTTCACGCTCCAAATTTTTCAAAGTTAGCACTGCCATTTGTGCGTCGCAATCTTTACAAATTTCTTGTTCTTACGTTTACAGTCGCACTCGAGAGTACGCTTTTTCGGTGGCTTGGGCGGTGGTTCCGATCTCCACAGGGACTTTCATAGCACGCCCGATCTCAACGTGCAGGTACAATCGTCATCGATACTCGCACCCAAGTGCCATCGAAGTCAAGAGGATGTAAACGCCATAAACGGCAGAAATGGACTTCCACCACCGAACCATCCACCACCACCTCCTCCGGTCGGACAAGTTGTTAAAGTGAATGTTGGTCCCAATATGCCGGATGTTGTTACGCCTGCTTCAGTCTACGATAATATGGCACACATCCAGCAGGTCAAAGGTAATCATCGTTCATTTTCCAACAACGTTGCTTATAATATTTCTTTCTTATATGATAATTGAGATTATGTAAGTACCGTTTTTTGTTTTGATAAATCAATTTTATTACTATATATTGTTTTAATACGCACAGAACTCGCAGCAGCCACAGTCGATGGTGGCTACGGAGTGATGTCGAGCTTCCGGCCGTCGAACAGTGCGAAGCTGTACGCCTCGCCGGAAGACATGAAGACCGTCGGCTATCGTTCGCGTAGTTTGCCAGCTCACACCAATCGCCCGCATCTTAGGAAGTCACACAGCTTGCGCAACACGCCGAGCAGCACAACGTTCAAGCCAACGAGTTTGAATGGCAGCCAGCAGACACTTAACACCAACGTCGGCAGCATCAACAGCAATGGGAACGGCAACAATTCAGCCAACAATCAATATGCACAACCGCTGAAAACCAACAGAAGTCACAGTACGGCTGGTATTCGCGAACGGAAGAAGAAAACCGTTGTGAGCACCAGCTCGTCTGTCACGAATCTTTCGTCGAACACATCCGGTACGAACGGAACATCCGCACCACCTTCTGCGGCGCCACCTATCCCTGAGCCGGATTACAGTCTGTCAGAGTCGGAGAACGACGAAGGTGAGGACGAAACGGATGAGGATGGCGAATCGGAAATAGCAAAGGAACTTGAAAAAGCAGCAGCGCGAGAAAAAATAGAAGCGACCAAAGAAACCTCGGGCAACTCCAACACGTCTGGCTCGAGTTCATCAGGCAGCGGCTCGTTGCCGCATTCGTTTAGCGTTGAAGAAATTCAGAAAGTGCGTACGCAGCTCAAGTCTTCCAAGAGCCATCCGAACGATTTCGGGTTGTTGCAGACTCAACAGTCGCTCGCTGAGGATGGTGACAACAGCTCGAGCGGCGTCAGTTCAGATCAAGATGTGCCGGTGGGCCCACCTATGGGTTTCGACGACACCGCTATGCGAAACCTAGCCAATCAGGAAAACAGTCAAAACTCTATTCCAAGTGGTGGTACGACTCTGATGACCGGTGTTAGTTTAGTTGAGAAAGAAAGCACTCAAATCAAACGACCAGGCTACGGCGGCAGTGGATTGCTGACCAGGCATGCGGTCAGCTTGGCGCAGTTACCACCACCGATTGAAGCTGATGCCGAAGAACAAAACAATGATTTGTTCGTGCCACCACCACCGGAATTCAATGCCGGTCCGTCCGCAGGCGGCCACGATCAAGAAGTAGTATTTGCGCCGCCGCCGCAATTCTGCGATAATAAACAGCAGCAGCAGCAACCACAACAACAACAACAAACAACTACTTCGCAGAATCGCGTCAAGATAATCGGTGCAATTCCTAAGGTCGCCGGAAATCAGGTGAAAGCATCAGGTGGACGATTACCGTAAAGAAAAAGATAGTATTCGATCGCAATATGATCATGATTCACTCGCGTATTACTTTCTCAGAGAAAAAACACAAGAGGAATTTGTAATGGTAGTTCGCGATTTCAAGAGTCAATATATTTAGAGTCTTTCTGCCTTCTCGGTAGTGATCGCTGCGTGACAAGCGTATTATTAAATTCTCGACCTTCAAAGATCGACGATCTATCGTATGTAAGAGCGCAATAGCTTAAATGACTTTCCCAAGGGTAAATCTATATTCTAATCTAATCGAGCATCTAGTAAATCGTAGGAAGTAACTGACGAGATATTCGAAAGCGCGTTTTTCTAAGTAAGTTTTATGAGTGTTGAGCGTATGTCTGATTGCATCGTAAGAAGGTTGATTTGTCGCACATAAATGCAAAATCAATTGCATTTGTCCGTCATTACCATCACATTGTGTATCATTCTGTTCACGGATGAACGACTGACCAAGTTGAACACTGATTCGTTGCACCTTAAAAAGAGAGAGAGAATAAGAGAGAAAGAGAGAGGGAGCGACCTAAGAAGAAAACGTACTGAACGGATAATAAACGTATGGATGAAGAAAAATGACTAAAAAAAGGAAAGAAATAATTACATGTACAAATCGTGTGACTCTATGCAATGCATATCGGTTTTTCATGTTTCTATCAACTCTGTGTGGTGTGTTTTAATACTTTTACACGATACGACACTTTCTGTCTCTTAAAACACATAAGTAAGCACCGAGGAATCGCTTCTTAAAATCAATCAATTTCAAGTAGAGATAGTACATTTCGACAAATTTGCTCACTCTCACTTTCCTTGATAGCTGAAAGCTATCAATGACCAATGATTTTCGATGAAGATGATGATGATCGTGCGAAGAAATCACGCAACGGATGATCAGTTGTTACTCGAGCACGTCCTGTTTTTTCTAAGTTTAACTGTGTAGCATTTTCTCTCTAGACACTGCTCAAACGCCTAATCGCAAAAGCTCCATTCGAAATCATTAGAGAGAGAGAGAGAGAGAGAGAGAGAGGTTCTTTTTAGTTGATAATTGCAAATATATTAACATTAAATATATTAAAATTATTATTTTATTTTATTATAGTAATATTATATATTAAACTTGTTATATAATTGTAGTCGGCTACAAGACTACTTTCCGTGTTATTCGATAAATCGCAGTCGCGTATTTATAAAACCTTATGTTACATTATCTTTATAATAACGCACCATCACTGTTGCAGTCTGTGTGAAGTAAAACTTGCATTTTTTTTCATCCATTATATAAAAACAAACTTCCTTGAGCCGGAAAACGATGTAGACTCCTCATATTTTGCGTATTTTTAATCAAGAATTGCAGAAATCGCAGACAAGAAATCAGATACTACGAAAACGTAGAATACGATTTTCTTCTAGCAACGATCGACTCACATTCTCAAACTCTCTCACGTAAACTCAAGACTCAGTGTTTTTTCCTGCAAGTCAATCAACCGTTTCGATGTACATACGCGTGTTATTCGAATCATAATATCTCCGTGCAACTCACGCGCGTCTAGATGCAACGAAGAATCACGTGGCTCTCGAAAAATGCTACATGTATATATAATTATATATTGAATAAAAACGAATACAAACCACGTTACGTAAGTATATCTTCGCAAGTATTTCTATAATTACGAGCGATCTTCATTATTATGTTCCACATTCATTGTAGTAGATTTACATAAGCGATCAAAAAATTTCTTAATCGAAGTCTCCGCACGACTTAGCGACTTTGAAGAAAGAATTGCATTTCGTATAGCATATGAACGAGCGCGCGTAGGTGGTTGCGTACTTTTTTCAAGTATAAAATATTTTAAGTTAACTATGATATTGAGTTTTTTTCTTCAATATTGTTTTTATCGTTTTCATTTTTACTACCTAGAAATACATAGTAAAAATGACACAGATATAATTCTGTAAAATATTTACAGTACAGTTTGCAGTATTGTCTTGAGTGTAATATTTTATATGAAAATTATATATTGAGAATAAAAACAATTTTAGAAAAGCCAGTAGATTAAGAAATCTACAAAATAAGTTAAGAAATTGAAATTGTCTATGCATTTTAGTTTTTGTGCTTGTTTTTAAAACTTATCTTTACATACAAACAATGTTCCAATTATGATTGTGTGTTTTTAAAAACTGATTTCAAGATTATTTATATAATACAAAAGATTTCATACACACACATTCTATATTTCCAGTAATACATACAAAATTAAAAAAGTAATAAATATATTCATTCAAGACTACTTATAGTTCTGAGTGTGTGAACTGTCTCACAGATAAAAAAGCAATGCCACATGCACCGCTCGGACAATATAGCAAACAGAAAGAAATCGGTTGAAAGGCGAGGCTCTATTTTTCTTTGCCGTGACGTGTCCGTCGCGAAACCACGTGCATCGGACACGCAGTTCGCGGTTAAGATATTATAAATAAATACATATATACATATATATATATATATATATATATATATATATATAAATATATGTTATATAAATTATATAACATTCCTGCCAAAAGTAATATAGTAGTCTTATATATAAAAAAAAGAGAGTTAACGTTGCGTGCATCACATAAGAGAACATACTTTGTAATCTAGTTGTTCCCTGCATCTCCCCGTCCGTTTCTCTCTTCGAACTCTCGTTTCTCTTCCGCGATACTCCGCACGATTAATCGGTGAACCAGCGATTTCAGTATTGTTTACGAGCGAAATCCTTCCAAAAAAAATTCTCCGATTATTTTGACGAGAAATCCGATCGCCATTGCGTGCGGTTCTATCTTTCTTGTTAAAATCTACTAGTAAAATATTTATACGTATATGTATATATACATACACACACGCATACACACAAGCTGTTCTCTATTCAAGGGTTAATCGGTCGCAAAAATTTCGACAACAAAAAGAAGTACGCCGTCGATTCATCGCGCTGAAATGTCAGTGCGCACGTGTTTTGTAATTAAGTATCTTTAACGCACTAAGATTGAAATATATCGCGATGTAAAATTTTGCAATTTTAAACAGTTTTATAAAATTAGTTATTTCTTTTTGAGAATCATCTGATTTCTTCTTTACATTCCGGAAAATAATCCGCGTTAACGATTAATCCGCGTCTCGTAGAGTGGATAAAATGTAGTATACAGGGTATACCAGAAAAGAATTTATTCGCGTGTATTTCTCTAAACACTGTATATCACGTTCCGATAAGAGAATAGCGAGTGCAAAAGTATGGTCATCGAGAACTGACTCGGTGATTGCACTGTGACCGACTGAAAGTTTGAAATCATTTTTTATTATCTCTTAGCACTCTTATATTTTAATCTTGCTCATATTTACTTATCTTCCATCTCTCCTTTTCTCCTCATCAGTCTTTATCCTCAACATTTCAGTTAAATATCATTATAATATCATTATCAAAACAATTACTATTAGTATTTTGTATTATAGGTATTGTATTGTAAATTGCGAAGTACACACACATGTGCAATGTTTCGACGACGAATAATAATCGATCATGTTCAACTAATGCATCAGAAGTTTTATTTTAACCTTCACCAGGATATATAAAAGATACTTTATATATTTTAGTCTGTTTTTTGTTTTTTTTTTCTTTTCTTCTTTTTTTTTTAAAAAAAAAGCTTAATTATACAAATTGAAAACGAAAATCAGAGAGCCACAACAGTCCAAGGTGAACGTAGATAAATAACAGAACGCAGTTTAAAATGGGACGTTTTGATCGGATTTATTAATCATCTTCAGCATACTGTAAAAACAAAGTAATGAGTGATACAATACAAATAAATTAAAATAAACATCAAAAGAACTGGAATACATCCGTTGAGCAAAAAGATATTGAATATGCAAAAGTATAAACAATCAGGTACACACCTAAGACTGTTGTGATTTTTGTTTTCAATTTGATTTCATCGAGCCGTTAAGTTAAACTATTTACTTTATTATACAATTTGTTAATTATATATATTTTTGTTTATATATTTATATATTCATATTTTATATATAATTTGTAAACTAGTATCTCCCATTTTGAATATTGACACAATAATCAAGTTGTACATGCTACTGTCAAAGCACAGTAATTAACAAAATTTTGCTATAGAACTCACTTTGTTTAACAAGCACTATTTGGTTCTAACTTTGTGTTTTAACGGTAACATTATTAGTACCTGAAGAGCATTAAAATTTCTTCCAAAGATTTACTAACATTGAGAGAAAAAATTGTTTTCTTTCTCTTAACACAAGCTATTTTATATTATCTTACTCGGGACAAAGAAAGCATCTAAGAGCGATTTTTTTTTTTTTTTTTTTTTTTTATTACGCAGGGGAAATGCACTTACGCACACCCTGCTTCCCGAAGAAAGCAGAGTAGTGTGGGACTCCCCCTCCCCTCAGGGAGAGTATACCCACTAAAACCCCTGCGACGGCCTTCTGCTGCCCATTTAGGGGAGCCCCGGAACCCCAGCGCAGGACCCTGCCGGGACCACCCTGGTAGGCTTTGGACTTTTGTCCTCTGCCCTAAAAGAGGAGCATCTCCTCTGTGATGGTAAGGAGGGCCGTAACCCCTTTCCACTATCTTTGAGCCACGTGCAATGAAGAGAACTCTCCTGTGGCTCCGGGTCAAACACCCGAAGGTGGACTCTATCCCCATGGAATTGACCACCCCCAAAGGGTGGCCTTTCTCTCCCTGGCACTCCCGGACTCCACTCGCCAAGCACCTACTAACAATAAGAGGGCTCGGACTTGGAGGAGAGGGGCCCAGAAAAGCAGCCAGGGCTTTGCTCGCCTGGGTCTTCTTATATGAAGAAGACCCTCCCGAGACCGCCGTCTGCTCCTTCTAACTAGAAGGAGGAGGCGCCTTCTTGACACCTTCACTGGGGCGATTCCCTCTGGTGATCTAAGAGCGTGACATAATCCAGTTTTATGATCTGGCAACTTTTATAACAGACACTTAACACTATAACACTTTTGATGAGAGTAAGTTTTTGTTTCTATTTAAAGAAATTTTAGTTACTTAATGTCCAGGTAACAGATGTATGTAGACATATTGTTAAAGTTCGGTAAATCTAATTATGAAGAACTACACGTATATAAAGAAAGATCTGCTGGAATCTTTTTTAGAACATTCGAGAACAAAAGAAGCTAATTTTACCATTATCACCGGTAGACTTCTGGCTACAAGGTCTTTTTAAAGAATACTTATTAATTTTTTAAGCCGTTTTCATTTAATTAAAAGAAGCTAAATTTTTATTAGAAAAATTACAAGACAAAAAAACAAGAGAGTAGGAATATCCGTGAAATTATTATTTTCGTACAATATCTATCTCTTTAATGTTCTATTCTTGAACTATAAATCGTCATTTGTACGTGAAAGTATCCAAAAAGACAAAGTACTATTCAACGCTCGGATATTTTTTATTTGCGTCTCTTATTTTTTCTTGTGCTTCGAAAAAAGTTTGCATCCGCAATTTTCTCTTTTAACTATTCTCATTTTTACCTTGTAGAACCACAATATGAATTATAATGAACACCAGCGGTGCTTTCAATGATCGATCGATTTACATAATTAACGCAGGTTGTCTTTTCTTTTTTATTATATCTGGCAGTGCAAAACATCGTGTTCTTTTACTGCATTTTTTGCTTTTTCTGCTTCTTCGTCATACATGTACGCAATTTTGCATTTTTTCTTATTAGGTCTTGCCAAATGTAAGAAACATAACATTGGCAAAACAATGAAAAATCGTTTGAGATCGTTTTGGCTAGATTTGGGTTATACATTTATATTTCGATTCTTGTCTTTTGATCCGTATACTGAGAAAACAATTATTTTTCCTTTCAAAAATCTAAAGAGCTTTCGAGTTATCTGAAAATGAAATCAGTAAGTGGCGACTCGTCAGTTTTCATCACATTTTGAGCGTAAGACTTTCTACAAGGTGTAAAATCATATCATTTTAAACTATGCAATATAATTTCTTCTACCTCTATATACAAATATATATACTTCTCTAACAAAAGTATTCTCGCAGAACCGGGATAACCATTATGAACAAGATAATCATTAAAAGGAAAAACTATATATAAGTACTATAAAAAATTTGATTAGTTTGAAGTAATAAAATTCGTTTTCGTTAAATAGTAAATAGGAAAGATAAAAACAATTGAGTGTATATTAATTTTTTGGGGACTTTGTGTTAAATTCTGACGTTACCCTATTCTGTTAAATTATCCAAATATTTACAATGTTATTAATGTAAATATATCATCACAAACATCTACGTATGTCACAAGTTATATTAGCCTAGATTCTTATTTTTTTAATATTAAACAATCCAATATTTTTGTTTAGTTTTTTTCAAAAGAACTGATAAACAATACTAAATGCATAAATTACTGATGTTTTAAAGAGGAAAATTTGAGTGGATCTCGCTTGATTTGTTATCACGCGTTTATATAGAATTTTTAATAAATGCAAACGCTGTATGTATACACACACACACACACACACACACACACACACACACACACACACACACACAC
>NW_018020585.1:0-128375 GCF_002006095.1 Pseudomyrmex gracilis | reverse complement strand
ACACACACACACAGCTATATTTATGCACATATTTCGGTGGGTCTTGTGTGTGTATATACATAAACATATTGTGTTATATATGAATTATTATTTACAACTTATGAACAGTCTAACAAGAAACAGAAAATTACATTCTGGATCTTTTTTTCATCGCCATTTCACTTAAAATAATATCTGTCGCAACCGTTTTTGAGCCGGTTGCTAGAGAACATTTACAAGCTTTGTAAGTTCTATTGAGACGTATTCGTACATCAACGATTGAAACGATGAGAACTGAAAAGCCACATGTAAAGTCCAATATACATATTGCAACGTGTTGATTTTAACTTGTGCTTTTTCTTTCGTCGTGTGAGATAAAAAGTTTGAATTGCATACTGAAATAAAAAGAAAGGTAGAACTAATAAAAAAAAAGTTTTGTACATATGTTAATATAATTATTCGGTAAAATACAATAACTTATAATCAGGTTGACAAAGAGAGAATCTCATAGATAATATTTTTTGTATTTCTATGTTCTTTTACTTTTTGTAAAACAAAACCAAAAAAAAATATGATAGAATTCCTATTTTTCCTTGTTTCCTCTCAAATTGTTATGCATATTCTGTTTCGTCACTTCTCGCGCTCATCATTTCTTTGTCCTACGTTAAATATCACTAATTTCAATCACATACATACATGCATACACACACAGAGAGAACAGAATACAAACACAACAGAAACATTTTTTCACTTTTTTTGCATTGTCAAAAAGAAAGTAAATCTACAACGTGTGTGTGTGTGTGTGTGTGTGTGTGTGTGTGTGTGCACACATACAGAGTGTGTCTGATAAGACGGTCAGCACGTTTTTCTCAAAAACAGTTAGAGATAGAAGAACATCCATTATCAAAATTATAGGACATAAAAGAAACATATTATGGTGACCTTGAATGTGACCTTAAATATTTTTTTTACATTACCAATCAACAATTTTTTTTTAATGGAAATGGATTTTTTGAAAAATTTTCACTTTTTGAGTCACTCTGTCCATAGTACTCACTGAACTTAATAACTTTTATATTAGTTCAGTAAAGTAGTTTTCAAAAACTCAATTGTTATCGAGATATAAACAAAATTAATCAAAATAAAAAATATGCCATAAATTTTTTTACTATTACGAGAAGTGCTCAAAATGGTTGTCACTGTATTATTCCAGACATGCTTGTAGTTTTTGTGGAAAGCTTGCTTGGAGAGAGAAAAGTGAAAAAGTTAGTGTATCTTCAACGTTCTACTACTCAAGGAAACATAATAGAAAAAATAAAAAATAGTTTTTGCGAAATAACCATTCAAGAGTTAGAAGACATTCAAACAAGCTTTTCACCAAGGCATGTCTGAAGTAACATATATAGTGAACAATTTGAGCACTTATTGTAATAGTAAAAAGATTTGTTTCATATTTATATTGATTAATTTTGTTTATATTTCGACAATGATTGAGTTTCCGAAAAATACTTTATTGAGCTAATATAAAAGTTATTAAGCTCATTGAGTACTATAGACAAAGTGACTCAAAAGTACCCTTTCTCATTATAAAAAAAATCATTTTTAATTGGTAATGTAAAAAAATACTAAGGATCAGTCAAGATCACCATAGTACGCCTCTCTTAATATTCTATAATTTTGATGATAAATGTATTTTTCTATTTCTAGCCGTTTTTGAGAAAAATGTGCTGCTTTTTGTATCAGTTTCTCTCTCTCTCTCTCTCTCTCTCTCTCTCTCTCTCTCTCTCTCTCTCTCTCTCTCTCTGTGTGTGTGTGTGTGGGTGTGGGTGTGGGTGTGTACACACGCGCATGTGTTTAGCAAAAGTGTTTCCAGAAAAGCAAAAAGAAACTTAAAAAATGTTTACGTATTCTCTTTTGCTACATCTTTCTATTTGTTTTTGTTTTCTTTTATACTGTTAATACAGATCAAATTATCTTACAGAACACTTTGCAATATTCCTTTTACTACATCCATAGTATTTAGTACATCACGCGGCATACATTACGTGGATTATAAAATAAAACACTACAAAAACAAAAAAACATACGAATGTGTATAATATAAAAAACACCAGAAATCACGAAAATATTATGATTTCTGTGCGAATCAGACTTTGTGCATTAGAAAAACGTATACAAATCGTTTACAATTACATGACCTCACATTTCTTTTTCAGCCTTTCCGTCTCTCTTACATTAGTATTTATTAAAGGTTCTACATCAATAATTTAGAATTGTCAGCAGGCCGATACGAACAGTGATAATAAATATGAGACTGTACAGCTACGCATGTGTGGCTACATGTAGTATCTATGGTTTTTGCGATTATACCCTTTACGTTTATAAGAAAAAAATTTAGCGTTTATATTTATGCTTTTCTTAGAAAAAAATTTGTTTAGTGCTTCTGATACGAGAGCGTTAAAAATGCAACTAATTGTTACGTCACAAAATTAACAGAAAGTTTTTAACTAAATGCAGTCAATTTATTTTCTCTGGCCGATGACACACTAAACGCACATATAAATCTTAATTATACATAATTAATTACAAAAGAAAAATACATAACATACAAGAGAATACTTAGAATCGGAATAAGATTCGCCAATTATATATACTTATACAATATAATAAGCGACTTAAGCATAACCAAAATTTCAGTAACTTATACAAGTCTGCTACTACGCTTGTTCAAAGGTCACTGATGTTTTTTATTTTGCATATTGCTGATTTATTCAAATTTGAATTTACAATGCAAGAAATAGATAATACAATTGGAAGGACCTTTAAAATGTTTTTAATGTCTCTCTTTGTATATTGTTATTGCGGTTCTTCCATTTCACGAGATCAAGCGCGATCAATTACCCGAAAGCTTTCTCCATCAGCTTATTTATTTGCGGATGCGCGCATCTACAAGAAAATATTTAAAAAATAATAATATATCACTTTTTTTTTATGTCCAAGTCTCTGCTCAATGCGCAATTCTTAAACAAGAGAATTTTGTTAATATAAATTACTGTTTAAAATTATATCTAAAAAAAAAAAGAAAAAAAAACCATTGTTTTTCTCAACTAAAACAGTTACGAAATACAATTGATCCACTCAGTTACTTTACAGTATCAAATTTATATTTTGATATAAAACAAATGTCCCACAGAAATAATAGAAGTAAGTGCAATAAATTTATTCCTTATTTCGTCAACGCAGTTTTGAAATTATACTGTACGAGCAGAGGTCATTTAATAAACAGAAATTGACACGTTGAGAAGATAGAAATGGCAATTGGGTAAACGATTGCACCACGAAAAAAAAAGATAAATAATGAACATGAACGATCTAGATATAACAATATGTAAAATAAAGATGTAAGAAACTAGGAATATGAATGTAAACTTTAAGTCTGAAATAATAAAATAATATATAAAGGAGTACTATTAAAATTTGTAAGTGTGTACTTTTTAAATATTATAAATTATTCAGTGCTATGTGTGTTTGTAATATACATCAAGTGTATTCTGCAGAGAAAGAAAAGTTTTCCAAGTTACGAAAAATAAAATATATGTATTCAAGTAAGTTTTCAATAAAAAGAAAATTGAAAAAGTGGATAGGGGCTCACTATGTTCATCAGGTCTCTGGCTCGTACTCGTAAACTAGAGTTACAAGTTACGTAGCTGGGATATCTCAATTTAAATATAAGCAACACATTTGTGATATCTATTGCGAACTTTTCAGATGCTATTTTAATATGAATTATCTATTATGTTTGAGAATTTTATTTTATTTAGTTTGTGTTTTGTAACCAGTCCTGTGTACAAGTAATTTGTTACCTCTATAGGATTTATGTAAATTTACTGGTAAAATAAAATAAATAAAAATAAAAAACTAAAAAGTACCAATATACTGTATTATGTCTATAACATAAAATTTATTGATTAACATATGAATGTCATATTCCTTGCATCTTAAATCTCATATTATATCGCATTCTGTCGTCGAGTTTAAAGCAATATGTGTTGATTACAAAGAATCAGAATCAGAATGCGTTGATTTTACAGTTGATAGCTCCTTACAAGTATGGCACCGAGGAGCTGTCTCAGTGAAACTCAGATCGACTTAAAAAGATAAAACCTTTCAGCAGAATCCACCGTATAATCACACATGTCCTGTTTTGTATATTTCGTTTGGCAGTGCCTTATGTTTTGCGTGCTCGACGAAGTTTGGCAGTGCGCGACATGTGAGCGCTCGGAGGATATCGTCGATTGCAAGGAAGCAATCTTTTTGTTGTTTTTAAAGTCTACGAATAGGGAATCTCTTTATAAATATAAAGTAACGTAAATTTTACCAATGTGTGTTCAAATCAGTTTTGTTAATGTTACTAAAATTGTTTCTAACAACGACGATATACACTCGGAGAATATAAATACAGAGAACAACAAACAGTACGGCTAGGCCATGTGTATAAGTAAAAGAAAAGAGCCGACATATGAGATTATTAGAAGCACGCTTGTGCAGAAATAGATACTACGTTAAACGCGCGTCGTTAAAACGACGAAGATGGCAGTGCATAATTTTGGCAGTGACGCGTTTCAACTAATTTTTTCTTTGTTCTTTTTTCGGATTCGGTATATATTCTCGATTTCTTTTCGAAAAGAAAGCAAGAGAATCCACTACTACGTTTACCGTCGTGTACATGTGAATGTCGTCTTCGCGGGAACGCTATGCCTGATTGAAAACACAACAAATATAGAGAGATATCCTTTTAGAATACCTTTTGGTGCTCGCGAAAGTAACTTTTATTTTAACGGCGACGAACGAGCTCAGCGACTGCGAATACAGGATTCGTGTACTTATATATTCTCATTACGTATATAATTTCAACTAAGTATTTACATTTACAACTCGCGTATTTGCTTTGTTTTTCGTGACGCGTTGTACACGGAATATTTTCGCGCAAGCAGTTCGATAAATGAGTTCGACACGTTCTTGGAACCGCTTTTCACGAATTCATTGTCGCGCGTTAGCTAGAGAGATCTATTCGGTTATACACTTACAATCGTACTTTATAATAATAGTAAGAATAATTAATCGGTTTATTATTGTAGCTCTTTTAATTATAATCGTATTGGCAGTGTTTCTTAGCTGGTGTAATAACGTGCCGTCTTTGTCTGTCTTGTCTGTGTGTTCCATACATCACCATCTTGCACTCACACTTGCAATCTCACACATCCATTCTCTCATTTATTTCAGTTTTACTCTCTAATCGTTTTCATTACTCTTGATCTCCTTTTTGTCAAGTTTAATTTACATGAACCAATATATTCGCTACGTATGCATACGTGTGACATCACCGTTTTCGGCGCTGCAAAGAGCGTTAAGACATTCTCGCAGCTGTAAAGATTACGAAATTACGATAAGCGGCGAACGTCGCTTTGTTATTATATTCATTCCCTTCCTCAATAATTTCATGTGAAATATAACACAGCCTTCGTAATTTACTCCTTTTGAGAGTAACAGCTCATCAGTTGCAGTCGTACAGCATGTTCAATTACTCTCATTTTCCTTTCATCGGATTAGGATCGGTGGACGAGCGTACGTCAACATGCTGCGCGAGACTCAGCAGAAAGATACAATTAACGCGACGATGTTAAGTATACTCAAACATGTTTAGGACACGGAATCGAGGTAATTATGAATAATTGTGATAATCTGAAAATGCTTCGCGGCAGCCATTTTGGAATAATTATATCTCTTTTTAATTTTTTGTTTTGTACATTGCCTCTCCAACTTGCAAAAGGTAGTAGAGGAACTTAATTCTCGATAGAAATCTCAAATAGCGTAAATGTTCGATTATTTTTTGCAGTCTTTCAATTTCATGCTGAGCTTATAAATCTGGGAGAGACTGTTTACCCCTATTCAGGGAAATAACGGCGGTTTCGGAGCAACGTCACTCTCGATCTCTATTTTTCTCTTTCACACTCTTATTGTTTCATTCATTCTTACATAATTAATTTATTCTCGCTCCGATTTACTTTTGTTCCTCGATACAATTTTCTGCATTCTTTTTACAATCTTTTTATTTCCGATCTTTTTTCTCTTCTCGTGTCATATGGTACAACGACGCGCGAGTTCCTATCGAGTTACTAAATCAAGGTAGACGCATCTTCTTTCACTCCTCTCTCTCTCTCTCTCTTTCTTTCTTTCTTTCTCTCTCTCTTTCTCTCTCTCTTTCTCTCTCTCTCTCTCTCTCTCTCTCTCTCTCTCTCTCTCTTTCTCTCTTTTTCTTACTCATTCTCGAGGCATCGTCAAAGATCACAAGAATGCCATTTGGTTCCCAGAAGTGCCAAGAGGCCGATGTTAGATATTAAATGAGTCCTAAGGCCACCAGAGTGATTATTCCTTATAAATTGTTAACTACCGCTTAAACATTTTGTCTGTGCTTTTTGTCTCTCGATTTTCATTGGCAAAACAAGCGCGTAAGCTTCTTTTAGAGCTTTCTCTTTTTTCTTTTCTATTTTTTAATTTGTTTGTTCTCATCTATCATTACTAGCGCCATTTTTATCGCGCGTCAAGTTTTGGAATTTCAAACGGCGATACAAGACGGTACAAAACGTATCCACGGTGAGGCACTTTCGAGGCCCGGGCTTAGCTCTTCCGGGAGCGACGAGCTTCGGAATATGCGAGGTATTCGTGGCACAGATCCACGTAAACTTTGCGCATTAGCAGATGTAACTATCAATGAAAAATGACGAAGAGTATGATCATTAACAACGCAGCGCTCTCTCGCTCAACTGAAATGAGAAGGAGATCGTATCCCTCTCATTCTCCGTTGTTCTTTTCATTCTTATCGCTAACTGTGTACTACTCGGTTTACATCTTCAATTTTATTATATCTCTCTTGCGCGATATACTTCTCTCACTGCAATTCTCTTATCTTCTAGTCAATCTGGGATCCGTAGACATTGGTCGTTCTCCTAGATTAGGTAAGTTATTTTCTAGCGATATCTCTTTCTCGATACAATTCGGATATTTTCGAACCGTGGCCTTTGTCTTCACCGACCAGGAGACGTTCTGCTTTTATTACCAGCAGCATTAATTCTGTTCTTCTCTAGTTCAGGAGTGTTATATGTGCTCGAATGATCAACTCTAATATCCGACTGGTCAACTGGCATTATCACGAATTCTTTACCGGTTTTCGACGCTGTTTCACACGCGTTGTAGATGGCGTGCGACCGCTTATCGCGGGATAGAGAGCCAAACTAACCTCTTCCGGATTAATGGCAACTGCTTTGCGAATATCTATGTGCTTCGTGATTTGTACTTCGGATTCTAGTACCCATTCGTCCGGTTCTCTGTGAAAAAAAAAAAAAGAAAAAAAAAAAAAGAAAAAAAAAAACATGCAAGAGAATAAGCGTTTGAATATTATACGTCATGCCAATTAGAATTTACATTTTATACGGAAACTTACATATCTCGCGGATACCACCGCAGTAGTACCTTCGTCTGTCCATCTAATTCAATTCTTCTTGCTAAAACCTAAAAAATAAAATTTCGTTGGAGTAAATTCCTCTAAACCAGAAATATGCGCGAGGTACATTTATATAGAGAAATAATTACACATCGAGTCTAACTTACTTGACTAGTTAATACCATCGAGTTTCCTGGTGTTTCTTGTAGTCGCCCTTGCGTCCTCGATGCCGCTAGTCCTTGCAATCTATGCTGAAGACCTTCCATTATGCTTGCGTCGAAGTAATCAAAACGTTTCGCTGTATAAAGAATTAATCAATTTAATTAAATACACTTATTACATCAAAATAGATCGAAACTTCACAAAAATAGCACTCTCATGATCTCTTTAAAGTATTATAAAAAAGGCAAGTTTAGACAATTTTAAAAAGAGACTTTTAACACAACTCACCAGACCGAGGTTGTCGTCTGTATTTAAGTTTCTTGCTATTCTTTCTAACGAGTTTGCCGCCGTTTTCGCAACTGCGTCGTCCATTATTATTAGTTTCTGGTTGATTGAAGTGATTATTCACGTGCCTTTCGAGGGCCGTCTGTGAACAAATGTGAACTTAGAGTCGATTTTTTCAGAACTTACAGTTGATTTTCATGTACAAGTCTTTTAGACTGTATGTGAAAATCAACATTTTTTGTCATGATAACGCGCACATTACCTGCGAACTAAATCTGAAACCGCAACCTTCGACGATACATCGGAAGGGTTTGTTGCCGCCATGAGACATAACATGTCTTTCTAGCCATCGTCGAGAACACGAGGTCCTTCCTTGTACCTTGCATCCCTGCCAATGGCAGACAAAGTTGTCGCTACCAGTTTGTGTGTTGATATGCGCGGACTAGAAGAATAATAATACAAAGTTTATAGATGAAAGTAAGAATTAGATACTTAAAAGATTCGATACGTTACAACAGGTTTTTCTTTCACATACCTGTAAATGCTCCAGAAGACTACCTACAGCTTCAAAATTTGCTTCGCATTTGTCCCAGCGACAGATTCCGCTATCGGTGGTTTGCGATCTGTCTTTTTTGGGCTCTCGCGCCGGGAAGCGAATAGTAGTAGGTGTCGAGAGGATAGGGGACAGCGACCGCTTTGATTCGCTACTCCGCGAATCCTCTTCGTCCACGTCGACGTCGTCTTCGTCGATCGGCGTCGTCTGAACTTCCTCGCTTTTATCCTCGTCCTCCTTCGACGGTAACGGCGAAGACAGTCTCGAGATGTTAGTGTCGTGGCCAGTCTGCGATCTGAACGCATCTAAGATACTTCCGCAGCCGTTTGTGAAGTTGTTGTTCTCGTTCACGTGCGACAGGATACAACTCTTGAAATCCAATGGCTCGCTTAAAAGCGACGAGGCGGCAGTGGTGGAAGAACTGCACTTAGCATTATTGACATTTGAGCCCGAAGTTAATCTGTCGTACAAATCAAAAAAGAAGCAATCAATCGAACACGTTTTTCTTGATGTTCTGTTCCTATCTGAATAATAATTATGTTATGTCATGTCGTAACAAAGCAGTGAAATGAACTGTACATAACATAAAAAGCTCTCGGAGAACTATTTTATTTTAGATCGCGTGCTGAAGATACACTGCAAACAATATATACATTATATATATATATATACCTAAGAGATGAGGAGATCTTGCAGTTAGGTAAATTTTTCAATACGTCGTTCGAAATTGACAGACTTGGCAGCGGCTTTGGCAGCTTCTTATCCATCTTGCCGTTGATTCTTGGCACGATTACCAACGGTGGCTTCTTTGCCGTCGCCGATGGCAGTGTTCTCACTTCCCAGTCAGTAGCCGAGGAGCTCTGATTAGACGACACGGTGCCCAAGTATTTAGCCAGCCCGCCCTTATTTCTTTGTACTATAGGTGGTCTTCGGAATTCTGACGAGCTCTTCGCCACTAACACTGACATTGTTTCGTTCGTTTTCTTAACCTGTCGAAAGAAAAGCGTAGTTGTGACAACAAGAATTATTTAGCATCATTTATATTATCTATCGGCTCAATTATAAAACCGAGTGTAAAACTATTCACTATTTGAGTTAAGACAAATTTTGCTGATTTTCTTGAACCTATTAAAACTTGTCACTTGATTTGCCTATCCGCTTATTAAGCATATCCGCAGCGCGATATATTTCCTTTCGCATTGTCTAATATTTTGCTCTCCTAACACAAAAGCAAAAGACGTCGCACTCATGTCAGAGCTAAACGTACGGCACGGAACGTGAATTATCTGGAACGTGTCTGTTAAATCGTCGATATGACGGAAGCAGGTTCCGCGAATTAATATCAACCTATAGAAATAGATCTGCACGCGGATTTATTTAAAAAAAATAGCTAATTCAATATCCGATAAACGCCGATAAGGCAAGTCTGTATCTACAATGTCAGTGAAGTAAAGTGGGTCGATATCTTTAACACTTCCGTTACGGTAGTTTTAATTGAAAAAAGATGTTTTTTCAATTAAAAGATTTTTTGATTTTTATTCCATAATGTGCATGGTTTTGCATCAACCTGCTGTTTTTAATCAAACGAGATAAGTGCAACGTAATCTTTCTCTTAAAAATCTTAGAATATTTATATATAAATACATTTCATTGTTTTAAAGTTTATTAAGATCTATTAATGTCTTTTTCAAATGTTTATCGTAGATACTTTGCATTTAAAATTGTCTATATTTAACAACTCACTCTTCACAAAAAGAGTTTTCTGTGAGAAAAAAACAATCGTCTGTCTTTGTACTATTTCATTGTAACACTCTCCGTCCGTGAGCAAATACCGACCTTCGGTTGCTGGGGCTTGATCTGCTTGTTGTAGTACTCGGTGATCTTGCCCTGAGACTCATGGTGGTGTTGGCCGCTGGCATTCTTTCCACCCGTCTTGACGCTGCTTCTGGAGGTAGGATCGGCGGCGCCAGAACGCGGAAGAGCGCCAGCCTCGGGTTCGCCTCGCAGCCTCTTGTACGCGGTAGTGGAGCAGGCGGTTGCTAATAGTGGGGCCCACGGCCACGAGGGCCTGGTGTCGGTCTGCGATGACGGCGCCAGCTTGAGCGGAGACGGCAACGGACTGGCGGACGTGCCGCGTATGACAGCTACTCCTTCGTCGCTGCTGGTACTGTATGGCGAGCCCGGTTCCGTGATATCGCTGGTACCGCTGCTGCTGCATTCCCCACACGAAATCGCCACCCCACTGCAGCAAGGATACAAGGATCATATAGTGGAATAATTTAATAGAAAGCACTAAAAATGTCTCACAAAATTGCGAGAATTTACCAATTTTCTATATAAATGAAATATAAAATATATTTAATTTTTTTAGCTTAAGGTTAATGAAGATGTTTTTTTAAATAAAAAATATCAAAAATACGCACACACACACGTATATATATGTATGTATAACATATAAGCAGTAATTATACTTATACAGATATGTATCTATACAAAAATATTGCGTTTATCAAAATGTCCCGAATGGATAATATCTTTAATTTATTTTCAATAGAAATGAAAAACAAGTCTAAAGATCTACTAGAAAAAAGCAGTTTCGTCATGCAAAACGCCATGAAGAAAACCCGGTTGGAAACGATGGCAGCGGCCACAAGGAAATTGCAAGCTTACCGAGTAATGACGTTACCACCAACGCAAACCTAATTACAAGCCCAGACATTGCAAATTGGCCAGTTTGGCCTCGTCGTTTCGACTTCTATCGTCCCTTCTCGCGATTTGACGACACAGTTTGATAATTTGTGAACAAATCGAGACATGGAAATACATTGCAAATAGTGAAAAAAAAAAACACGAAAGTATTCCGGAAAGTTTGTTATCAAACTCGTTAACAGCGATTTAGTTCTGAGTGTTTTCCGAAAATATTATTTTGTTGCTTATTGGTGATAAAAGACGTTTATTTAAATACTAATTATTATATATAATTGTTATTGCCATTTCCCTATCTCTTTTTATTTGAATATTCAACGAGCTTAAAACATATAATTAATATTATACATAATATTGAATACTTTTTTATAAAGAATATTTTCTAAAAATATTTCTTTGAGTATTTTGTATTTACAAAACACGTTGGAGAGGATTTATATTCATCATATCAAAATGATTCAATGTAAATACGAGACACATTTACAAACAGCACGAGTAATTATGAACATAATTTTATTCCTCAACCTTCGCCACATTATTACATTGTTTCGCGCTAAAAAATAAGAGAGTAACACACGTCTCGTTCGCTTTTCTCATTCACGAACAAGCGATATTGTTGCGCGTGCAAAAACAGTCCGTGTTTGCTGTTTTGTATCAACGGCTATAAATTATCCGACCAGCTATAAAGTGGTCGAAAACGAGAAAAAACTGCGCCTCTCTCTCTCTCTCGCATGCGCGTACACTCCGGGTATGGCCGGTTGATTCAAGCGGTGATCGTCGATCTTTCTCTCCTGACTTTTCGAGCGCAGATATTTCGGGACGTTCGTCGCGTCGTGCGCGAACTGCACGTCACAGCCGAGAGAAAAAGACACTGACCTTTCCATGTTACGATAGCGCGCGACGTTTACGCAACGCGTAACCGTAGTTAGCTTACGACAGGAAGAACAAGTGGCAGGAAGATGGACGCTTTATTGACTCATCTTCAGTCTTCATCTGTTAAATCATACTGTTGAATTCCGAATCCGAATCATCATGAATTCGGTCGGTTAGTGCGCGCGTGTTCGCTATTTCTCTTACAAACATACAAATTGTAATTGAAATTACGAATATAACGTAGAAAAAATCTTTTTTCAATTCTTTTTTTAAATTTATAATAAGAGCATGTAGAAGATGTAATTTGTAAGTAACGACTTTAGATTAAACAAAGTTAGGTTTAGAAATAAAAAAAGTTAGCACAGAGATCGAGGATAACGACACAATTTCGCGACTTTAGCCAAGAGAGACGGCGAACAGAGAGGGTGGACGGTCGTTCAATGGTCACGGATTTACTCTGTTGCATAACTGACCTATACTTACAAATAAGTGTGTGAGTGCCCGACACGGTCGCGCGAATACATACGAGTCCCACATGTCCCTTTCGCCCGAAACTTATGAAAGTTACGGAAGAGCCGGTTATTATGATCACGTCACCAACTCGCGTCCGTCCATTCCGAGGATTCGAAGTTTGCGCGAAACGTCATGAATGTAGTTTCCCAGATTGAGATAATTTGTAACGTTTCTGATATCTCCGTGTAAAATCTCGCGTGCTTGATAGTACACAAACAGAATACAAACATAATTACAATAGAAGAGAAACAGTAAGTAAATTGCTTTATTGATAGCAAGTTCGTGAAATATTCTTTCGTTGAAGTTGTTTTTATAATGCATTCTTTAAGGAAAAGAAGATGTATTTAACAGTAAAAGATGGTTAATCATAAATTATCTTTCTGTTTGCGCATGGCTCTTGACGAAAAAAAAAAAAAATTATGTTATAACTTTCTTAGCACAAAGAACAACGACGATAAGTATGTTTTATCTGACCAGAGATAGGTGTTATGCCATGTCACACATAATTAGACTTCAGCCGGTAATCTTCGAAGGTATATATAAATGTATTACTCTTTGAAAAAGTAGCGAACAGAGCAGAGAAAATAGTTAAATTTGCAATCGGAATCGCGCGTCTTGTTGTACGTGTTTGCACAAGAAAACTGTCGGAATTCGTCACGGTCACGGATGCGAGAGTAAATGAAATGCAGTTTGCCGTCAACTATGGACGCGTCAGTAATAAGGATAATACATTCGAAGAGGTAACATAATGCATTGAAGCGCGCAACACAAAAACTAAAAAATCGTTTCAATTTTTCAATGTGTAGTAAATCTCTACTTTTGGTACATTATCGGTGCCTCCTCTCTTTACAAATATTTACAAGAGAACAGAAAATATATTTCTTAATAAAAAAACAACTTTACGATAGAATTCATATTTTGATATATATTTTATTTTTACATCTCTCAGTAAACATGTGTGTATACATATATATATGTGTGTGTGTGTTTATGTACATTTTTTTAAATATTTGTATAATATATTTCTTGCTGTTTCATTCAAATATATCTCTATATATTGAATGATAGAGCTGTAGGATAGAGTTGTATAAGATAAAAATCTATTTATAAAAGTTTATACAAAAAATATTTTTTGTATTTTTTGCACATTAGAAACTTATAGATTAATGTAAAAGTGCTTGTCCATTTTTGTGTGAAATACAAACGTTCTGAAGGAAATTGCTGAAAAAGCGAAGACCCTTTTTGAAGCTAATGTCGGAGGAAACGGAAAAAAAAGATCGGATCAGACAAGACCAGCTGCACTCTCTTAAGACGAGTAAACGGTGGAACCCAAGAGGGGGTGGTTTTATTGGTTTAGGGTGGCTGGAAAGCTCGCAGCATGGGAGCGCATTTCAATTTCTCATTCGGGACCGACATCGTAGTTCAAAATTGTAAACCAATAGATAGATGACAACTATTGTAAATATAATAACCACATGGTTTATTGCTACAAAGTATAGCCGTTTATATAACGTCTATAGTTTTTTGTTACTTTTACGTAAGATTTTTATTTTCTATAAATTGATTTTAAGTATGATTTGAAAATGTTTAATTATAAGATATATAGATATCAAATATCACATTCCTAAGGTTTTCTGCGTCACTCATGATTCACATAAAAAATTAATTTATTATTAGTAAAAATATTAGTGTGAAAGAGAGATTTTCAAGATATTTCGATACAAAATGACAGTTGTTCAAATAGAAACATATTTGTGCAAACTAAAATGTGAAAATTCTTATTTTCGGAATAATGCTACGAACGCTTTACAAAAGACGAACTCTTCGGCAATGTACACCCTTTATGGCGTGCGCAATCGATCAATGAAATACCTTACGACCTTTCGAAATGGTTCACCCTCCTCGGAAACAGCTGGCTCCTCGTCATCCATCAATGTAGAATGGAAAACGTGGAAAAGCTCATAGAAAAGTGATATTCAAGAATCTTCAATAGTTCAAAACTTTATGTCTGTCGTATCGTCGATCGTTTAAACGGACAATTACTCGATTTTTGAAATTCCTATTTAGATATCAAACGAGTCATAATTTTAAATTTACACTATTCAAATTGTGTAATACACAACGTTTTTTTAATCACTAAAATTTAATGAACTACACATCGCACTATATAAATATCTTCAAAATTTAGACTATATTATGAGCAGCATCTAGAAAATAAATGCCAAAATTGGTTTACACAGTACTGCAAATAATAGTAGCTCATTTATAACGTAACCTCTGTGCTCAAAATATTAATATATAAAAGTTTACTCACGTGTAAAGATCTGCTAAAGAAGTTGCGCAGTTCGAGTGCTTAATTAAACGCAGGATGCATCACATGTAACGCACATTTGAAACACAAGTTTGTCGTGGTGATCGAAGCACACTCAAACAAAAGCGAGATCGTAGACTCGCGAGCGCGTGGTATATATATCTATCCCTTGGACCGACACGAACAAGACTGGAGTGAAAACCGAATTGTAGGGGTCTCTACAAAGTGCATACATGTAGGGTCAGAATGAAAGAGAAGGATAGAGAAACATGAAAAGAGAGAGAGAGAGAGAGAGAGAGAGAATGAAAGAGGGAGAAGTGTAGAGTTTAGGCACAAGAGAAAGTGGGGAAAAAGAATCCAACTGGGATGACGATGACCGAGAGGATCCGTTTATCCTGTTAGATATCCCATAGGATGAAATAATCTCTTCTCCTTCATCGTGCTCCACCGCGTCACGTCGCATCGTCGATCGACCGACAACGGTTCGGATCTTGTTTAGCTATATGCAGCAATGCGTGCAGGTAGAAAGCATACGCGGCCGAACAAACTTGTCTCTCATACATAATCCAACTATGAACTCAAGATGCATGTTTTGTACGTAAGCAAATCATTTGTTGCAAAAATGTTAATTTGATGTAATTCTTCATTAATTAAGTTATATCCGCGCACAATTAAATAAAGAATCTTCTTTTACATTGTTCGGCTCATCTATCACAAATTTATATTTTTCGCGAGTGTTTTTTATTTTTCTATAACGCTTAGCGTATCTGAAGATATTTTTTTTTTGTATTCATTTTCTGTTGTATAAAACATGTAACAAGTAAGTGAAACAACATACTTACAAGTCAAGAGCGTTTCCGTTCTGTTATATGGTTATTTCCGCTGTAAGATAATTGCTCGTTCTTTTCTCACCTTTTTTCTATAATTACGGATTTCGGAAATTGGCATGCCAAAGTACGAGATTAATTACTGGCAAGAGTAAAGAGAAAAAAAAGTAGCAAAAACATGTAATCAAGATCTAAACATCTGGACAAGAATGTGGTAAAAGTCAATAAAATAGCTCGAAAATAAAACGCCTTTTTATTAAAATCATAATAATAACATGTTTATTTATGTATATATAATCAATATGTAAAATATTAATATTTACATAATCGTGCGTATTATTTTGGGCACTAGCAAACATATTAATTTTTTTGGCAAGTTACTGCTATGAGTTCAGAGAGTAAAGCTTAAGACGAGATTGGTTGAAAGTTTTCGTGATCTCCGGATAGGAAAATTTATTCGATTGGTTTTTAAAAGATCTCTGTCGTTGATTTTTATCGATCGAAGATTTCTTATCTTAAATTTTGAACGATTTTCTAACATTATTAGATATATTAAAAATGTTCAAAAAGAACTGTTGTGCTGTAATGTTTTTTTATTTGACTTTAATACTTGGAACATATTTATAGTTTTTCATTACTTTTTTAGGCAATATACACATACATATAGAAGAGCTTTTCCTAGTTGTGTGTCAGTAGAATAGTTTGTACATTGAATGACGATGTAAGTGAGATAAGAAAAAAACAATAGAAAAAAGAAACAAAAGCAAACGTCTTACAGAGAAAAAACGATGAGAAAAGAAAATCGCGCGTAACGAGACAGGAAATCATACCGATGTAACAGAAGGTGCCGCGAAAACGACATAAAGTGACACACGAGACACACCAAGTATCACCAAGTGGCATAGCATTGATACTAAACAATGCGTGACGCGATGGTGCGACGTAGAAACAACACACGAGGCAATGCCAGTAAGGATAGCGCAAACGACACAAAATATCAAGCGCAGCAATAGCATGAGTGACACGCGAGTGACGCGAAGGTGATATGCGAGAACGATATAAACGTGAGCTTGATTTACACGGTAAAACGCAAGATATATATGCGTGTATATAAACGAGCCCATTGGAAAAACAAAATTCTATCACGCTGCAGATTTTAATGTCGCTTTTGATACTCACTCGATCGATAATTGCAAAAGAAGAATAAAATGAACGAAGAATTCTTGAATAGGACACGCGCGACTGTGAGTACGCATTAAGTCCACCGACGGCCGATTTGCATACGACTCAAGTATTTGCATAAGCCGCTCGTCGCAAAACGTAATACACACAGGCAAATCGAACAATCGCGCCGCTTACATAATATTTGCATAGACGATCATCACCGGTCGGTGTCGTCGTTGTCGTTTCTCGTTTGTCCACAAGATCGACGAGAAGTCGATGCTGCACATATTCTCGTACGTTTGTTGGACGATACAGTTACTGTGCGTACGTCTTAATAAGAGATTTACGTATTTTAAATGCCGTAATATGCTAATAGTATTTCCACATTTTGCGGTAAGATTTTACCGTATAAAAATGTTCGTTTCCTTAGCAACTAGCAGAAAGTTGTTGTTCAGACAACTATGTTCTACAATTTTATATATGGATCGTCAATTATCATATTTATTACTTTTATTATTTATATAGGAAAACTCTGAGGTTTGGGCTGTGTCGGGTCAAGTTTTATACCGCATAGATTAGAATTAGGTTAGACCAGGTCAGAAAAAATAACAGGAGTGAGAATAATTTGCGTACACCATTTTGTTACGTATCTTACATTAGTATTGTGTTGTGATTTCAGCTTTTGGTAAATTTTTACAATAACAAACTCAGACCTTGACCTTGACACATGGTGTCAAGAATATGTCCCTGAGTAACAATCTAAGGTTTTAGCTGTTGCTCATTAAAAAGTTATAAACAAAAAAAATTTCTTAAATAAACTTTCGTTTTTCGACACCATTTGAGGAGTAAATATTTCGTTTGTATCACATACTATCGTACGTGTAAGCGATGGAGAAGCTCCGCATCTCTCCCTGCACCCAGAATTGCCATTCGTTCTCTTTTCCCCGAACACTTTTTTTTTTAGAGTACCGAGGACGTTCACGCGGATTTTCCGGAAGCGTCTACGGTGACTATGACCGTCTGGTGTTTTAGGGAATCTTCTAAATATTTTACTTTATTTTTCCCGCGTTACCCTAAAGTAGAGTAGCTATCCGTCCTTTTTTTTCCCGGACATTTGAAAAATCAGAAAGGATTTAATTGGATTTTTATTGTCTTCAACAGAGAAAATATAACAATAATTTTTTAAGACTCGATCTTTAGGGATTTTATATAGATTCCTCTCGGCTTTATCGTTTCTATTAGCTCTTTATCATTGTTCTTATCGTCTTGATGACCTTTATCTGCGACCTTAGATGATAAATCGCTAAGAGAGAAAGCATATGGTGCTGATTAAAATTTCAGACGAGGTAGTTGAGATAATCGATAAAAAATTTCAAAAAAAGGTAAAAAGAATTAAGAAATATGTGCTAAATTAAATTTTACTATGAAAATTTAATTTTTCCAAAGTCGTAAATATTCATTAAATTATGTTGCTCAAAGAAACGTTTACTCGTTTATTGTATCCGATTTTGGCGTAAACTTATATTGATCTTTTTTTATACATTGTCTTTATTTTGTAAAAAAACCAGCTTGATATGTGTATGTGCGCGTGTGCGCACGCGCGCGCGCGCAAAGAGGGTTTGGAATCGTTAAATGCCGCGGGAGTGACGAATCGTGATGTCCTGATCTTTGTCTGTGTGTCACATACACACACGCGCGCGCGCACACACACACATATCATATACTGCACACATTCTCCTATGTACTTCCACTCACTTAAGAACACGCGTGCCCACGCAAAGCCTTATA
Organism: Pseudomyrmex gracilis; assembly: GCF_002006095.1. Lineage (NCBI taxonomy): Eukaryota > Metazoa > Arthropoda > Insecta > Hymenoptera > Formicidae > Pseudomyrmex > Pseudomyrmex gracilis. The sequence goes on along the minus strand of NW_018020585.1, from coordinate 109,713 downwards.
TTTGTCACGTTCTCGTCGTGGACTCTCGCTAGCGCTAAATCGCGACGCCAATAATCAAATATATATAAGCATAACTATGCGAAAAAAATATTGTAAAGATCTTGGTGACTCTGTGTTGTTCTCATCTCGGGAAGTCCTTTTAAATGAGCCCTCGCTCAATCCCACATGTCATTTAAGATTTTCCAACTCCCCTCTTTCCCCATCTTCCGGAAGTATTAAGGTGAGTGTTTCCGAGTTTGAACGATAGATTTTATGATTCCATTGTATTCCTATAAATTATAGAAGTTGTTTTAGATTTGAGAATAATAGAAAAAAGACATGAACGCTAGATGTCGAAGAAGACACGTGCATGTCGCGAATGCATTCGCTAACCTGGGTTAACGTCCCCTCAAGGGCTACAATGTAACGTTGTTTCGTATTACACTACCGACAAGAGCAACACAGTCGTATGTTTGTTCCGTTCTCTTCCTTTTGCGGCTTCACGGAAAGAAACAGGTTCTCTTGGCTTTCTCTCACTTATCCTGGACGCTTCTTTCACTCCTTTCCTTTTCTACTTCGTCGAGCACCAAAAGCGCAAGTGTTTTTTTTTTAAACGTACGAATTTACACAGTTTTATATCAAACATGATAAATATCGTCGCTGTTTATTACACGCGTTTCATATACGACGAATAAAATAAGATCACGAGTTAAAATATTTTTATAGAAATGTAAAATATATAGATAACACTACATAAAAATTTCTTAATTAAAATATTTTTTGCACACAATTTTACGTCTCTCACGTTTTGCTAAAAACTTCTGATTTTTGCTGTTAATGATATATATCTTATTAGCTGGAAAATAGCGTGCATCAAATTGCATGACGCGGCTACAATTTCATTAAATGTCTCGTAAAAGTAATAAAATGTCGCGGATTATTAACCTTTACGGCCGGCATTTTTTCATTGAAATAGTATAATTTTTTTCTCAAAAATTCATGCATATTAAGAACATACGCGGAGAATCTCGAGGTTTGTATGAAGCCTCAAAAGGGGCTTTTGCGGCCGTCTAAAAGTTAACGCAGGAGCCTTGCGGCGTTAATATTCGTCGACAATTAACGCACGAACTTTAACGCATTTCTTGGAAAAATAATGGAATTTGTTTGTTTCCGCCGGTGACTCGTAAATTTGACGCATGCGCTTCTCCAAAGACGAGAAGAGTTAACACTCGCTAGCAGCAACGGAATTCTCACGTTCGTCTTCTGGACGATGTTATCGCCGGAAGCGAGGTAATATACTGTAGCGTAATATTGGCGAAAAAATTTACACGCGATAATCCAGCGACACAGCTAAACTTTTTTTATCTAGTTTTAGAGATTTTTTGAAACCGCATGCGCATGACTTTTCAAAAAAAGAGCTTGTAATGAAAAAACGTAATATTAAATATTTTTCAGATTAGTAATTTTAATCAGTTCTGGAAAAAGAGAGGAAAAACAAAAATAAAAATTCTAAAAACATTAATAAGCAACAAAGCACTTGTAACTAAATATTCAAACATTTGTATTTTAATAGAAATTAATTATATCAAAGACAAAGAAAACGATCGAAAAAGTCGGATTCTTTGAGAAATCAATAATTAATTTATAGTGATTAATGATTACGATTGCAGCATATTCCTCGCGCGATAAACTCGTTTTCTATTACGCCTACATATATGGAAGTAAGAGAGTTCTCATAGCAAAGTGTCACGCACGCTCACTCGTTCGCAAGTCGTGATACAATGTGAAACGAGCTTGTCCCTGGCCCATATAACGTAGGTAAAGCTCCATCCGCGATTGCGTAACTTAGAGACCGATAGCAAAACGCGCGCAACTAGTAAACCGCGATGTTTTTCATCATAGCACTTACTCACGAGAGTAATTACGAGACGGAAAAAATTAAAAAGCGAGAGAGAGAGAAAATGTATGAGTTAGAAATTGCTCGTTCGCGCTGCTGTTTTTGCAAAACTATACGCGTGTCTTGTTTTATATTAGGGTGAAAAGGTGGCGACGAAAAATGCTGACTAAATTTAACTTGCCACGTCATTTTGTTGCAAGAATAGTCATTTTGTTATCTTAGTAATATATTTTGTATAGTTTACTCGCATTTGTATTATTTCCTTGTTTTGCTGCTCCTACATTAAAAATACAGTGATTCCAAGATATATATCTACATTCTCTACGGCACTTCGTATTGAAACGTACAAAAGATAAAATGCGCACTCTTACAAGGTTTTCTGTGCTGCTCATAGCTACATACGATATAAAATGTTATCGTTTGCAATTTAACAGGAAGAAAGATATCTTCCTTTACGTATGCAAATACTTTTCATGTCCAAAATGTTGCAATAAGGCATAAATAACATAATATTAGAAAGTTCAGAAGGCATTTGAATTTACAATATTATTTATTGCGTGAACAGCTATACTTGACTCTATCTTATACAGTTGTTGAATGTTAATCATCATGAATTCAACGTGTGTTTGAACATATCGCTGGAATGATGATACGCAAGGAATTGTTACACTCACTGAAAACATTAAAACTTGACCTATAAGAAGCCTGGATAGCAAGAAAGAGAGAGAGAGAGAGAGAGAGAGAGAGAGAGTCACAGATGGACGTGAGAAACTTGTAGAGTTTCTAAAAAACCTTCATGTATGAATTTTGGGACGTTTCGCGATCAATATATTTAGATAATTCTCAACCAAAAACTAAAAAATGTACAAACTGTCTATGATTTGCTAGTAAGTGAAACGCGCTTAGGTCAATTTTTAATTTAATGTTATATTCCATTCGGAGCTTACTTATAAGTTTCATAAAAAAAATTTTATATTACCGCTAAATGGGATCGTGAAACTTGTAAATTTTGAATGAACGTGACAATAAGTAAAAAACAAACGCGAGATGTTGAAGCTTCATTTGGAGATATTGTAAACTAAGGTTCCCAGTCCCAGTTACGTCAAAAGCTGATTGTTATCTATAAGTCTTATCGCACATTAATTGCAAAAAAATCATTAATTATTCACTTTGTATAAGATACAAAAAAACTTAGAACTTAACTTAGTACAGAACAACTTACTTTTACAGAAAATATGTTATCAAGAAAAAATGAATAATACATTTATATCATATAAAAATAAATATATATTCGCAAAGTAATGAGAAGACATGCAACACATAATAAATATTTATACTGTTTAATAATTGTAAAAGAAGACTTTACAATACAACGGAGAATCGTTTTGACACATTTCGATATTTGCAACATATTGTTTCGACCTTCCGCGATAAATCAAAATGCATCGGTTTGTTCTCGCGATTATTGTGCTGCGAGTCCCGCGATAGCGGCGATATCATCGACGATCAACCAATCTCGTGAGTCACTATAATTCCATTCTCCCTGTTGCTTTGTAATCTAACAGCATGTTCTCAATTTCGTTGTCATAATCGTAATTTTCTCGCACCGCGTGATTGACCCGTAAACAGTGCAATCTCATCTTCGACTATATTAGAGGACGGAAAAAAAAAGTTTTTTATGCAACAGGTCATTATATAGTAATTACCGCATGTGCGAGTCATTAAAGCACGATGCAATTACACGGTATACGATTAAAATATATGTATGTTGTTGTTAGCATTGCAATTAAAAATATTTTACAATGACAGTTCATATACATGCATGCACGTACATACACGATAATATAGAGACAAATTTTTTGAAATCAATATAAATCACTTATTGATGTAAAATACACACATAATATTAAAACTTTTCCAAACTAATAAGAGAATTTATATTATTCTCATTGGATTATATCATTAATCGAATAATTATTTGTGTTTTTAGCGCGAAAGCGTTGATTTCTGTGTAATGATCAGCGCATTGATAGAATTGTTTCCGCGCTAATTCTCGTTGGTTGTGAATAGCGATTAATCGTTCTTGCTCGACTTTTCATCTCTACGCTCGCGCGGAACATATAGGTATATACAATAATTCATGACGCGTAAACCGGTCGCAGTCGATAAATTGCGTAACTTAATTCCGTTAGTTTGCGGAGGAACGCGCGTATAATGCAATGTGCGCGACAACGATTAATAGGCGATGATGATTTCCATAGAATGCAAATTGGCAGTAAACTATACGTATAAGACTTCTTCGACCGCTAAAAATTTACGATAGCGCGTGTTATAGCGGTAAACAGAAACATCGAGTTACACCTTTCGATCTTATTCTCGTGGCGATTTACGCCATTTAAACGATGGCGAATTATGCCGTCAACTCGTCGCTTTTCTAACGACTCGATTTTCGTCAATCTTTTCTAATAGACCAGCAAGAGTTACGCCGAGGAATTTCTGACGATCCGTACAGGTGTGTTACACACGCAAAAACAATAGGAACACAACTTCTAACAAGATGTTCTAATCCTCCTAATTCTTGCATTTAACTTTTGGAAATATTACGGTTCAAGTCGCTTCTGATTGGCAAGTAATAAAGTCATTTCCGAGAAATGCATTATACATTATCGTAGAATGTGATAACTCGCAACATGCACGAGCTCACGTTATCATACATTCATTAAAATAGACGTAAAGTACATGTATATATCCAAACCTACGTAACATCAAACAAAGGAAAATATAAGTTTTTTCTCGTTTTTCTGTGCGAGAAATTGTTGAGAAAATTTCAGTTAACATAGGTAATAATAATTAAATTTGTATTAAATAAATAAATAATTAATAAACAATAATTAAATAAACTTAGTATTAAGGTCTATATACGAGCTGGATGTCCGTGCAGATAAATATATTTGTCAACTTCGCTATAAATGTGTAAATTAATACACATTGTAATTTGAATTAAATTTTAAAATTCGAATTACAATATTCATTAATTTATATGTTATAGGGAAGTTGAAAAATATATTTATCTGCACAAATATACAGCATACAAGCTCGTCTAGATCTTAATACTTAGTTTGTAATTTTCATGAGCATTTAAATTGTTGGAAATAAACGATATTTTATAATTTGAAAATAATAAATGTGTAACTTAACATTACTTTGGTGGTACACCTTGTTTTCTTGTAAGTTCCATATACAAGAGATCGTATCAGACTACGTTAACGTTATCACATCTAATTACAAGTTGCGATAGCGCATCATCCATTCGAATGACGTATCGCGACTCGCGTCATCCTTTCCGATATACGTTTAATCTACAGACAATTCTTACGTCTCATGTTCACTTGAATCATCGTGTAATTTGTGAATTGCCGCAAGATGATATATCTTACGAGTCACAGAAATCGGTTTCCGCTTGACTGTGCATTCGCGCGATACGAGAAACGTGATTAAGATTTCACATAATTCACGCTGATTTAATTAAAAGAGTGACGCACATCTTTTTATTTCTCACATATATATTATGTTATCTTATATATATTATGCTATTTTTTTTGCAAAAATAAGGAAACAAATAACGTGCAACAGAATATATCAGAAGTCGGACACTTTTGAAATTTGATCCGAATTAGAGATAGAAAAAGAATTAAATATACACTAAGTTTTTGAGAGTTATTTTTTAATTTTACTCTCTTCGGGATATCTAATATCTCAAAAAGATCGATTTAAAAAATATTTCTCCGGTGTTTTCTAAGTATCTATATTGGTTATCGCTTTTGTATCGTTAAATGTATCTATTATATCTACCAATCTCGGCAGCAGTATACAAAACGGGTAGACAAGAAGACAATTGGGTGTAAACAAAGTAGATGTCTGTTACATGACCACTTTCAATATTCAAGTCCAAGACGACAATACCGCGCTGTATTCGCGAAGACAAGTTGTTCCGCGAACGTCTACAGTATCAATCGAATATTAACCTTTAGAGAACTGCAGTGGCCACTCTATACTGGCTAGAGATAAATAACTATTTAATGTGTATATAAAGATATATAATAGGTGTACACATATGCATACATATTAACGTATCTGTGCTTGGGAAGCATGTATTTATATGTATGGCCGCTAGGTGGTCACCACACATTATGTTTAAGTTTTATATATGAATGTAACTGCTGCTTACTCATTCAGATTCATTTAGGTTGGCAACACTGTTCCTATGTAAAATTTCGATAATCTGACATCAGAATACGCTCTGTTGTACAGTATCATTTAACATCTATATTCAATATCCCAGTTTCGCAAACAACAGACAAATTATTTGTGGCTACATAAACTAGTAGATGTAATATCTTCACATGATTCCAGCTAAAAAAAAAAGAAAACAGCTTACGTAAATAATAGTTTCGTTGAAATTTTGTCTGGAGAAGCAAAATTATTTTCAGTGTAAAAAGAGTCACGAAATTATTCATTTTTGAGGCAAAAGTCAGATATGTGCCAGAGTAAAACTGATTGACATTTTAAAAAAATCTCATGATGTTCCGTATTAAATGTTTCCGATTCGACTACGAAACCTTTGGGTACATAAGTATTGTAAACCGCGTTTTCAGTCGATCGAAAAAAAGCAGTAACCCTCGAAAAACGAACTAAGCAAGTTCAACTTTTCTCGACGGAGGTTTAGCTCGCTCTAACATAAGCAGAAGTCTGGACACCATCGCTCGCGCGGCCACGACGGAAGGTCAACGCACTTCGGCCAAGGACACATTCTAGACTCACACACAGAGACTCTTCTCTTGTAGCGAGAACCACCAGTGTAACGCACGCACACGTGTACACACCGAATACACTCACGACTCGCGCATATCTAAAACTCACCGTAAACATACGCGCGCATCACATCTATGCACTGTGCGCGATCACGTTTAGTGTGCGTTATATGTGGCAGCGCGTGCGCCAGAGAAGACTACTGTGATATATTTGGTAGTTCTAAAACGAATGTATATCTTATAAGGCAGTGCAGGGCTTTTTTCCGGTTCTGATGTCGCTTCTGGTCTTTTTTATACTACGATGTTTCATTAGATTTTTAGTTGACGCAGATATTTTTCTATGACATATCGACTGTGTCTGACACAAGTTATACTCTATCGTACATAAAATATTGTTTCTTTAAATATATTCAATATAATATTAATAAATAAATAACAATATATACAGGTGTATCATTATTATTGAAATTAATATGTAGCTATCACTATATATTAATAATATTAATATAATAACATTCAACATTCACAATAATAACCTTTAATAACATTCTTTTCTATTCTATTGACTTATTGCTTTAGAAAAACTGAATCATCTTAAATTTAATGAATTCTCTTCTTTTGTTTTTCATACTTATCTGGAATAACACTGTATGTATGTGAATATAAATCACTATCTATCCAAATTATATATATATGATTACGAAATAAACGCTTTGAACTTAATTGAATAAACGCTATCGGGATTTATGAGATGAAGTGATAAGCATCAGGTGAGACAGTATCTTTGCGAAGAAAAGAACGTAAGATCAATTGAGTTCTGATAACTCGCATAAATCGGACAATAAAATTGTGACAATTTTATAGATTGTTTTCTTATATATGATCGTGTTACAAGTGTGACATTTACTATGCTACTAAATCTATATTTTACGAGAAATTTGCAGTTGTGCGGCAATATCGTCACACTCATAGAAGTGTATCTAACACAAGAGTATTACGACGATAAAAATGTTATATTAAAATTATTATTATTGTAGAAATCGGAAAATTTTTGTAAACTCGTATGAATCTGTACGTGAGAATGTTTCATCGAAACATATGAAAGACATGTAATTTACATTACTTATTTAAAAAATGTACACGCGAAATAATATGCGGATTTTTTCTCGTATCTGGCGAGACCCTTTCCGGTGTACCGAATGTGTGCAACCAAGAAGGAAGTTGGGACAAACCGTGCTTCTGTCTCGATGCTCATATGAATAATGTATCGTACAGGGTCATAAGATGAGAGAGAAAGAAAGAGAGAGAAAAAGAAAAGAAATATGTACAAGAGAAAGAAAAAGAAATGGAAATTAGAGTTGGATACGTAGAGGATTATGAAAGCGACGATATATGGTCGTGAGAAAAGAAAGAGAAAAAAAGAATCGCGAAAAAACGCATGCAACAAAAATTAAACTATACTACAAATATTACATAGAAAATATTATATACAATATTTTGCATCTACAAAAACACAATATTTAGATAATACGGTAAGTATGCATTTTAGGTCACACCTCACCAATTTCGTTGCGTTTTAGATATATTGTAAGGCAGATAATTACTCAGTATGAATAATTATCTACAAGAATTTCGTGGGAGACAGCTTTGGTTTATGAGATATGACAATTTGAAGTTTCAGAATTTTAATGCTTTATTCTAGATATTATAAGCTGATATTACGAACAGTGAAGTTTGTGTATGTCGGACTGATGTGTTGAAGAAACAAAGCTACGAGGTAATTCTAATTGAATTACCCACAAGATAATTCATAATTTGTCAAAAGTATGTTTCACTATTTCTCGCGGTTCGTTAATAGCTTTCAACATGTAACAAGACTACTTTTTTTTTGTTCTTTTTGTTCGTGTTGTAAGCGTGTAGGCAGGGGGGGCTTTGCCTCTCTCTCTCTCTCTGCACACTTCCACTCCCCGAAAAAACCACGTATACACTTTTGACATAAAGCGACATGTAATCGGAAGTCGTTCCTTTTTTTTTTCATTGCATAGGTTCCGATTAAATGTTGCTTCATGTCGAAAGTGCGTACGTGGTTTTTCGAGGTGAAGGGAGATATAGGGCAAGGGGCAAAGCCCATGCGGGGACTCAGATGACGACTGTATTTACGCTTCACATATTTTGCTGTTATCAATACTTAATTTAAATTCAAACTTTTGTTTTTGGTAAGATCTATTTAATTATATATTTAATATTACATTGTTGCTGGTAATTTTCCTGTTTCTTTTATATTTAATTAATTATTAAAAAATAATAAGATCCATATAATAGAAATATTTGTGATTACATTTTTAAATACAACATCTTGTATATTGGCTCTCATTGACCAATATAGATATCTTGAATTATTCAAATATTCTGCTGCGTTTTATGAAATAACTTGTAAATACTTTGCTATAGAGAAAAATCGATAAACAAGAGAGACTGTAAGACTGTAAGACCAAGTCCAAGCGTTTTACGCGCAAGCTAGCCACGGTTAGCTCGTACACTAGCATATTGTGAACTCACTTCGTCGCCGAGTTCTTTAACCCGCAAACGTACGTACGTATGCGTGCATGGAGTTTCCAGGTGACCCTGTCCTGATCCACAATGATGATATCCCAAAGATAAGAAACGAGAAATTATATTTACGAATGACGGAAAAGGAAACACGCAAAGTGAAACAATCTCGGATACCGTTCAGCAACTTGTCAAAAAATAATTACAAAACAAGATTGATAATGAAGAAAATAGCATAAAGAGAGATGTCAAAAAGATGAACAAATGACTTCAAAAATTCTTAACCTGATGAAAATTAGGTATATGCAATTTACAAAAATTGCGATAACTAAATTTATTTCGCGGAAAAAATTGTATTGTGTTGCAACGACGTACATCTGTGCTGTTTGCCGACCAAGAAATAGGAATAAGCTGATACTCCGATAGTTTGCAACGAATGCACGCACATTATTTTTTCTCATGGAGAAATGCAAAATCTTGCAAAGAACATAACTTCACAAGTTACTGATTGCGGAAACACGATGGTTCGTTGCGAATACTATAATTGAAAAGTGGTCAAATTCTAAACAACGTCCATATAGTAAAAAAAAATATGTATATATGTATACATATATTAATAATATAAAACGGATTTAACTAGTTCGTCATACCAGTTTTTACTACATGGACGTTGTTTAGAATTCGATTACTTTTTAATTATAGTGTACGCAACGAACCATCGCGTTACCGCAATCAGTAACTTGTGAAGTTATGTTATTTGCAAGATTTTGTGTGTCTATATATATATAGACAGAGAGAGAGAGAGAGAGAGAGAGAGAGAGAGAGAGAGAGAGAGAAAGAGCAACCATGACAATCAATAAAAAAGCGACTATTTATGAAAGAAACTATTTATAAAGTCTACGACTTGGTACTATCACTAAAGAGATTAGAATACAAATTTATGGAAATGAAAAATAACGTTCAATATAAAGCGTTTATCTTTTTTACTATTGTTATGTAATAGTGCTACACTATTTGCTTGAAATATTAAAATAACAAAACTCGAAGAAAATACAATCAATTCTCTTAAGCACAACCGCGACAATAGATGCCTCGATGTTTCAAACAACACGACACGGGTCGTAAAATTTCGCGCGATGAAATCGCATTCGTCTGCTTCCGTCGACTCCGCTCTATCAAGGATCGACCGCAGGAATCTAGCGTGAAAAGCACATGCTGAGAGAGTTCCTTAGCCAACCGTGTGCAAGAACAGGGCGAAAAAGATGAGCAAAAGAGAAAGAAACAGATAGGAAGAAAGAGAGAAAGAGAGAGAGATGGATAAGCTAGAAGTTAGGTCCATCCTGAGTTCGAAGTCCAGTGTGGACTTAGTATTGGAGCGTATCGTGTTCTCTCTCTCTCTCTCTCTCTCTCTCTCTCATTCTCTCGTCTCATTCTCTCTTCTATCATTTTATAATCATTCTCGTTTTCTTCTTCGTCGTCGTTGTTCTTTGCCGAGGTAATTGCACCCTACCAAGGCCGACAGCTGATGCAGCCACCAGCATCGGCCGCGTAAGGCGCTGCACGAACGCACGGCTTAGTGCCTATACAATCGTTTACATACAAACTATATACATATATAGAAACACAGAGGTAGATTGCAATAGTAGTTGTGCGGTAGTATAACGACGATGATGGCGGTCGTAGGTGTGCGCTTCTCTGTGTTTACGCGCATTTGCCGGATCTACCTTCAGGTAGGAAGAACGATATAAGCTTATTCCTCCATGAAGGAAGGAAGAAGAGAACGTATACTACCGACTTCGACTCACACGAGAGATGCGGTAAACATGGATCCGCCATCTTTAAACACCCTGGTGATATTCACCGCCACCGTGTATGAGCTAGCCATAAATATTTAATCGCGACGCTACCGAGATCTCTGTGAATTGAGAGTTTAGGTGTCGCAGTTGTCGTGTATGCAGAGATATGAGTTGAAAAAAATTTCAGATTTAGAGTTTAACAGACCAAAAAAACATGTAAAATTCTTTATTTCTCTCTCTCTCTCTCTCTCTCTCTCTCTCTTCTTTTTCTGTTTGATTTTACTGTTTTTATAATATATGCAAAAGAAGATTTCAAACTCCGCGAATTATAATCTTTTGTTTTGTGTAACTCATTTTTTACGTAAAACTGAATATATATTTAGCATATAATATCAAAGACATTTATATTCTACAATTGCCGATTTTATAGATATTTAAACATCCACGTAAGACTTTCAATGGACTGATAACACGATCCCTTGTATACTCTTAAGTATAAGCACAATCGGTATATATAGACAAACTGTCAATCGATTCTTTCGGTTACAATAATCGTCCACTACTGGCTCACATACAAACAACCAACATATCATTGCAGTAATTGCAATATTACATCGGGAGAGATACACCTGATACACACGCGCTCAAGACATACACATAAGTCATATCGATAAATACAAGTAAATTAAATATGTCTTACATATCGACAACAATAAATATGAGATGCAATTACGAATAAAAATATACTTCATGCAGAAAAAACAAAATAAAATATGTATATCATATTTTACAGCTTATATTTTAGTATATTGACACAATTAAAATATTAATCTTATGATATCAATATAAAAATTATGATATTGATATTAATTACAATATTAATATAAAAAAAAATGTTTTTTTTTCGTATTTTTTATCAGACATTATTTCTAGTTTTATAAAGAGAAGTATAAAATGAACATTAGGATGCGCAGCATGCACGATTATGCAAGCAAATTATTGACTCGATGTCGAAACTCATAGGAACGATATATTGTCAAATTGTAGAAGAGTAAAATAGAAACAAAAAACAAATTTGACAAATAAAATATCTCGATTCGCGATATATTAATTATTACTATAAAACAACACTCAAACTATTTTCTTTCACTTGCTACATTTTCCAATCTTTCTGGTAATAAGTGGATTCCGCGCTAAAAAGAAAACTTGAATCAACTGAAATAGTTTCATTTGGTTCATTTGCAGTAACGTGTATAGTAACACTTTCATCTCACCAAATGCAGAGAATAACTTTGTTTCAATGAATATTGCATTTTGGATGTTGAACGTTGTCCTGGATCCACTCATGATTTTTTTCGTTTAAAATTATTGTAATATATCAACTTTTCATTTCCAGTCACAACTTGATACAAAAACTGCTTTTTCTTATGCCTTGAAAACGGTGAAACGCAAGTATTGTAACGATTTTGAATAGTTAATTCCGACAATTCATGTGGAATCCATTTTCTTTTTTTTTGGATTTTTTCCATAAGTTTTAGACGCTTGGAAACAAAAACAAATTACAAGATTTTTCAAAATGTGACATTTTGTTTCACGCAACTTATTTTATTCTTCATAACATTTCTTCAAAATCAAAATGTATCCGGACAATTAGCGGTCACATTTCTTTCCGGTCCAATATTGCGGATACTACTTATGTTGGCGAACGGGACTTGTTATTGGATATGCCCTAAGCGTTGCAGATGTTCGTCCTTGAAAACAGCTGTCTATCGAAGACCAAAAGACAAATTTGAAAACCTCTTCTTTATTTATAAAAACAAAAAGTCGTGAAATATAAAAAATGACGTGATCTTTGCTTTCGCGACAACCAGATTAGTTCAATCCGAATCCGAAACAAGGAAACAAGGACACGAGAATGAAAAAAACAAGAAAGAAAGTTTTTTAAAGTTTAAGCCAGTTGTTGATAATTAGCCGTTTTCAAGGCATCAATATATGTACATCAGATTATTCAAGAACAAATAAATAAAAAAACTGGAGCATATCACACACAGTAGTTTACGGAAACAAATCAAATATTTAAAAAATTTCCTTTAAACATACATGTATTATAACGAGAATCGTAACAACGGAAAATATGAGATTTACCGAGTGGAAAGATGTTTGAAAACATCGAGAAATAAGACAAAAAGAGCAACAAGAAATAACGGGAAGGAAAGCCAGACGTGCAGAAAGATAAACGTAAAAACAAAAGAAACAAAAGACATAAGAGAGGAATAAATAAAGCGGAAGCGCGGAAAGAATGGAAGCATAAAAGAGCGACAGAAAAGCGAGAGAAGGATGAAAGAAGAAAGCGGTAATGTCCGCGCGAATAAGACGGCAGACATGCGACCTATATTCTGTCGACAGGTGAGCAGCACTTTAAAAAATGTAGAGAGAAAGAGAGAGAGAGAGAGACTGAGAGCAAGACAGAAATGACGAAATGGTTGTATTCAACGCATACGTGTGCACGCATACGCGGTTGAACACGCGTACTCGCCGGTGAATTTAATTAAAGCACGATATCTCTCGCAAGTCGTACCAGGTTGGCCCAGGTAAGTGCACACCACTTGCCTGAATGTATATATCGCCTTAGTTTGTAAGATACATTGTCCCACAGTCTGTTGTGTAATCTTTTCTCATTTTTTTTGTCCACATTTTCTCGCTGTTCTAACTTCTTTAATAAAGTTTCCAGTTTCACTGAACTTACTATACACGCACAAGTAAACCGCTCTTACATCTAATAAAACAATAAAAACAAACCTCAGAGTTAGATTTTTTGTGTGGAACACTTTCTGTATATAAATCTTTTGACTAAAACTTTTTACAATAAAAAAGTACAGTCTTCTTTTAATTACATCAAAGATTCGTTATATTATGATTGAGGATTAAGAGTCTGCGCCACTGTTCGCGAAACATGTCTCCTTCTATCTCGCAAAACTCTCGGTGTGCACGCATTGCACATCGCGAGCTATGTAACGCTTACGTAACAATCGCGCGCGTGCAGACACGGAAAATTCGCAATAAATTTGCACACGCTGAACGCTTATGTCGATTTATTTACGTATAATCGCGTTAAAACTTTCTGTTTTTGTCTATTGAATGTATCCGTAAAATATAAACGCGCTTTTTATCACGCTGACAAATCGACTAAACTGACAATGGTTTCATTAATAGTATAACAATAAAAAAAAACTGAAATCACAACACAATACTGTAATGTAACATAAAGGCATGTGGCATACAATCCGGCGTGGCTAAAATTCCGAAATCACCCTATCAGAATCTATATTATTTCATTACACGAGAATTTTGTTTATATATAGAGATGTGCTTTGCTAACTATTTATTAATCACTGTACTTACTCGACTTTTCGCTTCATTATTTCATTATTTCATCGTTATATTTGCATCGATTAAACTCACAATTATTCTCGTTGCCATTGCTCGCGGACCGGCAAAGATCAGTACGGAACTTGCGCGCGCTCGGACTCCAAGCGAACAATAATTAACGAGCGGACTTTAAAGATTGACTAACGAGCTGCTGCGGCGCGGAGCTGGTGCAACGGCCCCACGTGGACTATTGCGAAGGTCGAGAGACAGTTTTATTTCTGTTCACGACCCTATATGTGGCCCCATGCGTGGCCCGACGAAAGTTTCCAATAACGCTTTCTAAAAAGGTTCAGATAGCTCTCCCGCGGGGAAAACTTGAATCGCGCGTTCTATCGACTAACATAAACTCACAAGACGGAATTTCTCGACGCGTTTACCAAGTGAACAACGCGTCGAAAAAGGTCGGGTCTGTTTCCTTCAGAGTAAATGGCCCAAAGTTGACAAAGGGTGTTGGCATTGTACAAACACTGAAAATTCTTCAAATTCTTATCAAGATAGAATCTGTTTGTCATATTTAAGAAATAATAACAATAGATTTCAAAAATAACAAAGAAGTAAAACTCTTATAAAAATAGTAAAAAAAACTTGAGGAATTCGAGGAAAACAGATGCACTACACTAACAGCGATTTGGAGTTGATCTCTGCGCGAAACAGATTATTAGCAATTATCTGGAGAGTCTATCTTAATGGCTGTCGCCGTAACGATTGTTGCAGCTATATATAATTGCATCGTAAGCCGCGCCGTTACGGCACATTGCGAAATAAGGCAGAACGAAAAAGAAAGAGAATGCAGAGACATCAAGCAACGACACGAGAGCAAGATCGCGCGGAATAGATAATGATATTAGCGATGCTATTACTCATCGTGTCCCAACAGTTTGTACAGATATATATGTATACTACGGTCTGTCGTGATTTTGTCGAGTAGTCGTTCCCATTTTGTTGAGTACGAGAACTACCTGTATAAACTCCTACTGCTAATAATATAAAGAACAAAAATATTTGTTTGAATATTTTCTGTAGAGAGATTTATTATGTCTTCTCTATAAAAAGATTTATTGTATCTCTCTATAAAGAGATTTATTGTATCTCTCTCGTGTATTATACTTTAAGAAGAGTTATTGTTAAGGAATCATTACTTGCTCATATTTTTCTTATAAGAGATAAATAAATTACACAAAAAACAATTGATAAAAATTTATTCTTTAAACTTGTCTATTTTCCGAATTTTCTTTTACTTTTGGTTAGTGTTTTTGCGATTTCTTATTTTAACATGAGAAAATAATTGAGACTATAAAAGAAATAATCTCTCTTACATAGACTTATATTTTTTGAAAAATAAAACAAATTTTATATTGTTATGTGTACAATGTTTTAATTTATGTAAGAAAAAGTTACTTTCCTCGACGAAATTTAATTCATTTATTTTTTATGTTCAATTTTTATTTTCGTAGAAAAAAGTTTCTTAAAGGCAAGCTATTGAAACTACGGGACAGCTTTTGGTTAGAACGTGAGGTGTGTGTGTGTGAAATAAGTATCTGGAATTGATACCAAACGATCTGTCCGTTTATCAACGACGTCGTCGTCGTTGTCGTGCGAGTTGCATAGTAGTGTGTCTGTCAACTGTTCTGCGATCGTGAACATTTCCGTCTGTCCACGTGTCACACGTGTCCGTCACACATATATGACGGTAATGCATACCTGGATAACGCGATTCACAACACGCAGCATGCTTAATCGATCACGCTCGCGTTGTCAAACCGGATCGAATCACGTTTGAAATGCAGCGATGTCACGATATTCAAGGTCTTCTCTTCTTTTCTTTATCTTTCTTCTCTCTCTCTCTCTCCCTTTCTTTCAATCTCTTCACTTATCTAGTATTTCTTACCTGAAACAGAAGGAAGAACCGATCGATAATTTACGATTCATAGATATTTTTTCTCAAACGTATATGTAAAACAAAAAAATAGATTCAGCTAAAGTTATGAGAGTAAAAATTAATCAGCGTATGTTATAATTATAAATTTTACTCGCATCATCTATGAATATTATGCATACGTGTATCGTTCCTCTTCCTTTCTTTGTTTCGTAATAATGCAATCGTATCATTATATTTATGCACTAGAGCTCCGCAAAAAGAATTAGAACATTGTATATTTACTGCGTAAATAGAGACACAAGTGCATCTAGGAAACTCGCAACATTATACTTTCTGGTACTTACTGAAATTAAGATCGCAAAACTTCCATTTCGATTAAACTGGAACTCAACCATATCGCATTCATGCACTTCCAACAGATATTAAATACTTCTTTCAGTGAATTTTAAAATTGTATCATAATAAAAAAATATATAAAAAATACATTTACTTTTCTAATTAGTTACTTACATTAATTTGGTTTCCATAAAAAGTATTCGAATGATGACGTTCCGCATGCTTTGTTCTCGCTTGAACAAAGACTCGTTTCTAATCTCTTGTAGATATATCGATAATGGTTAAGGCGTACAGAATCAAACTTGACCGAGAGCAAGCATAGTAACGTATACATTACAACAATGAACAGTATAAAAATGCAGGTGTTACAAAGCTAAGCGGATTAAGTCAGCCTTGGGCTGAAAATGCACTTCCACTATTTGTTCGATGTGGTATTTCTAATAAAGGTCGTGTCTTATTCCTTTGCGCGTCGCTGCTGCTATCTTTTTCTCTCTACCTCTTGTTTCTTTCTTTCTTTTTTTTTTTTTTTCATTTTTTCACGGTCCGCGCGATAATCGTCATCTAACTCAATGTCAGTCGCTTCCAGATTGACGATACATAGCGCACCGGAGCAACGAAACCGTCGTCCTCTTCTCTCATATGCCTCTTGTTCGCAGCAGCGATGCAGCGTCTCCTTGTCTTCGTCGCGCTTTAGACTTTGCAACAGCCTTTGTGCAACGACTCTGCACGTTTACTCTAGCCTTGTGCCTAATGACACGTCGACACAGAGGGAGAACGTTTCTTCTCACAGTTGCGCGATGTAACACCGAATCGTCATTCTCACGTTTGCAGAACAAAACGTGTACACGGAAAAAAAGTTTTAGAATAATAAGATTAGGTACTGTATGACCAGCAAGAAAACTTAACCAAATTTTGTGAAATTTTTTACCAATAAAACAAACATTTTGTTGATAAAACAAAAAAGTTTAGTAGGCTTGGCAAATTTTTCTTGTTGGCTATACAATAGCAAAATTTTTTTCGTACGCGCGTGTGCACTTCTTAAGATAGATTTATACTATTCATTCAGATACGGAACGTACCGGAATGATTTCATTCGGACAAAAGTAACATTTATATATTTTTATATTTAATATATATTTTAATATATATTTTTAGAAGAATAAAATCGTGTCTGAACGCGAAACCGCTGTTGTATATATATAAATGCTTCTATTAGAAGTGCTTAAATTACTTTTGTCTGAACGGATAGTATAAACCTACATTTATAAGTATGATCGCGTTGGTGCTGCAATTTGTATCTTACAAACGCAGACAAAAAACAGTTTAATAATCACATACATAAAATTATATGTAAAACTATATTTCATACAATTGTAATAATATTAATATTAATATTATACAATCAAAAACATAGTATGTAATAACAATTATAATAATATTATTACATAGGTCGATAACTCGAATCTCAAGGAAAGAGCTAAAATCTTCGAGTTGTAGAGGTTTTCGACTTATTAAAGTTTTCTTTCCTTTCCGCAGAGCGGAAAGGAATGAAAAAATTTCCATTTTACAGAGATTTTCAAGTTAGAAATTCAAGTTATCGAGGTTTGACTGTATTAAAATTGTTATTTTACATATATATTTAATTTACTATAAAATGTTTTATTTTTTTTTTATTTTATTTTAACTTCAATTCGTTTTTTTATCATTTTTAACGTATACGACAGCAGTGCAGAGAAAAAAAGTACGCGTAATTGTTATCATAATATGTATGTACATACGTAGAGATGTGCGAGGTCAGTTTATCGGCAGCAATTCTATAGAATATACTTCTGCCCATTATATCAGAGATATGTTCCAAAATCTTAACTTGATAACCAAAAACTAGTACACGTGACGTAAAATATAGCATTTTAGTAACCAAGGTAGAATTTTGGAACGTACCTACCCCAGAGAGAATCAAGAATTCGGAATCGCGATCGCGTAATATCACTAAGGCGAGTTGCCGAGTCTCTGATTAAACCTCTACACTCGTCCAAGGTCATTTTTACATAATATTTCAAAACGTGCTATGCAAATCTACATTCACGCTACGATCGCCTTCAAAACCGAAGGTGCAAATGTACAATATTTGCATAAAAACTAAGGACCTTGGACAAAGGCATTGTTTTGCCGGAATATCAATGAAAAGAGAAGGAAAAACGGAAGGACATGAAGGAAAAAATTGCATGCGTACACAGTAAAATAACACATTTGTATAATTTAAAGAGAGAGAGAGAGAAAACAAAATTTCTTTACAAAAAAATGTTTTAATATTCCGTAAGATTTTATTGTAGAGTTTGTTAAAAAAATTGCAAAGTATGATATATCAAATTGTGATCAAATCTAGCAAACTTACGATTTGCGATAGCGCGAAAAGAAACTTACGAAGGTCTCGTGTGTTTTGCGTGTAAATGAAAAAAATAAAAAACTAAAAAAATGTGTGGCGAGATTGGAAATGAACTCTTGTCATGTCAAAACGAATCCATTAGGCTGTGTATACGAATGCTTTTGTTAGAAATGCTTAAATTAATTGTCTATGCAAAATTAACGATGCGAAGAAAAATAGGAGAATTATTCAAAATGCGACAAGAAGTCTCGATCCGCAAAGAAATCTTATCCCGAAGGAAAAGAAAACTCAGGAAAAAGAATGATAAGATGATCGAAGGAAAAATTTACATATTTTTCCCTCGCTTCTTTGTCTGTCTCTTTCTTTCTTCTTCTCCTTCTTCTCTTCCTCTCTCTTTCTTTCTTTCTCTTTTTCCCGTATCATTACTTTTTTTCTCAAGCATAAATATGTAAATACAACTATGAACGACTCAGCAAGGCATTGGAGATATACGTCGCACGCGTTGTAAAATAATTTATGATAATTTTCTAGATACTAATTTCTCAGAAAGTTGCAACAATGAGTTACACGAGCCGAAAAAAAAAAAAGAATTTAAGAAGAAAGTACAAATAAAAACATAACTACGGATTTTGCCCAATTTACCGTCTTCATATAAATACTTAAAAAGAAGACAGAAAAACGCAAAAATAGGCATTATCGCGCCAAAGTAATAAAAAAACTTAAGTTTTTCTTTCAAAGAAACAACATTTCTACTTTTTATTTATTTTCATTTTCTATTTCTTTCTTTTTGTTTTTATATGTTAAAAATAAATTATGATAATATTTATAAAGATATAAACTTAATTTGTTTTAAGATATTATAAGATAATATTATTCTGACTATATTATAGATTCATATATATACTTAGAAAGTAAATTTAAGAATACATAGAAAAAAAATTGATAGTCCGCTGTGCGAGTCTCTTGTCTCGCTTCGTACGCGTATCATGCTACATGTAACAGTAAAACGTCGGTGCGTGACAAACGTTGGCGACAGGATAGCAAAGGGAAAGCAAACATCCAAGTGCCTTCCGATCGGAAATGCTTAAAATGAACGCCGTCGCGAATAGAAATTATGCTAACGGTAAATCGCTTTTCAAAATACGTTGAAACAACGCGATGTATTGATCGTACGGAAGAGATATCGGAAACTGGTATAATGTCAGGATCCATATTTCCATATCGTAAACGTATTAAAGTAATTTTTATCCTTACGAGAAAAATTATAGGTCGCGTGCGTGCAACCACAAATACCTATACCTTAAAATATAAAACAATAATTAATATATTACTAGTAATTAGTATGTTATTTAAAAAATTCTTAATATATTATATATTATTATATTTAATCATTTTAAGATACATATCTTATATAAAATATGATTTTAAATTTAGTTAGATATTAGATATTTTATGTTATTTTTGCATTGTGAAGAGTGAACTCATCGAAATTACGTCATTTTCTTCGGAGAGAAGACCTTGTTTTTCATTGTATCGGGACAATTGCACTATCACGAGTGTAGGATTTAATTGAACCGGATCAAGTAACTGATATGTCGTCGATTACATGGTCGCGCGCGACCGGACACTATGTGCGATCTCGCGCAATATTATTATACGACACACCATGCTGCTGCGTCACACGATACTACCAAATTAGAATATCGCAATATCTCTTTGAGCATTCGTGCCCGGGTGTACTCACATTTTGTATATCTAGTACACACTCAGATCTCACGGAAGGAGATGAGATCGCGCTTGTTCGCATCGGAAACGCGTTAGCCCACGCATCGAGGGTGTGACTCTTGGTGCATCCAAATGAACACACGTTATACTTCAAAAAATGTGCAATTTGTTTACACAATTTTTAATCAAAATAGATATAGTCTGTCTATTTTATATGACACGTATTTAAATGTGATTACATGTATTTTTTCTATCAATCTTTTATATAACAATAAATACACTCACTTTTACAAAAAAAGCGGTACACTAAAAATTTAGAAAAAAATTCTCAAATCTCGGGGAATTCGGAAAAGAATCTCCAAACCAGTACAGTTTGACATTTTAGAAAAATGGTTTTTTATTTAATAATAAACTACTACACAATCAAAAGGACACAAAATAAATATTAGAAATTGTATCGACTTGCTTGACTAATTATTAAGTAATTGTTGATGCAGTAATTCTCAAGTCTAATTGTCGAGTTTAAGGTAATAAAAAAACAAGCAGAAAAACACTTTATGATCTAAATCACAACCGATTTGCAGGAATCGATATTCATGGAAATTTTTGTACTTGACACGTGTAAATATTTACAATTTTCATCATTTTCACAACGATTATCAATTAATTTACAATCAATAGGGAAAAATTCCGTACGGATAATCAATAAGTCACGCTACTGTACCGATAAACACCTGATATTTGAGGTAAAAAAGATTGACGTCCAGTTTCAGATAAATACCTGCTTTTCCTTTTCGTAAGAGAGAAAGAGAGAGAGAGAGAGAGAGAGACAAAGAGAGAACGAAGAATACAGCCATATAAACATAAGGCACACTACATAATAAGAGCCTTATATCGCTCGATATTGCTCCATTATAAGTGCAGATAGAATATAACGTATGCCACAAGTGTTTTATACTGAAAAAAAAAAAAAAAACGCGGAAGCATAAATGAATCATTATCACTTTCCTTCGCGAAATAATTGCTACTATTATAATTGCGCAGATATTTTTCCGATGTAAGCAATACCGTAATAAATTTCATAATCATATTTCATAATACGTTATAAATTTAACATACACTATATTCAAAGATTTGTGATTATAAAATCGTAATAACAAATTTAGTAAATTTGTTACAAATTCTAAAATGTTAAATGCAAAAAATCCGAATACTCTCAAGTTACTTGTTTAAGAAGCGTGTAGGTTATTAATTAAAAATTTCATCATTGTAAGCCTACAAGCGATATGCAAGTTTGTAACTCAAAACCCTTGTTGGCGTAAATGTGACCATTTACAACTACGTACATGTGTATACGTATATACATGTGAGAAGAGCATAAATAGACGAACGCCTACCCATCCGCATGTTCCATACATGGCCAATCGGCAGTCATTAAATTAGCCACCCCCTGCGGCGAACGCCATCCCTCTTTGCCTATGCATCATTCTCTTCGCAGCACACTGTTCCTGATGCCGCCTCTTTTTACTCTCTGTCTCCCTTCTTTTTGCTCTTTCTCAAACCTTAATCTGAACTGCAGATCCCATTGACAAATCTCTCCCTTACACCACCCTTGCCTGCACCTAACCCTTTGTCGTTAGAGACAACCAAGATGCACCGAACGATAGGTACCTACTCTCACCGATGTTCGTTCTCGAACATCCTACGTGCTTCATACACTCGTTATATGAAGAGAGTATTGGATATAAATTTCTCTGTAGTTTATAAAGTAAAAAGTATATAATTATAATATAAGTGTATAATAAGTGTATAAGTGTATAATGTATAATTATACGCAACAAAAATGCATTTCGTGACAAATCACTGTTTCATGTTTATGATAATCTCCATTTTATTATAAAAATTAATAACATTGTAAGAATATTAACGTATAAAGAGACATTTTTTCTCTTTTATTATATTTAATATTTAATAAAATCTTTGTAAAGTTATTTGTTTAATATAAATTTTAAGTATACGCGCGGAAATTATTTAAATTGCAAAATTATACACTTATACCTTGCGATATGTATACACAAATATAAAAAAGAAGTATAGATATATAAATTTAATATAGATTATTATAGATATAAAAAAAAGCTATTGAGAAGAGAAACAAAAGAAGAAGCGATAGTTAACTCTGCCAATATTGCAATCGTAAGTTCGATCGTAGTAACACGAGCGAGATCGCGGTGGTAGAAAGGGGGCTCCCCTTCGTGTGCGTTTATGCACGTCACGTATGACTCATATAGTGTATTGTGCTGGCAGCCCCCTCAAATCCATCGCCTCTGGACCGAATCTCACGACGCACAGCTAACGATGAGTGACGATAGCCAGCTAGCGATTCGAAATCCCATTTGGAATATCCTGCGGTGTTCGTATGCGTCCTACACATGAAATCATAGATAGAATCGTTTATTGTGTTCAACTGACATCATACAAAAATATATCCTTCAAACTCGATATAAACAATACTCGTATTAAAACAACAAAAAAGTGTGTGTATGTGAAAAAAGGTTTCACATTGAATTACATATATACTCTATATATTCTAAAGTATATAGAGTTTATGTAATTTATAGTATTCTATTAATTATTTATTTATAATTTCTATCAATTATTTATTTACAATTGTTATTTACAAATAATTAGATATATGAAACAGACGAGAGCTATTAATTTTAACAATATATATTGCACACACGTAACTTTGGGGACACATTTAACATCAGTTTGAACTATGCACAAATCAAACTAGAAAAGAGAATCAATTCTTTTGATCCGAAGAACATATACATATGTATGTACAAAGAATATGTCCTCGAAGAATGAATACTCAGATACGTATATACGCCAACTCTATCAAAACATGGACGTACATATCATATATGCCCATACTGTGTGTATATTATATTTTATTTCACACAAGTTGATAAAAGAAAAAACACAATTGTATGTTGTAAGCACTTTGTATGTCATTGTTGATTTGTTTGCGTTCCGTAGCGATCATAGTTTGTCACAAGCGCGCCGGAGCAAAATAGTTAATTAGCATTAGAGAGACAACAATAGAATCTTTACACACATTTTTTGAGAAAGAGAAAGAAAGAGAGGAAGAGAGAAAGAGAGAGAGAGAAAGAGAGACAACAAAAACATTATAAGAGATCTTTTACATACTCAAAGAAAGACAGGATAAACGAGAAAATATTAGTCAAAACCGCAAATTCTAAACGTGCGGCTTCAAATATTCATTTCACATGTTGCTCGTTGCCATAAGATGCTAATTTATCCGCAATTATTTTTTTAGAGTGTTTATGTGACGCCTGCAAGATGCAATAGCACCCGGGACAGCGTATACAAACGCGCACACACTTGTCAAGAATCGACGATAGGTATCGTCCACTTGGAAATCATCTGGCGCGAGTTGCGACATACGGAATTACGAACAAGGCGCGCAACAGCAAGGTTAGACGAGTGCGAGAATAGGGCCCAGAAAAAGAACTCCAGAAAGAACACGAAAATGGAAAAGACCAAAGGAAGTTTGCAAGGTGCGGAGTAAGACCAGGTGTTGGTGTTTAATATCACGATGTCTCTTCTTCCTTCCTCCCTCCCTCTCTCTCTCTCTCTCTCTCTCTTTCTCTTCTTCTTCTTTTTCTTCTTTTTTTTACTTATCTATTGACTATTACTTCGTACCTGCAATTTGATTGTCGGTGATCTCGGTTTTTACCCGAACAGCTGCTGCTACAAGGATTACAGTTAATAAAAGATAGCATCATGACTTCAACACGATCTTCTTGCAACGTCGACACTCAGTAACGTACAAGTACCTTTTTATGAAGCGGAAAGAGTGTAATCCTAACATATTTAATCAAAATTATTAGAGAAAATTTATTTTAGTACGCAGCCACAGAGATATCCGTAATTTTCTCAAATTTGTTTTCCTAGGTTTTGCAGTTACATATTTTTCTAATACTCTAAATATATAGATAAGTTACTCTTTTTATCCCAAGATAAAATTACGTAAAAACTGACTTTGTCAGCGAACAAGACAAAACTGCTGAAACAACTTTGCGATGGCCGACTTCGATATTGCATGATGAGACAGCGTTATCGAGAACGAGAGCCGGCAGAACTTTTGCATTCGCCTATACTGTGCGCCAGGGACCATATCGAACGGCCTATATCGATTAGTTGTGTCCAAAGGCCAACTAGGGTAGCGGACTTTTCAGGACGAGGGTGCCTTTTCTCTCCTGCTCTTCACTTGCCTTGCACGTCGGCAAAAACGAAAAAACAAGAAGTTTTGTATGCGTGGCGCACGCGCAAATAAGTAACTGACAATGAGTGAGTGAGTGAGTGAGTGAGTGAGAGAGAGAAAGAGAGAAAGAGAGAGAGAAGGACATGTAACAAAAACGTGAAGAAATATCGCATATATTTTTTTGAGTTCGATAAATTGTTCTATTATAAGATAATTTTTTATGCTGCTCATATAAACACAAATCTTGAACGTCAAAATATGCTCTGGTCTGATTTTAAATGCTAAAATGCTTAAATGTTAGATGATCGAACGTAAACATAATAAACAGAGAACTTCTCGATGGAAATTCTCGCGTGGAAATACACACTTACACGCATACAAAGTGTATTTCTCTCTTTCTCTTGCTCACTGTTTTTCTTTCACTCACGTGCTGTGGCACGCTGTTTATTAAATTCCTGCAAAAGCTGATTCTGAGATAAAAGAAAGAGAACACGGTTACGAAAATTACGATTTGCATGCGACAAATCAATTTTATAATTAGAAGAAATATACTCAAGATAACAATTTGAGCAAATGCTTTCTTAGCCATTTTCATCTATTTAAGAAATAATTTTGTTTACGTCGATATTATAAAATTGGAATAAAATGTAAGAAAGTAATTAGTAAATTAGTTGATTGCTTATGTTAAAAAAATGTTTTATATCGCTGCATGACTCTAGTATCAAAATACAATTAAATTGCATCATGACAATCGCGAAAACTTTTGCAAACCAATAATTCAAACAATAATAATAAGAGTTACAACAATGATACTATTGTAATAATAAAGAAAAACACATTTATCGGATAACAATAGAAATGATTTATTTTCATGTAAATAGCCAACTATAGGCGTTCACCGGAAATGCATTGTACTTCAAACGCTCTCTAGTCTAGAATCGCGTTAACATAAGTGTAACACTCGCACCGCAAGCTGGTTGCGATAATCGCAGCAAGTTAGTATATAGTTACGAGAGTCTTTATATATTTTCATGGTAATTGAAAAAAACCACGATTTTCTTCTCGTGTTTTATAGTGATGAATAGCTGACCAATAAATTGTTTTCCGTACTTGGATTTCTTACCGGATATTGCGTGTTCTCTCGGATTTCAGCCAACTGACACAACCGACGAAAGATGACAGTCGTAAAAAAATCGACATATTAGAGATTGATGGGTATAAGAGGATACTGAATACCGACAATAGAGACAACATGTTGTATTTTTGTAAGCACATGTTACTGATATACAATATATACAATTTATATTGCATACAAATATCCTTCATATAAACATTTTCAAAACACGTACACACGCTCGGTTATTTGTCTAAATCAAAAAGTGAAGTTCAATCATTTAGGAATGATGCACCGTCGTTCTTATCGAGTTTTTTGTCTCGGCAGAGACAATAGCTGAAATGTCGATGTTTAATTTATAATAGTATCAATAAATATTAACAAGCAAAACGAGAGAGCTGGTTGGTTTTAACAGTTTCAACAATTACTTAGTCGATGCTATGTACATATTAGCGTACTGCACGCAAACAAAAACTATTTCGGTAACTCCTTGGCGCGATATATAATATATAATGCATTATAACAATTATGATATACATTATGCTGTAAAATAACGGTTTTAAAAACAGAAAAGAACTGCTCAGGAAACGAGCTCTCAGTGAATAAACGAGTGTATTTAAAATATCTTTTCGATATATATACATATATATAGAGCTAGTCGAAAGAAACAACAGAAGAAGAAGGCGCAAAAGGACTCGCAAAAAAGGCGGGGTTTAAATGACGAAACCAGTTTTGGGGAGCGTAACAGTGGTAGTGTCGAGAGAACTTGATTCGAGTGCAATACGCTCTTTGGTGATATCCTTTTAGTATATAAACCGTCAACCGTGAGTTACCAAACCGCAACACTCAGGTCAGTATAGTTGGATCTTATATTTAAGATCGTCTTAAGTTTATCTTTAGATAGTGTACGAGTAGTTTTATTGGCTGCAGAACATCTGAAGATAAACTTAAGACAATCTTAAATATAAGATTCGACTATGAATAGTCCGGCCTCAAATCGCAAAGTATATTGCTCGAAAAAGGCAAAAAATAAGAAAAAAGAAAAGAGAGAAAAAAACAGCAAAAAAAAAAGAAAATGAAAAAGCAATATTAAAAATACATGCTTCTATCTAAAAAAATAGCATTATTATTACTATACTATTTCCAGAGATTATTATTCTATACCATGACTTTTAACAAAACTCATTGGAAGTGATTTTACATTATGGTTTCTCTGCGGCGAATCTTCACAATATATTATCTTGAGATTTATAAGTAAATTTGCTGACCAAACGGTTAAAAAAAAGTTTTAATATCTTCCACACCTCTAAATATAAATTATTTGAAATAGTACTCCATTACAGAAAAAAGACAATATTAAACGATAAAGAACATAAAGTCTATACATATTTCGTAATCGCAAATAAATCTTCGAAGCTCTCTTGCCTATTTTTTTGTGCATTGCTTATCGCTCATTTTTCCGATAAAAAGTGATCATGTGATTAAATTGTCGCTAACAAGTACTGTTGCGCATGAAAAGAACTTCAACAACAATTTTGGCGATTTGAATATAATAGCAGATCTGAAGATATATTATCATATTAGAGTGAGGAATTCGATTAACACAGTAGTCAAAACATCATTTGTTCCAAAATAAATAAATAATAATATAAATAAATCAATAATGTCACAAACAAATAAAGATTATAATTAAATAAGAAAGTATGCTAACGTGATAAAAAAATTAATAATAATAATATAAGAGAAAAAAGACAACGATTAGTTTTAGCTGTAATGATTTATAATCTAAAAGAAAAAATGGAAAAGCCCCTGTATAAAAAAATTATTTTGATTAATTTATTGGTCTAAATAAACAAGTAAATGTACAAATTTTATAGCTCATTAAAGCCATAAAATGTTTTTTTATGGCTTTATAAAGTATCAACAAGAAATAATAATATAGCAAAGAAGAGTTAAGCGCTGTGTGTGTATGTATGAACTATAAACTATAAATATATATATAAATATATATAACTATATAGGAAACTATAAATATATATATATGTATATATAAATTAGACAACAAATATTCACAAATTAAACAAATTTAACTTTGAATTTCTCTTGGTCACTTTGGTGTAAAAATATCACTTATATATGTCCGCTTGTAGTTGAAAAAATCCAACGACAAGAACAGTATCGCTAGCAATGTCATGATATCTCTAAAAACGAGCGACAGAGCGATGCATGAAGAGATATCTTTAATCACATTGCTCGTGCAGTAACAGAGAACTCGTCTGCCGCACATGTTCGAAGGACTCCGGTTTTGTTAGCCCGAAGAGCGCGCGCGCCGAGTTTGCGACTCGCTGTTCTTTAGTGCCGCTCAGCGGATCCTTTTTGCAATTAAAAAACCGGATGGACGGGTTCTCCGGCTACGGACATTCCGCAAATTCTGACCGCGAAATCGAGCGTAGAGGCCGGATCGGGTGGAGCGACGTAGAAGATGCTTTGGGAGAATAAATAGCGGTATTAGGAGAACTCTCCCTCTCTTTCTTCCCTTTCTCGATTCACTTACTATTTTTACGGATCCTTTCTTCTTCGTTCTCTATCATCTTTTAACTTATGAAAATCAAACTATATTCTACGACAAATCAAATGCAGTCTCTATTACTTTGAGCGCCTCGACATAGATTATCGAAACATGTAGTGTTGACAGAAAGCGAATGAACGAGAGAAAATAGGCAAATAAATAAAAGAGATGAGAGACAATAATGGTATAAAGTAATATAGATTATTATCATTTAGTGTAAACACAAATCATGTTTCAGAAAATTACAATCTTCGAAGCTTGTTAAACCTTTTAACTAATAAAATATAAAAAAGATCGGCTAAATAAAGGAGTTTGTTTTCTGCACTATTTATACATCTGTTAGACGTACACCTTAAAGTGTGAAAATTAATAATCACAAGTTGCATTCAAATGTTATTATTAATAAATTACTTTGCATTATATAGATTCAAAGATATAGATTGTATCAAAATTCAAGTACGTAATAAATAGTAAACAACTATTTTTTGATTTGAAAATATATTACTTACTTATATCTAATAACTTTGTCTTCTGTCTTTACGTCACTTACCTGAAACAGAAAGAACACAATCATATTATAAATTACACCATTTCTATAGCTAAAACTAGAAAATAACAGAAAATAATTAACAAAGATTTTTTTTTAAGTAGACTCAGCGGCAACGATAAAGTTTTCATTGCTATCGCATTAATTATATGCTCTCGAAGAATAAACACTCAGATATGTGCTTATGTACAAAAAGAGTACATATATACTCTATATATATTACAATTTTTTATTTCACAAGTTTATAGAACCAAAAACGTAAACGTGCGTTGTAAGCATTCTGTATCGAGTTGTCAGCGACACGTTTCGTTCACAGCGATTAATTTTTGTCATAAGTTCGCCGGAACAAAAAAGTTATTACTACCATGTGCACTATTTTTGATACATAGTGCTCAGTTGCATCTGAGAGAGAAAGAAAGAGAGAGAGAGAGAGAGAGAGAGAGAGAGAGAGACAAACAGGCGAAGGAAAGGGCTCAGAGACTAAGAGAGAGCGGTGGGAGAGGCATAATTAATTGAATCGGAGATTTCAGACGTAGCTGACATTCTCGAAGCGAGAAAGGCCAGATCTCTTTGTCTAGCATTTAGCAGTATCAGTGAAGCGTTCACCTACATTTTTCCCATCAGCACAACACGCTGCGTTTATGCCGCGTCTGTTCTCGTTTCCGATAGTTACGCAACGGTTTTGCACAACGCAATCTATTGCTTGGGAAAGAATTTTACGATTGCAATCCTGTTTTGACGCCCAAACAAAACGTTAAGTGCAACTAAATCTGCTAGTCTAACTATATTCCGATAGATATACAATAATTTTTGTCTCTCAATTCAACTTTAAGGTAACAAGCCTGCAGATCTCAGAAATGTTCTACAAGTAAGATAGACTGGGTCCGTAAGACTCAAGCGACTTTACAATCGAAAATTTCCGTCAAAAATCTATGTTTTTTCAATTTTTGTTTTTTTGAATCAAAAGTTTGAACGATTCTGCATCGATAAAAGAAAACAACTTGACAAAATCTCTAGTAATTTCGAAGACATAAGCGTTTAAAACAACTAATTTTTACTAAAGACTCCGAGGTGGAATTTTTGAGTGAGTTTGGGAGACCTATGACTATCCACAAAGAGGTAATTATTATTAATTATTATACAATTGTTTTTTCTTAGTAGCTAAAGAAAAATAACAAAAAGCAGAATTTATAAAGTATAAAACAAATAACTTAAAAATGTCCGTTAAGTTAAGCTCTTCCCACTATTGAAAAATACATTTATATAAAAAACTACATAAAAATAAGGTGCTATTTAGGTGCTAATTAAATACAATTAAAAAATTTGATGCTCGAATTATTTGGGAAAAAATTGAACTTAAAGTGAGGGGAGGCTGACTTGACGTTAAGCTGACACCTATACAAACAAAAATTATATTTAAAAATCTTCCAAAACTCTACACTATAATTAGGTGCTAATTAAGTGCTTTCACACTACGCAAATTAATACCAAAATATAATTAGTAGTTGTTTTTTTAATAGTACTTATTCGCGACTTTGAATATCACGAGGTTTAAGTCATAAATAACACACAAGTCATTTGGCATTCATTTCATTCGAGCCCTAATTTTTTCGACCTAATTGTTTTACCTACCTTTCCTCTTGTTCTTAGTCGCTGAACAAAGCAAACTTAAAAGAGTACATAGTTTAAACATAGTTCAAAAAATTGGATGCTTGGACGAAATAAGCGCCAAAAGAGAGAGATTTTGTCACATTATTTAGATGTAAAGTCTCGAATTAGGTGTTCGAATGTTTGTATGAAAATTGACTTAAAACTCATAGACTCTCAAAATTGCAAATAAATAATATTCAAAAAAGCAACTAATTACTTTATTTCAGAACTATATACTCATCGTATACAATAAAAGCACTTAATAAGCATCTAATTAGAATGTAAATTATTGGAAGATTTTTTAACCCCGGAAATATATTTTTTTAATGTGTAAAAAGACCAGTTTGACGTCAAGTCAGTCTCCCCTCATTTTAATTATAATTGTCTGCTAAACGAATCGAGCCAAATGTTTGAATTGGGTACCTAACTAGCACCTAATTTTTATGTAGTTTTTTATGCAAATGTTTTTTTCAATTATGGGAGAGCGAACTTAATATTTGGTAACTTAACACATTGCGGACAGAAATCTTATGACAAGATATCTTGTCATCCGTCTGCAATGTGTTAAGATCAAACTGCGGGATTTGCATCGATCGAGATTAAAATCGGATGAACGTGTTTAGCATTAAATGCGCTGAGAATTTTCTTTGTCTATTTCTATTTCTAACTGGAGAAGATTCTAAGAGATCGGAGTTGATTAAACTTAAAATTCATTTTAACCACGCATATACATATATCTCGGACGAGTGGAATAATGAGACACAACACGTGGGCGCGAAACGATGCATATAATCTGCGCGTGCCTATCGTGTAAGCGTTTCCGCGGCAACCGGTGAAAGTTCAATTCTCTCGATTGCGCGAGCAGGAACGCAAAGTATAATTCATATCGTTCCTAGAGAGTGAAATCGCTCGGGTAATTCTTGCGCACGAGTTATATACCGGGTCACTCTTTTGTTGCAAATATACCGCGCGATAATATACCGACCCTGTTAAACCTAATCTTTACCATGTCCGAAACGAATAAAAATTATCTCAGAAGTACGAGCTATTTATGAGCTTACATTACGAGCTTTCGAACCTTTTATATAAAAATTTCACAATTCATTTGCCAGAGTAGGATTTCTAATTATCCAGTTAAAAGAAACCGAGTTCATTTAGAGTCCAGTTCTTCAAAATTGGAAGAAAAGCCGCAATTCTCAACTCGAGAATGAAGCTCACAAATTGCAAGTGCGTATTTTGTAAGCTCTTAACTAAATCTGCGAACAATATTCAAGAAAGAATTAAGCGGCTTTTTGATTTTTATTTTGTAGTGGTACTTACTACTCCGAGAAGAGTTCAAAAATCGTAACGTGTAAATTTTTTAAATTTATATGTGTGCAAATAATATTTACAAATCTAAATATTTATTTTCTCCATATCTAAGAATACTTTCCTTGAGACAAAATAGCACTGCGTGCTGAAAAATCTAAACTATGCCTATCTAAGAACTTGTAAATAGCTCGTAATTCTAAAGTAGTTTTCATTCCATTCGGACATAGTGGAAGAGCTGAGACATAGTGGAAGATCTAGCGAGATGATATTGTACATAAAAACCATGTGATTAACTGAACTTGTTTACTCATTGTAAATTAGAAATTAGAGAAATAGACATTAAGCTCTAAGTGATGCGTATTGTCTTTTAGAACGAGACTTTACGAACAACACAATCTTGATAACACATCATGTGTGCAATGTGAACTCATGCAAAATTCTCTTTCTCCAAGTTATAGCAGATAAACGGATCAATATAAATATTTCATTTTTCATTTCAATATTTCAAATGTATATGTGTTTGTAGAAAATTTTTGTCGGCGCTTATACGTGCAGCATTTATTCCTACGTATATACGTAGGGATAAATAGGCGCAGCAAAAGCTAGAGGCGAGACGACGTCCGTGAAAGAGAGTCGGTTGCGAAAATGAACGTTTTGCAAAATGCACGAACGGCGTACGGGCCTAGGCCTAGGTTGCAGCTGAGTAACGTGATATTACGTACGTACGTACGTGCATGTAGGTCGTATGCGCACGTGTAAGACACATTAATCGTGACGTTCGCTGCGAGATAGAGATCTAGAGGCGAGCAGCTCTACATACAATCCCCAAGAGAGAAAGAGAAAGAGACAAAGAAAATTACAAAAGAATTTTCATGTTTTTTTTCTATATCTACTTCTTGCAAAATAATAATAATTGACTAATAAAACCACGCACGGCCCAACTGCGCAACGAAAATCGGTACTTGAGTTCGGTATCAATGACAATAGCATTATATCGCTATGTTAACGCTAAATATTGTCGTCTAAGTCTCATTTTACATTAACTCTCGGAAGGCGGACTGTGTAACAGCCGCACGCACAGCGAACGCCGGGTAAGTTCTAACCTCATACTGAAGTTTCTCTAGTATTATAAAACAAATTTATAAATGAAAATATTAATATGTATTTTATTTGTTCTTTCATTATCTATTTCCAAACAATGGCTATAGTACGTATTACAGAATCATCATATGAGAATCATCTTAAAAACCTAACGTCGGAGAGTTAACATTCAATATTAGATAAAAGTAAGCACAAAAAATATTTCGTTTGTTAAACATACCGTCAACACATAAATACAAATTTATACAATTCAAAAATAATTTTTATATAATCTTAATTATATATTTTAATATTTACGCAAATAAAGACTATTAAAAATTATGCGCAAAAAAATATATATACAACAATTAAATAAATTTTCTTTCTATTAAGTCCAGAATTGTATTTGTATTTTACTTAATTCAATATCTACTTATGTAAATGTAAAATACTACTACTTATGTACATGTAAAATTTCAATGTTCTAAATTATTTAACAGTATGATAATTCTTAATAATCACTGCGTACATTTTTTTTATCAAATTTCATAGAAATTGCTTTTTGTCGATTCAGATTATTCAGATTAGCTTTTTGCTAGCTTTCATATTCGAGACAACTAGTTGTTGTGCAATCGCTATTTTGAAGATCGACTGCAATTTCCATTCTGCATTTCCGTCTCGCCTCTCGTCTGTCCTGAGAGTCATCCCGTCCGCGCAAGCAAATCCGCGCGCTCGAAATTGCATGCACAACACGATAGCTCGCGACTGCAGCACTCTGCTCTATAGTCGAGATCCGAGAGGGGTTGCACACGTCGTTGCGCCCACGCGCACACGCACACGTAATTCACGTAGCTATTGAGAGCGCATTTGCGTGTATATGCGTTTCTATATGCGGGTGTGTCGATACTGTTTGTCTTTCACAACTGTTTGTCTTCACGACGATAGAGATAGTATAGAAGTGTTGTAGTTTGTGAGTGTGTGTGTGTGTGTGTGCTTTAGCGTGTTTGCGCCTTGTCACAATTAATCACTACCCACGTGTACCACCCAGGCAAAAGCTTGTCTTACGCGAAGTCTCTTTCGCGACATACCGTAAAACGTGTTACAAATATCCAAATTTCGTTGCGATATAAAAAAACAAACATCTCGATTCTTCTAGACTGCAGCAAGTTCGAGATAGTAAACGTGTTGATTGTATAAACTTGTCTTAATTTGTGCACTGTCGCTATCGTCGATAGCGTTTTCAATATTAACTACATCATATATACACATACATTGTGCATTTTATTAATAACCAAATAATGTTTGAAACTGAGAAATTTTCTGGATAGAAAATAAAATTAATTAATGTTCGATTTATTATGCATTTTGTGTTGTGTGTATGTGTACAAATTTTAATATAAATGAAAATAATATCATTGTATACGCGCATAATAATATTAACACAAATACGTGCGACGAATAAATATTCGACGGTATCATTATATGTAAAAGTTCCTCCTCTCTTCCTTTCGTTTGCTACAATTGCAGTTAATAGCGGAGTGATGCGACACGCACAACGCGATGCGCACACACATACGGAAGGATCTGTTTCCGGCCGGCGCTAAGTTGCCCTTAATTGCGCGATCATTTTAATTAGAAACAACGAGAGAGACACTATCTCCTAGCGCATTGTGCCGAAGGGTTGTGTGTCTTGAATTGTCGTGAATAAAATGTAATTAGATATAGAAGGGTGCGTCTTATTTTGTCATTACGTGCGCGCATAGGAATGGATCCGCAGCGAGACACCCGTTATAAGCTCGAACTCGAAGAACTTGTTGCTGCACAGATGGGAGGGTCAAACGCAGTAAGCTATGGTGGCTTAGGCGCATATTGATCCAACAATACCGATGCATATAACGCGCATCTGTATCGTTTATGCTGACAACAAGCATCCATCTATCCATCAGGCGTATGTAACTATCACAGAAAAAAATCCAAAATGTTTCACTGTTTCTACGAGAGAAAGAATTAATCAGCAACAGGAATTAATTGATTAATTTAACAACGTAACAGCATACAATTTTTTGGCAACTTCATTGCTTGACATGATGTGAGTACTTGGATTTTAATATTATATAACTTTGCCCCAACGCTCTTTTCTCAATATATTATCTTTGTTAGAAACACATATAAAAAAAAAAAAACAGGAAATAAAGGCCAATACTTTTTGCACTTGAATAAATCTATTGAGTTTATTCAAACTTCTGTTGGAATCTTTATATTCTTAAGTAACTAAGCCAATGGGATCTTAATGTTTTTAAATAACGTTGACACAATGAAAGGTTGTCATAAGGAATGACAAAGTAATTATTAGATTTCGGAGCAGACAGTTTAAAACTATCTTCATTAGTGATAGTTGTATTGAGTTTGTTACTTATAAGAAATTTAATTTTATATATATTTTTTATATAGATTTTAATTTTATATATTTTTTTATATTTTATATTTCAATTTTTTATATTTTTTGTCTTAATATTTCATTGATGAAGATCACATCCAAATTGATCAAAACGTCTGAAATTATTCTAATAAAGTGAAATCTAATAAGATACACGAAGAACCTGTATATAGGCTCGTATTAGTCTTTCTTTTCTGCTTTTTATTACATAACTATCACGAGCATTTCCAATTAACATCTTAAAGAATTAGTTTATAATTTTTGTGCACGTAATGATTCTCTTTAACGTCATTTTTTAATCGATTTTCTTAACGACCAATTGCGAAAGATAACAAAAATGCTTGCATCTTAAATATGGAAGTACGTGATTGCAAGCAAGCTAATTTTATTCGTATATTGTAAAGAGACACGAAAATCTCATTCTTGCGAAACAAACATTCGAGACAAACACTTAAAGTTCGTCCCCGGAGACAATACTGATTTATTATACTTTACCCAGGGGTCTCTCGGTAAATAAACTCGCGAAGTTGTCCAAGTACTCTCTCAACGGGATGTTTGTTTGCCAGCGAATCGAAAACCACGGAAGGTATTTAAATTTTATCTTTGTTACTTTAACCCTGAAATGAGCGCATATTTAGAACAACGACGGTGCTTGTGTATTCGGTTGTTCAAATTTTCTTATAAAACCGATGACAGACAGACACTTTTTGTATATGCGTACTCACGTATACAAAAAGAAAAGTCAATTCACGCGAGATGTATTTGTGTGTGTTCACATTATAAAATCGTGACGCAAGTTTGTCTCAAACGGTAATTTAACTTTAAATATTGTTGTATAGTTCTGTATAGTAGTTGATGACGCATTTAATTTCATAACGAGTGAAAAACTGGGATCATCTGTAAGAAACATTGCTAAAATATTGTAAAAAAACGATAATATGACTATAAAACAGACAATAATATATTTTTATATCGTATAATGTAATGTAAAAATAATATATGCAGGATATTTCAAAATAGTTTTTTACATTACCGATATATAAATATTTAAAATTTCAAAAATTTGGACTATAGAATTTATTTATTATGTAAATGAACGTTCAAGGATCAATAAAATTTCAGACGTCGATCCGATCAGCTACGGCGACGCATGGGGCTAAGATCAAGGCTCGCCGTTATCTGTCGCATTTTGCGTAAAATATTTTTAGCGTTCGAACGGGCATGGCGAATATCAATGTTCGTATGTTTAACATATCGACTCTTTGTGGCCGAGACTCGGAGCAAACGATGTTGTGCGACCGTGGCCGTGAAAGTGAAATTCGTGAATGGAACGAGCGGAACAACCAGAACCGAAGTGAAGGTAAAGGTTGTTGCTAAGATTCAGTCCCGCTTACGCATCGCATTCTCTGCTCTTTTGCGGTCCGTACGCGGTCATCGGCACCGCGTGATAGAGATACAGCTAAAAAGACGCCGTTCCTTCGGTGTCCATCAAACAGAACGAAATACATAATTAGTGGTCGGTATAATAAAATGTTGCTCTTCTAATTAATAACACTAAAGTGTAAAATATATAATAATAAAATTTCTTCTAAAATATATAGTAAAATAAAGAAAAAAATATACAAATTTGCACACAACATTGCTCGTTTGATAAAAAGATATCAAGTTTGATTAAAGATTTCTCAATAAAAACTTTGTGTTTTTATTGCTAACAATGCAAAAACAAAATATAAAATAATATAAAAAATATCGCCATACCTGACGACTTTATTTTCCTAATATTTATCACACAGAGCATGGTGCGATGCTATTTTTGCTTTTCAATTCTATAATATACGTAACTTGTGTAACAAACACTGGTATTTACATGTCAGATTCTTGTTGCGCTTTTATGGTTCGCGTGGGTGAATAAAAAATAGGCAAGTCTCGAACGGTGCATAAAATCACGAAGTTTGAAGGAAGAAAACAAAAAGGCATAACACGAAGGCGGCAAGCGTTAAAGTTTCTTGTAAGCAAATATTTATCGCTTACGACATCCAGCGCGAAACGATAGACAGACGACATCATTAGAAAGCTCACAACTATTATATATATATTTCAATTTTCTTGTCAAATCATACGCGTCAAATCGAGCGCGCACATACACATACACAAACAAATACAAATATATATATATATATATATATATATACACACACACACACACACACACACATATGGGATGGTCCACGTCGAAATGACATTTTATTGACAGTATGTTTAAGTTATGATTTTAGTTAATTTAGAATGTAGTTTCAATATTTTAAAAAGTTGTTTTAATAATTTTAGCTGCAAATGATATGAAAAACTACATAGAGTACAGAGTGATGAGTTAAGAAAATCAAAATGAAACGGGAATGTTTACCATTGAAATTTGAATGCTATCTTGATAAAAAAAAAAAAAAAAAAAAGAGGACGTTCTCAAGTACTCCTTGATCTGTTGTCATCAAAAGACGAAAGATGGAATTAGATCAAGAATCTTTATTATTGAAAAATTCTTTATATTTGCGCAACGTAGCTACTCAGTTTCAATTTCTATGTTTGCAACAGTAAGTATATGATGTTTATTATTAGCGATATCTATAAAGCTATGTCAGATTTACAAGACAATAGATTATATTATATGAAATGGCGCGAGCATAGAAGAATTAATGCAAGGTATAATACATTCACGAGCTACAAAAAGCTGAAAATAGCTGTGTGATAAAGATTAAAAATCAAAAATTAAACAAGTAAAATTGATTTGACCTCGTTCGGCATTACACACAAAATTAGTATCATTATTTTTGTGTCATTTTTTATTATTGCTAATTTTGCGACCCGTTATTAAAGAAATAATCGCACAATTAAATATTTTGAGTTGCAAGCACACATCTAGTCCAAGTTTTGAAAAAGTACATAATTTATCTGCAAGAAATAAATTTTATCTTATTCCATTTTTGTAAATAATCAAAGATATTAATCAAAAAATATTACCTCTTATTTTATTTTTTTATGTTTATAAATAATCTCAATAACAATTAACAAAAATTAGAAATGAATTAAAAACTGAAAACAGATTGAGAAATATTTGTACATCTAAAAACAAGTATTTGTAAAAGTAGCAAATACTTATATGATTGCAAAATATATATAACAGTTCATTTGAGAAGAAAGTACAGTCAGTATATCTTGTCACGAATGACGATCGTATACGTTAAGTCGGTCGGGTGCGGTGCGTAATCAACGGCGCATAAACCCGGCAGAGGGAAGAGCCGACCGACTAGCCTCGCGACCGAACGTGGATTCTTCTAAAAATAATACTCACCGCGAGACGCGCGCGCCTCAACGAAAGAACGCGTTGCTTCGCCGACGTCGACAAAACATTGTGCATGGCCGAGTAAACCGAGAAGTGAACGAACTAAGTTTCATACGGTGAAACTCTGCCATAACCCTTTTCAAACTGCGGATAGAATTCAGAGACGAATTTATTATGCGAATTATTTATCTCGGGTCAAAGCGTGAGCAATAACCTTTTTTCTTTATCTACAATTTATTCAGTATAGCTGCATGCAAAATCAAGAGTACTTATGTTTGTTAGGTTTTTGATGAAGAGAAGTATAATATTAAAAAATCATCAGATTATTGATTTTGTGATACATTAAAATAATGTAAACCAATATTATACAAGCTTTAAAGATGCAACATATAAAATTTGACTCAGTTTATTATTTTAAATGTAAATCTTAACATGTGCACTTTATCTAAATGAGCTTTTATCAAGGTTATCAATTTGCAAACTTGAAAAAGAATACGCCGAAAACATGTGACAATAGGAGAAAAAACGAAATATATACATATGTCTCAATACAATCTCTTTAATATACAATGTCACTCATTCTAATTAGAAACTCGAATAGTAACTATACGATAAAGATAGTAACTGTACAGAGTAATTATGCAATAACTCTACTAACTATATAGTAACTAATCATAAATCAAATAACACCATAAATTTAATTATTTATATTGATAAAAAACAAACTTTCTTTGTTTTTTTTTGTTTATTTTAGGAAGGCCAACTTAACAGATGCCAAAAAATATACGATCTTCATGCACACAAGATAAAATCAAGAAAATCTCTGCGAGGATAAATACGCGATATATCGTCGGAAAACGTTAATGACAACCGTAATTGCAACGAATAAATGCGATTATCTGACGGGAGTCACTCTTATACGTGAAGCGGACGCAAAAGCGCCTCGGAAGTTTAGTATACTACGAAGCGAAAGCACCGTTAGCTTGCTAAACTTTTATTACGACATGTTTTTCCTCGTGCTAGGCAAGATATCGGCATCGCTGCCGACAGATAGATTAACAACAACACGTAGTTAATTGAAAAGTTTCTTGAAAGACTTATTCGTTTAATCGTTACCGACTTCTCTCATCTTAGAAGAATTTTCTTCTATACAAGTGTGCAGAATTCTCGATCAAGAGAGGGAAGAAATAAAAAAGTCGTGAGATCACGAATGTTAATTCTTTGTGGAATTAATGCGACTTCGATGAAATGTGTTTGCTTGTTTTTTGAGATAGTTTAAAAATTATGTTGTTAAAGCGTGAGTCAAAAGCGTACAAAATAAAAGTTCACGCGTTTCTTTTACATATATGTTTCATCGTAAATAAGTAGAGCAGTCACTTTAAAAAAGGCTCATTTTTTAGATAAGTATAAAAAATGTTGTGCTTTTATTATCTAAATCTTTTATAAAAGAGATATTCATTATTAAATAACATTCTCGGTAACAAAATGTTATTATTTTGTGATAACAGTTGTTATCACAATTTTGTAGAAATTGTAGAAATCAGAGTTATCTCAATATTATTGTTACGAATAATAATAGCAACATTCGATTCTCATTTTAGTTAAACGTAGCAAAATTTACCATGTTACAAAAGCGCATAATTGATTATCATTGGGATAATCAGCAACAACAAATAGAAAACGCGCGTTTGATGGAAGTACATGCGCGACGCATTAAAGTAATCAGTCGCTCGAAGAAAACGTCAAAGGTGCGAAAAAAAGAATTGGTAAAAACGTAAAAAAGACGGAAGATACCAAGACATCTACAAACTTATAAACGGAACACACGTACACGGGGGAGAGGGGAAGAGAGAGAGAGAAAGAGAGGGAGGGAGGGAGGGAAGGAGAGAGAGGGAGGGAGAGAGAGAGAGAGAGAGAGAGAGAGAGAGAGAGAGAGATCGAACGACCAGCAGCAGATACCGTCGTCGTCGTCGCGTAACTACGGTACAACGACCCCCTGAGTTTTCCTCTCTTGCTGGTTGAGCTCTCTTCTGCTTTGTGCTAATTACAACGTTCTTCTTCGAGAGGGAAGCTGTCACGGAGCGGCAACGAAAGTCGAAACGGAATCCGCGAGTTATAATCGAAAGCGAATTGAAGCGAAAAAACGCTACGTTTGCATGAGAATAAACAGTTCGCGGAAAGCACGCGATTATTTGTTACAAAACACACACATTGTAATACTCAATTGCGTTAAAAAATATTTCGACTTTATTAAAAA
Organism: Pseudomyrmex gracilis; assembly: GCF_002006095.1. NCBI lineage: Eukaryota > Metazoa > Arthropoda > Insecta > Hymenoptera > Formicidae > Pseudomyrmex > Pseudomyrmex gracilis. The sequence goes on along the minus strand of NW_018020585.1, from coordinate 68,332 downwards.
ATATTATTTTAAGTTGTTATATTGTTAGTACAGTGACATGTCTGGTTATATGCTCCGCGATATGAACGTCACACAAAAAGTTTTATACAATAAAAACAGATTTATTTGTACGAACGGTACTCAAGATCGCAGATTCATGTTTCCAATTTGCGAGAATCTATTAGACCTATATTGTGTGTTCTCCCTTTCTCTCGCATTCATTCTTTGCCATTCTTTCTCTCTCTTCTTCTCTCTCACCGCGCGCGCGCGCACACGCACACGCACACACACACGTTTGGCTCTCTTCTTTCCTCTCGGGGCTCGCTCGCTCGCTCGCTCACTCACCTGTCAGAGCTTTCGGAGCTGTCGTATCGATCCGTGCACCGCTTCTTGCCGCAGGGCCCGACAAGGGTGTCTTCGGCCATCCTAACCTGTCCCTTGAACGGATTATTCTGGAACCTAGTCACGACGATGCCATTATTGTTTAATGTCTTCGCCGTCGGAACAACATCCTCGGCATCACCTCTGGTCTCCTCTATTGTCGTCGATTCGATTGCAACAACGACACTCGTCGCTCCTCGTCTCCTGTCATCGTGATCGGTCCCGCGGTCGTTCACTTCCGGCACAATATCATCCACACTCGGCGTCGAGCGTCGTGACGATGAAGAGTCGTCGGCCGCATCGACGTCCTCGACATCAACATCGACGCCTGCTGTCTCCGCAGTATTATTATTACCTCCGGTCATGATTACCGCGACAGCACCACTTTTGCTACTGCTAATAATACTACTATTACTACTACTACTGCCACCACTATCACCGTCGGCGTCACTATCGATGCCGCCGTCGTCCTCGTTCCGTTGCGTCGTCGTCTCCACGACGCCTCGGACTATCTCGATTCCAAGGTGGTACAGACCGACACTGCCACTACAGCTGCCGCCGCTGCCACTGCCGACGCCACCGCAGGGCGCTACGACACCGATGCCCACCGCGCCGCTACCGCTCACCTCTTCGTCGTCGCTCACAGTTACTAGCACAGTCGCGTCGACACATGACTGCGAATCATCACCGGTCATCGCGATATCACCATTGTTGCGGTTGTTACTTATACGATCGTTGTCGCGACGACTGATTAAGTGATGAGGATTAAAGTGATGATGGTGGTGGTGGTGATGATGATGGTGATGATGATGATGATAATTAGGCAGTGGTGACTGATTATGGTTGCGGCGATAAGAGTGACGAAGAAGAGAATGATGCTGACGATGACAATGATGAACACAGTAATCACGATGCAGACGATGGTGATAATCGTCTGTCGTTTTGTACGAACACGCGGTAAAAGCGTCCTGATGCCCGATGCACTTGACGAACGAAACGTCCTGATTTGACGGTAGAAACAGTTCCGAAGCCGCGGTTGTCGCGCTCGCGTCTGCACATTTGTGCCGCTCCCTCGTCACGCGAGAATTACTGTCCAATTCCGCGACCGCCGTAGCGGTTGCGTTTTCCACCGCAGACGAACAGTCGTCTGCCATCTTGTAAACGAACGCGCACTCTGTTAAGTGTCTGGCAGTCTGGCAGTGGCCCCTATGGCAGTGAATGGCACATACGAATACAGGCCGCTAAAGCCTGCCGTGCTGCTCCTTCCTTTGATAGAGCACACTGTTCTTCTCTGCTCGATTCGCACACACAACCACAAACCCCTCTCCTTATAATTCCCACTCCGTGGTAGAATATGTAGAACAAAGCAACACCGCCACCTATCGTCGAAAGATTGTTTTATAATCAGACTCAATTCACTAATATAGATGGCATATGAGCGAACGAACTTGTAAGATTTGGCTTGGTTGTGCTCCTGTGGCTCTGTGGACCTCTTAAACTGGTCCGTACGCCATTCTACGTGGGATGAACGAACTTATAAAACCCGAATAGCTATATAGTAACAGAGAGAAGCCTGAGCCTGTAGTTTCTTGTAATGGTTTCGAGTCGCTGGTTTCAGCGCTGAGATCCACTAAAAGTGGATCTCTTACTACGGAGCGAGATTCACTTTTAAGCGCAGACGGTAAAAATATATCTCGGTTAGAGTCCGTGCTAGATCCACTTTTATTTGATTTGAATCCGTGATACCATCCACTTCACTGTCGATAAGTAGATCCGCCAAGCACCGAAAACTGTGGGGTAGAAGCGTGCATACAAACAAAATCCGCATTCATGTGCGGGACATCACGCTCGGTTTGTTGAAGAGTGCAGAGTGCAGACATACTGTTCCGTTTCTTTTCTATCAAACCGGCAACGTTGCGCGTATGTGCTGCGTGTATCGCATATGACAACGTGAAATGCTTTTTTGAGATTTTTAATCTTGTAAAAACTAAATAATATTGATATTAGTAAAAACTCTATACATTTGTGTGTATGAATTATTAACATGCATCAAATGCGATAAAAATAAATTTCACGAATATTGAACAATGTCTTTTTAACCTCTTTGGTGCTGTCGTTGACTCTAGTTGACGACCGCAAACTATATCTCTACGGCCGAGCGTCGACGACGCCGAATGTAATTTGTATCTGTATACGACAAAAAATCATCGATGATGCTCCGCGGCGCACGTGCGCCGCCGCCGTACCGAAGAGGTTTAATATGTAGAATAAAAGACCCAATTATATACTGTCACCCTAAGCTATTTTATTTAAAATACTAAAATAACAAACCTTTTTTTCCATATTTTTTGTTAAAACCCAAGTTTATTTTACTAAAAATATTTTATTTGAATAATACTGTAATAGAGTGATTTATTTACAAGCACCGTAATAAGTTGTGTACATTGTGGAATGTGAAAAATGACTTGTAAAGTCGTTTATATATATATATATATATGCACACACACACACATATATATACATACGTACATACATACATACATATATATGTATATATATACAGGGTGTCCGACAATCAGTGTAAAATCTCTCGTAGGCAGGTAGAAGGAATAAAAACTGAGTCGAAAAGTCCTAAACCATTTTTTTGTATTACATATAGGGTGCGTTCGGGGAGCGCGCTATCAGCGCTATTGCATCATTCTATCTTTATTGCTCAGTAGATGTAAAACAAAGATAGAATGACGCAATAGCGCTGATAGCGTGCTCCCCGAACGCAGCCATAATAAAGGAGTAATTATTGAATAAATCAAGCCAATCAGCGCCGATTTTTAGCTGAGTGCACGTCAGTGAGGCGCGCGGAGCGCTCACATACACCAGGCGCGTGGTTCATTGACGTGCGTTCGGCTAAAAGTCGGTGCTGATTGGCTTGATTTATTCAATAATTACTGTTATATGTAATAGAAAACAATGGTTCAGGACTTTTCGACTTAGTTTTATTCTTTCTACCTGCTTACGAGAGATTTTACACTAATTGTCGGACATCCTGTATATCGATTGAGAACATTTATAAAAGGATTTATTATCTTTTCACGCATGTAACAGCCCAATGGATGTTTATTCGCGGATCTTTGTTACTTAAGATCTCGGTAATTATTGTAAATCTCGCAAAATGGTATAAAACTTTCCGACTCAGTTTTACTCCTGTCTACGAGATTGTACGGCACTTACCGGACACCCTGTATATACGTGTGTGTGTGTGTGTATTTCTCTGCTTTTATTATCATTAGTAATCAAGCATATAAATTACATAAGCATACAAATATATATTCATTAAATACATATTTTTATCAATGTAAAAACATCTTATTAGCTTTTTAGAAATGTTTTTGCTGATATTCTCAATTATTTTATAAGAATATAAAATCTTATTAATTGGCAATTAAAAATTTCTATAAGTTTCTAACTGTCTATAAGTTTTTCCCACTAATTTGTGTTTATTGATAACATTTATAGACTTTTTTGAGAATTAGTGTTTGATAAGTACATTAAAGAACCACAAAAAATTTTACTGTTAATTTGATTTGATTTTCTGTCTAATATTTGTAGTCGCATCTTGTATTTCAAATGATCTTATTACTGTCCTTCATATTTATGCATACGTATATAAATAAGACTTTTATATTTTGCAGAAAACAACTTAAAAATATTTCCGTCCATGATTCATTTGCACTAATAACCTCTAAATAAAAACTGATGTAACAAAAAATACTTTAAAAACTATAGTTTTATTAATCTAATCACTTTCGTCCTGTTGTTGTATTTTCATATTTTGTCGTGATACATCTGCTAACTCTGTCAGTAAAAGAGTTTCTGAATCTGGAGGACTTTTTGATTGATTACCATTTAGTATACTTATTTGACCGCTAACACTTCGAGCAATTCTACGGTTGCGTCTTCGTTCTTTCCTCTCATTTTTCAATTTCGTAAATTCATTCGCGGAATCGTCCGAGCACGTGGATCTTGGAGTACTGGGCAAATCATCATTTATTCCGCTGCCAGGATAACTCGCCGGTTCGAAAATACTTGATTGTACCGAGTGCGTAGATATTTGTGATCTATAAAATTTAAAAGAACATGTTACGACGTATTTTTGTTCTTAAAATCTAATATCTTCTGATGAAACCGTAGTTTAAAGTTGTTCAAAGTCATAGGTTTATTTTTTGCTTTTAAATCATGAAAAAAACTTTTGTTTCTGATTTTTTCCAAAATTTGTGCTTATATTTGTTTATAATAATTTTTCAATTGTTTAAAACACTTTTTAACACAAATATTCTTAAACTAGAGACTTTAACAAAAAATCTAGATATAGTACGTTCAAGTTTGTTTAGTTTTGAGCAAGTTACAGCTGTTTGAACTTTTGTGGGGTTTCCATGATTCCCCTGTTCGGGTTTATAAAACTTTTGCGTGCGTGTTCTAGGATTAACAATATGCTTGACATTTATAACAACTTCGTTTTAAGATTATTTATATCACGCTTTAGTTTAACGTCACAATTTTAAAAAATAACAAGATATCTTTTCATAATTAAAAAATCATTTTTTTTTAAATATAAAATCTCTTGTAAATTATTTCAATTAATTTTAAAAAGCATTGATAAAAACCGAATCTCCAATTGAAATGTTTGCAATCTGTTCATAATAATAAAAAAAAGTAAGAAAAAACCCATTCAACCATGCTTGTATTCTTATATACATTGGCTTTTTTCGTTCATTTATTTAATCCTAATGAACTGTAAAAATTTATAGTTGTGATTTTTCTGATGGATTGTTACATTACAAACCTTATACCGCTCCGTCTATCACGCGTGTTTCCGTTACTGTCAGTTGCTCCTATTCCCGGTGCGGGTGCACTCCTAGAGAGTATGTCTCGTCTGTGAGATAGCGCGGAACCAGGAACGTCGACAGGATCACTCGGTGGTGGTGGGCCTTGAGCGAATATACTTTGTACATGTGGCTTGTTAGTATCGTTCGATTGTCTTAACGACGTAAGAGTCATCTGTTCATCTACCTCCTCAATGACACCTATCCTCATAGAGCCACTTGCACCTTTGATAATTTCAAATTGTTAACTTGTTTGCTTAATATTATTTAAATGAAAAAAAAAAAAACATTAGATAAGGAACGTACCGGTTGGACGTATTTGCAGCGAAACTGCTGAATTCGAACTTGGAATTTTTCCAGAGACTTTGCTACCGCTCGAATTACCACCATCCGGTCTATCTTCTTTGCTAAATAATCGTTTAAGTACACTGGTAACGCTATTCACTCTCGTAAGCGAGCCGCCCAAGTTGCTAGGAGTTGAACCACCACTGAAATTGCGCTCTCGATTACTAACTCTGCTGGCGCTCCTAATAAAAAATTAGCAATACTTAAAATCGTGAGAATAAACGATCGTCTGTTAATTAAAGATATAGTTATATTAATGAGATAAAAATGTAGTTTTCTTGTGAATTTTCTAAAATATTCGCTTCTTTCATTTTACCAATTTTTCGCGAAATATATAAATGAAATTACCTCACTAATCCATGGTTAATCAAGGTGGTCTCAGTACCAGTTCTGATGTCATATTAAAATACAATATTGAATGATTTGTCAATAAATGTTTCTTGAAAACCATTTTTTAATGAAAACTACACAAAAAATAAAACAATATTTGCTTGTTTACCTGGAAAATTTTCCAGTTGCGAAAAAATGTATTCCTGATGCTGCGTCGTCAGCGAGATCAGTACGGAATTTCTGCTGATCATCCGGCGCCAGATCTTCGATTTTAACCGATGACGGTTGCAGTTCTTGTTGCGCGGCAGACAAGTGTATGCCAGCTGTTGAGGGTTGGGGTGGCTCTTCGCGAAAAGGTTGCGCTGCTGCGGTATATGGAAGTTCCATAGGAAATATTTCATCCCAATACTGATCGCGTATAAGTTCAGGATGTTCGTGATGCATTTCGTCGACAATTAAATAACTTACCTTAAAAAAAAAAAAAAAACAAACTAAATATTTAACTATGCGTTTTTTTATCATAAAAACTTTTTATAATAAACACAAAAAAGTACTTTTATTATAAAAAGTATTTTTCGAGCATTTTGTGTTAATTTTGTTCTGGTAACAATAACAAGGGAAAAAGAGCAATTCTTACTTGTAAGTTACGATCAATTAACCAATTTACTTCGAAATCATCATCATCCTCGCCAAACGGATTGATTAGCGTTTCGGCTACTTTTAACCAGCCCATGTAGAAGAAGAACTGCAACGTCGTGAACACTGGGAAGTACATGTCAATGATTGACTCTGATTTTTGAACCCATTGACGACCCATTACACTTGTCAGAAAATATGTGTACACTGCTAACGTTACTACCTGCAGAAAAAATAAGACATCAAGAACACTAAATTTTATGATTTTCTGTAACAAATAACATCATATAGCATGACCTATTTACTTGAGTATATACTAAAGGAATACTAATTGTGTCATAATGTAAGATATTGCCGCAGTTGCCGCGGAATTTATTGAGTTCGTCAATGAGAGTCTTGACTGCAAAATCGTCGCGTATTCGGCCTTCTCTCCGAGCGCGAGTTACAATGCTCGCGGCCCAAACTATCGGCAGCCAGTGTTTACTCGGCTTCGGAAATTTTGCATTTAAACTTTGGAATACCGATAGTTCGTTCTCCAGCAATAAGCCAGTTTCTACAAAATGCTCCAAAGTGGGAAATCTCTTCTTTACGCGCGGTGCAACGTTCGTCAGAACTATGGTTAGGCAGAGACACACATACCTGTAGAGAAAGAATTTATTTCTGTCTAATACAGAAAACTCACAAGTCTATAAAGAAAGTTTTTACCAATAACTTAATAACTTAAAAAAGTTATTGATATTCCGTATTATACCTAAGAATTGTTCGGCGCATTAGACGTCCGCGTTCGTCGTTACCTTGTATAGTAGCCGATACGAAGACCGCGATAGAATCAGGCCATGGTATCGCCATATACTGATTCCACCATCTAGTCATCACGATACTAACATAAAATCCTAGGACGAACGATAACGGTATTAAATCACTGTACTCGTTGCAGTACGCCACCACAGACTCAAACGTCTTCTTCTGCTCATCATCCAACAGTAATCGGTAAATGCCGGACAGTAAGTAATAAATAAAGAGGTAGAGGGCTAGATCGATCCAGACGAGCTTGTAAATACTCGCTCGCCATCTGAAATACAAATCGCGCGTTTTATAGAACAGAAACAAGCGTGCGTGAAACGCCTGCAAGATAAACGATGATAAAGTGAACGATCCGTCGAGATCTCGCGTTTGGCAAACAAAACAGAAATCCTAAATAAAGATAGTTTCTACAATTCTTGAAAATATAGAAAAACTGCATTGTATAGACAAGCAAGCATTGGTATATCGCGATAAAACGCGATAACGTCACCAATGTGTTATTGAGCCGAAAGTCAATAATTTTTGCTGGAGATGGCATATCTTTCACCTAGTTTTCTCTTCATGGATAACGGCTTTCGTTATGTTTGAACTGTGTCAACTCTGCGGATGACGAAGAGAAATATTTTTATGCAAACATCTTTGTCATTCGTCGAGATTGAAAGTCTTCTTCAAATTTATAATTAATAGTGAAACTATTCTAAAAAAGTCGCTCGTAAATAGCGTAGCATTTACTATAAATCCATTTATTAAGTAAATTTTAATAATAAGATATTGCGTTTCAGATAAAGTTCATAAATTATATTTTTGACGTATAAGCTAACTTTTGCTTCTATTGTAGAGAAATGAGAGAAAAAAAGAAATAAATAAAAGTGTGTAAAAACAAATTTAAAAAAAACGAATGCTGAAAAATATCTCACCTGAGCAACAACTTGAGGAAACAACCGAGACCTCTGCAAGTGGCTACCTCAGCGGTGTAAGTCACCGTCATTTCTCGTTCGTCGCGTATCTCACGTGATAATGTCTGTCTTCCTCTCACAACTCTTTGCAATAAGTTCGCACTTTTGTCGGTAGACAGATTGTAACATTTCCTGAACTTGTTCCGTCAGAGCGATAAGTGGGCGCGGTAAATCGCAATCGCAGATAGCGTCAACTTCGTCATCGTCGACGTTTTCTCGACGAGATCGAGCCAATGGACCACCGGTACGAAACCGTCAAGGTCATTGTAGACAGACGATCGGTCCACCTCTAGTGTGATTATGTAAGCTGTGTCACCACAGAGCGGGACAAATTCATTAACTTACAATACATACACTATTTACGTTTCGCGAAACTCGTTCCGTCAATGGTTCTATTGTTTAATTCCTATAGTTCTTCTAAACATGTTCTATGTGCGATAGTACGAAGTAAATTTCTTATAATTAGTTTCACTTGCGCGTTCTTCATTACTTTTAATTTATATAATTGCATACACATTTACACATTCATTATCCCTCTCCAGTCTGTATTTATCAATGCTTTTATCACGATCACACGTTATCTGAGCTGAATATGTTTATAAATTTTTATATGGTATCTTTCCCCGTAATAAATTAAATTCTCTGAGAAAATGTTAAGTTTCCATTTAACTTATGAAAATTTATCGTTTCAAAGATAATTTAAAAGTTCTGAATTATCAAACTTTTGTGTTATTTTCTTTGCAATGGAAACAGTTATTCAAATTCTGTAATTAAAGTAAGTTTATTTTCTTGCAAATGATATTAGGAACTACTTTTCGCGTGTGGGGCAACTTGTTGCGTTGTTAATCTCACGATTCTCGCGGCTTCCTTGAGGATAAACTTCTGAAGAGTCTGACACAAAAATGAGTAGATGAGTATTTGAAGTAACTTAAAGTGGACGGTTGAGTATTATCAAAGATTGTCAATATCAAGGACATGTCACGTATACGATGATTTACCCACAGTGTTGAACCGTTTATTTTCCCAATTAGAGGATAGGCGCTCCATCATGTAACTGGCATCAATCAACCATAGATCTGCGCGTTTCTTCAATTTTCCTAAGAGTAATTTCCACTCTGTAAGAATTGAGTCAGTTAAAAGAATCTATAGAAACATACATGCTTTTTTATTTGAGTTTTAGAAAAAAAACTTGGTTTACAATATTTTTCTCTGTTTATGTTTATAAAAAAAGATTTATGATATAAAATCTATAATATTTGTTAAAATTATTTAGTAATATTAGACATGTGTATAATAATATATAATCGGTAAAACAATAAAAAGTTTTTTTTTATTTACTTTTGTTTTCATGGCAATTAGATACCTTACGATTAAAATCTTCAGTACAGAAGTATTGTAAATATGAGAGAAGATTTATTAGTAGTAAAAAGATTAACAAGAAAGAAAATGTAACAAATTGTTTTTCAATTCAATCCTTTTTCTGTCGTGGAATTCATTTCTTGTCTAATTAATAGTTTATGAAATTAATGTTCTCTAATTTTTCTTACTAATTTATCTATACACTCTCCGACACATATTCCCCGGAATATATATTTGTCTCTCTCAGAACTTGTTCTCATGTCTACATCGTTATCCTTGGGCAGAACACGTTATCATGGAGGTATGACCGACACAACGTGCTAGCGGATGTCAGTCTCGGCCGATCCTCGGAAGTCGATCGCGAGTCGCGAGTTTCTGTATATATCTCATGACGTCACCGTAGTTAGTATGACGGTATCAAAAGACATTACGTGTATAGCGCTCCATTGATTAGATTTGGACTAAAGTTTGAGAAAAAAATTGCCGCGAAAAAAAAAACTGACTACGGTTATTTTAATAATTTAAAAATTTGACGCGCATAAAGTAGAGAAAAAGCAGAAACTGTTATATAGCATGTCATATGTAACGCAATAAGATCAACTTTCAACGTAATTGCGGTAATCGATGCCGGTTTCGCGAAACTAGGTATCTTATCGCGTATACGTTTTACATCCTTACTATTATTTCAGTGTTTTATATTATAGTTAATTTTTTGCCAAGTAATTTTCCTCGCAACTTGTGACATTCTTCTGCAACAGCGCGAGTCAAAATATTAGCATATATAAATTGGAATACGTGTGTCATTCATTTGGCCACGCAATAGACGCTAATGCTGTCAGGTAATTTTTGACCTTGCGTCTCGCTCGGGGTATTTGTATTTATTGTACATACATACTTACCTATTGCATAAACGCGATCGCAAAATTCGTTATTCCTTATAACTCATTGAAATCAGCTGTTAAATTTCACATTACGGTAATCATGTATGTATCTACACAACTTGCACTGAAATATCGCATATTTATATTGAAACAAGTGTTTAAGTAAAAAAGAAATAGTGATTGGAAAAAAAATCACGGTGTTTCTTGTCTGCACTAATAAGAATTTGATGGGAACAAAGAAGGAAATGTAACATGCTATTTTCAGGTAGAACACGAATTCGCATTGTTACTTGCCTTGTTTATTTAGTCAATCAATTCGTACTTTCGACTTTGCGCAAAATGTCAGTACAAAAGTGGACGCGCGTGATTCGGAATCGAAACGGATGCAATTCGTGAGAGGACGCGTCGCCACACGAACACAGCACATGACACATCTAGCGCCAACGAGTACTGAGACAACAACCGCAGCGGAGCAGCACAGCGTTTTTGACCCTCCCCCCCTCCCGCTCTCCGCACCTTTTACCCACTCTATCCCCACCGCATCGTCGACGCGCGTTTCCGCATAAGTCAGTGGTGCTCACCGCGTATATTTTGTCTGCTCAGCTGATTTCGCAAACAATACGCGCGATTCAATCAAATACGCGCAATACACTTTCGTATATCGCTATTGATTGTCTTTATTAAAAATCTTGCAGATCTTACCAAATATAATCAATTAATAATTATATTCGCGTAATCTCTTTATCTATCATAGAATTAACGAGTTTCGCAAATCTTTTATTTTAAAATATATAAATATTATTTTCTTCGTAAGTTTTGTCGCAGTGATAATTTTTAAAAGAAAATTTGTATTTTTCAAATATATGCGATATATGCGCATGTAATCATATTTGAAATCTGATGATGGATACATTATGCGTGTATCAGTTATGTGTACATTTGCTGATTGAGTTGCTTTTTCAAGAAATAACATGGATAAACAAAAAGAACACTAATAGAAACAAAAAGTAAATACGCGTTGATTTGTTTTGTTTTTAATATCGCAATAATACTCTTCTTACATTAATTAATGCACACAACAATAATTCATCATTATCAAAATATTATCAGATAGCACGTGCAACGTGTTATCAATGTAACATTCAATATACATTATTCAAATTAAAAGCTCTATATCTCACAATAGTTGCTTACAATATGATATTGTACAATCAATAGTATAATACAATAGATATAACAAAGTACATGTATAACGGCGTTATATTATTATAAATTTGTATCTTAGATGTTCCGTCGCGAGACCGGAAATAAACAATTTCACGAAGCTACGTTTCTCTAAGCGTCCGTCCTCGTTCACTTTATGACATAATATCATAGTAACTATCTAACAGTAACTTAGCCAAAATCTGACTTGGAAAATAAATCGATTGTGGACGTGTTAATCGCGTCTCATTAGGAACACCGTGTCTATGTGTGTGTGTATATTTATAATTTACACTCTTTTTACATTTTTGTACATTGATTCTCGACACACACACACACACACACATGTATGTGAACAAAGCGCTTGATACATCCGTGTGTTTCTAGCATTAGTTTTCCGCTCAAAAAGTTCGCGGTTGTAAACACATTTTTGAGTAAAGTCAGAAACAATAAAAATAAAACTAATAATACGTAAACGGTCAATGAGAGCCTTACGCTGGATTGCAAAATAAATAAATAAATAAATAAATAAATATATATATATATATATATATATATATATATATATATGTACATATATACAATATATATATATTTGATGGTTAGATTTAAGAACACTGAAGAAGACTAAAAATAAATAGTCGAAACGTTTGTTAAAAATTTAACGATTTTATCATTGTGCACAACACCTTGCAAACAGTTCAACTACGCCCTAATATCTAACATATTTAACGGATATATATATTTATTTAGTTCGCAACGGACATCCAACGTAAGATTCTTATTGACCGTTTACGTATTGTTAGTTTTAAACTTCTAGAGCCTAAAACTCTTTATTAATAAAAATAAACTGCACGCAAAGTAAACGCAGCGTAGACTTTCATTCGAATCCTGCTTGGTTCAATTATGAATAATTTTGGTCCCTAGAAGTCACAAAGGTCCCTAGAGGTCACAGCCATTGAATGCAACGAACGATGTGAGATTTAAGGCCACACGGGTTGAAATCAATCGCGATAACTCGAACTAGAAAATGACAATGAAATATTAGCGTTATCATGAAATCGATAACGAGGATTGTCTCGACAGGCAAGCAATGACATTAAACGACCAAGTTTAGTCATTTTTTAGTCACGCACGAAGTTACAAGCCTAATTTCATTCTATAATTATTAACCAGCTTTTGCACATCGTCACTCTAGCTAGCTTGGGAAATTGGAAAATCGTTAAGCAAAGATAGTTAATCAGATTTGTCAGTGCAAGGAAAAATCTCAAAAATTTGATTTTTTTATAATCAGCAGACAGTGAAAAAGATTTCTTTCTTTTTTCGACGACTTGGTTAATTTTCTGAAATAACAAGATTGACAATTCAATCTGATTGTGGCTGTTGTCATGCGACGATAGTCGTTAGAGCATTGTTTTTACTTCCGTAGCTACCGGGTCTGCAATACATAATGATACATTTTTTTACATTTGAAAAAAATTAACAGTGTGGAACACTCATAATCAGTGTTTAATACAATTGGATAATATACCTAATGGTAGCATGTTGCGAGGAGCGTGACCATCCAGCAATAAAATTGACTTCGCTTCTCTGATTGCTGATACGTTGCCGACGAACTTGACCGCCGCTTTTTGCGGTGATCTGCTGCGAGACTATTTGCACAGCGTTCGGTGCAACTGTAGATCGTATCGCTTTATATACAAATCTATTAAGACATAAAAAGAATGCCAATTGAATTCAACATTTATCAATATTGCTATTGTTGAAGTAGAAAAGTTGACAGTGTTACATCCACACAGATTCGAGTCGAATATTGTTTACATGATTATTGCCATCTTGACAAGCACAAGGTAAACATACCTAGGCATTAATGCAAGGACAGATGTAAGTAGCACAGTGCACCAGTACGTACGATGTGTGATGGCGTTTTCCATTACCCAATAAGATCCGGGCAAACCCATACAATTAACGCAAACAGCATTATAAAAAAGGCAAAATCCGAAAAATATGCCCAATGAACCCAAAATGGCACCAATGTGAAGTATAGTCTGAAATAATTTGAACAGTGATAACATCTAAAGTATAAGTTTTCTACGTACTTTAACTATTTCTTTCTCACTTACCCATGATCTAGTTTCTATGGCAGCATGAAGCAGCATGACGACGATACACGCTGTCATGATAGTCGATCCAAATTCCCATATGTCGATAATCGTATCGCAATAAACCTGAAAGAAAAGTAACAAATAAATTTTTGTATCATAATGAGCAATGAGAGATCATAAAATCTCTAGTTATTTTAATTCTTCGTGACTAATGTGCCGACCTCTTTGGTAATAAAGAAGATGACGATACTTTGATAAAAAGCGTCGGCGATCATCAACCAGAACGAGCGAGCTTGATAAACAAATCCCAAGCGTCCTCTCGTATATAATTCCGGCGCAGAAAGTAACACACGTGGCGAAGCAACGCGATCGTAAATACCCAAGATAAGAGGTGGTAGCGAAGTAAACAGTAAGTTGTATAGCATCAAGTATATTTGATCTATCATTACAGCACCGGAAAAGCCACAGAACAGCTGCAAAAAGAAAAGAAAAAATGCATCATTATGAATACCTCTATGTTAAATATCTACAAATCTTCTTCTCATATTTAATTAATTAATTAATTTTTTTTATACTTACTTGAAACCAAAATATAAGGAAGACGAAAGTGGCATTTTTGTAAAAGAAGTACAAAATCATCCTAGCAAGACGGTCGTAACACCAATGTCCATGTAAAAGGAGAAGTCGACTAAGCATAGAAAAACGAAAAATCGCGAAATCCGCCGCCATTATCGCCTGTGTGCCTTCTTGCCCCGAGATACCGACGCCTACGTCAGCGGTCTGTATCATGCTAACGTCGTTCGCACCGTCGCCGATTGCCAACGTTCTCATTCCTAATTGTTTCTTAACAATACGAACTATGTACGCCTGCAACGTAAATTAATCACATTACTTTATCTAGCATTATCCTTAATTAATATTAAATATTAGTAATATTGAATTACGCTTTCATTTAAAACTCGATAAATTCTGTGTCAAATTAATTAACGCACATATATAGTTTTAAACAATATTTAGTTATTTTATACACACAGTTACATTAATATTTTCTATCGGACACCTTTTGCAATGGCGTGGCGCGACAGGCTAAGACGCTAGAACATGTTTTTGTGAGTTCAAGAAACGGGCCTGTCAAGCCCGATCGCGGGTCCAGAATCACCGTCAATGTTTTGCCATCTACAACAAGCGCGCGTTGTCGCGGACTACCGATCCTATGCGCGTCCCTTTCAATAGAATCGCGATTATACACGTTAGTAAGATCCGCAATGTCCATCATGTTCGGTTGTTGCGGATATCTGTTGATTTCTTTGTGCGCTGACTCCAGATAACTGTGTATGAGTGTCTCGGCGACGGATTTAGATCTTGCTTGCAGTTGTAAGAGCTGCATGGCCGGTGAGAAGAGCCGCGCCGAGTATGCCACGTTCACGGCGGTCTCCGGCTTGTCTCCTGAAACGGAAGACATGATCATATGTGTGATATGAAACACATAATTGCTTTGACGTTAAGTGCGAGCGCTACGTTCAAGAACGCAAACTGCTTTTGGATGACGTTATTTTTCATTAGTTTTTCTTTTGTTATCTTCTAATAATTTTTTTCTGTAATCTTTATATAAATGTTGTTTATGTAATAAAGTGTGGATACAACATTTTGATTATATGTGCGGAGAAGATTCATTTGAGACTCAATGTAAAGCGCCTCAGTGTACTTTTTTACGTTGACAGATTGCATTAAAAATAATATGTACGCATAACCGGTTTGTGTGGAAGCCAACAATGCCAATCATACGCGCTTGCTCATAACTTTCTACAAACCTGTCAGAACCCACACGACGATTCCAGCAGTAACCAGTGCGGTCATTGTCTCGGGCACGCCGGCTTGCAGCTTGTCCTCGATACCGGTCGCTCCCAAAAGCGTTAAATGTGATTCCAGCGTTGCGTACGAATCGCGTATGCGACGCTCGCGGTTTTCCGTCGCCATTTCCGCCTCCTCGTGTTTCTGTCGCCATGTCTCGTATTCTTGCAACGTCAAGGTTCGCCTCGCCATTACCAGAGTACGCAAACCTTGACGCGCATACGATTGCAAGTAGTGTCGGATACTGGCCGAGGCAACGGCGTTCTCGTCGCTAGGCGACAGCGCTGCAAACATTGTCGTGTCAGCACCCTTGCTATACAGCACGATTTCACTGGTATGTGGATGTCTGAGCAGCACCGACATGCACTTTCTGTTTGCGTCGAATGGCAGCACCTGGAAGCAATTATGGAATAAGTAAAATAAATATCAAAATAAAAATACGCGCAACTGACTCATCCGTGAAATCCATTTACATGAAGTATTTCGAATGCGAGCGTGGATTTGTCCGGAAAAGACACGATTGCGCTGCGAGGTGTTCGTTTCACGAGCTTGACGTCGTAAGCGCGCGCGGCGTGCACCAGCGCAAGCTCGTCCGGACTTTCCGCTTCGTAGATCGCAGGACTATGCAGCAGCTCATCACCGTTTTTCCCATCAGGACTACATCTCTTCTGCCCGTCCGGCGACAACTTCCGTCCCAACAGTCCGATGCCCAGACTTGGTATCGATGTTACGTTTAGCAATCTCGGTCTATAAAAAAAATATTTTTTTAATATGTTAAATATTTCTGTATTTTATATAGCGTCAAGTGTTGTACCAACCTTGATATTTTAAACGGGAATTTTGGTGTATCATCGAATGTATTAGTTGTGCTAATTACAGGTGATACCGGTGATAAGGCGCGGATAGTTCTGTTACTCGGAGACATCGATACCGGTGGGGAATTAGCAGTTGGAAATGAATTTGTTTCCAACTCTCTGATTCTGTCAGATATTAAAAAATTTAAATTCAACAGAGAAAATGATTACACAGAAATTTTTTATAATTTGATTCTCAGAAAAAATATGCACATTATCTGATACCAACCTTATAAGACCAGTTCCGTTTTTCCGAGGTTCTTCAATGACTCCACTAGAGTTCATAATATCGTGATGCGGTTGAGAATTTACGACAACCGTGTTACATGTAGCCAAAACAATAAGAAACTCTTGTAAGCGATGTCGAAATGTACCTATAAGCAAATCCTCCTTAAGCCGCGAACATGGGAGCAGATTCTCATTGTCGCCTATGTGCGAATAATCCTGGCCTCCTACCGCGCATCTCCTGAATAGCATCTTATTTTCAGTGAGAGTCCCAGTTTTGTCGGAAAAGACATACTGTACCTGTCGTAAAAATATTTCGAGCAATATATATTCTCTCGTAAAGAAAATCAATCATTTTCTATTAAATATTTTTTATATTCTTTTAAAATTTTTATATTGGAAAAAATTTAAGTGTTAAAAATTATTTTATTAAATACACACACACACACACACATAATTTTATATATTAATTTAAAAATTGTATTGTAGATGATTGGTAAATTTAATGTGAACGCATATTAATAACAAACTATCTTGATAATTCTTTATATTATTTTCTATTTTTTCCAAGAAAAAGTAGAATTTTTTTATAAATAATATTGATCGTGATACGTAAAATATCAGACTCGCGCAAATTCATTTAATATAAATTGTCCGCACTCACTTGGCCTAGTTCCTCCGTGATATTCAGCGCACGGCACTCCGCTTTACGGCCGGTTTCCGTGTCGTGTAGGGCCGGGTCGTGACCAATGTGGTATACTTGACCCACCTTGGCCATCTCGATCGTCACGTATAAGCTCAGCGGTATCATCACTTGGAATATTATGACAAAGGTCAGAAAGGTCAATATACTCTCGTAGATTGGTTCTTGTATCACCGGCAAAAACGGCACCACCGACAGGCCCGCGTACGCGGACAGCCATAAACGACATCCGAATGCACCAATCACACACAAAATCACCAGTATCACTACACACCATTTTACGTCCCTGTTCATGTGTTTCTCGAGACGGGAGCGCTAAAACAAAGTTATTTTTTGATGGAAAGAGTCTAAAAATTCGAGAATTGTTTTTTCTTCAGAATTAATTAATTAATTTTTGTTTTCAGTTTATTTTGTATTCAAATATTGACAATAACATGCAGATTAATTTTTTTTATTTACCTTGTATCTGGGCCCACCGTTGTTCAGCAACGCTTTGGTCTCGTGACCGGCATATATAACTATACCTTCGACAAAGTCGGTATTTTTTAAGACACATTCCCTTAGTAAAAGATTCTCTGTGGATACGGGCACTCTGGCACCGTTTGGATGTACCACGGCACCGTGAAACCTAAAATGCGTCACAGGCCGGTATTCATATAAGTGAATCTTATATTTAAGATTGTCTTAAGTTTATCTTCAGATGCTCTGCAGCCAATAAAACTACTCGTACACTATCTGAAAATAAACTTAAGACGATCTTAAATATAAGATCCGACTATGAATATTCAAATCGTGCGCACTTATAATTTAAGTAATTCAATTTGAACAAGCAACAAGTGCTGAGATAAATAAAACATTTGATCAATCTTTTTAATTACTACAGACATGTAAAATTAGCACTTTTTTCAATTGACACTTTCTTCTATTTTTTTTTTTTTTTTATGGAACCTTTATAATTTTTTTAAAACTAACAACGAAATTTAACTGGTAGTAAGAGCCGATATGCTGGATGTTTGCGGAAGAAACATATATCTGAATATATATTTATGTATTTAAGAATGTAAATTATATTTTTTCGCAATATAATTTCTAAATTAATTGGGAAGGGAAAATAAACATTCTCATATATGTGATGCAAATCGAACGTCCTATATGAATTCACGCGAATTGAAACATTTCAATTCAAAACAATCATATGTGTAAGAAATTTACACTCCTAAAAATATAAATATACATGTATTCAGATATATTTATTCCGCAAACATCCAACATATCAGCTCTTACTACCAGTTAAATTTCGTAGTTAGTTTTAAAACTATATGAGTTTTAAATTCTTTGTTAATTCGTTTACAATTTTTATTTTAATTAGGTCCATCAAATGTTTACCTATATATTCTAGTACTCGGCTGATCGACTTCGATCACTGATCGGAACTTGGAAGGCTGAAAGGTATCTTGCAAATCAAGAAATCCTCTAACAACCTGACGTTGCTTCAGATTCGATTCTCCATCGAGATTGCACGTATCGAGATAAGCTAAACCCTGAGGATCGCTACTTCGTAGAAGCAAAAGATCGGCCGGTACCAGTTCGTTGTTTGAAAGGTGAACCAGATCACCCACCTTGACATCCTTCCACGCTATCTTCACATATCTTTCGCCCTCGCTACAATAAAATCATACAAAATTTTATCAGAAAACTGTGGCGCTTAGTCTTAAAAATATTGCTTGCCACAACGTAACATCGAGAAAGTAATTAAATTAACATATCACAGTCGCGAGAAAATAATTAAATAATTAGTCGCATCACTATCGTAACAGACAAAATGCAGAATGTTGCGAAATTAATAGATATGAATTGTTGTTGTTGGAACGTTTCGGCTTTATTATTTGAAGCCATTTTTAGTTAATAAAATCTAAGAAAAAATTGAATAAAAAACATTGAGATGAGTAAAAAACATTGACATAATAACAATTACTGAGTTTTTTAAATTTAATTTTTAATTTTTAAACTAATTATTATTGATATCGATTTGAGAACTCCTTAATATTACGTGTATAATTTTCTCTATTACACTTTGCGTGCACAGATCGTGACAGATACAGACAAGAGTTGAGAGGAGCGGTCTTGCGTAGCTAATTCATAATGTGCAAAAGATCAATTCATCTATTCGAATTTTCTCCGACTATGACAAAATTGTCTCTTAATAGTGATTGGCGATATTTTTTCAATTAAAGCAGTTATATGGACGGCAAGGTTGCACAGCCTTGAACGCCACTCCCGTTCGTTGATTGGAATGATATTAAGTGAGACAACAAGACAAGATAATCATCAAAGAAGACCTTGCAAAATATTCGAGCACATCTGTTACGGAAGGGATGATGAAATATATCTATAAGTTAGCTCAAATGAAAAAAAATCCGAATGTCTTTGTTTACTTGTTTATTTCGAAAATGAGGAAGAGAGAACATCTTGCTACAAGGTCAGCTTACAAACGAGGCTAAGTGATGCAAATGTCGATTGTTTTGTTGCTTTGAAGAACAACGGGAAAAGAAGCAGACGCCATTCTCTTTTGTGTGATTGCTCACTTATTTTGTCGCCAGCACGCGTTTGAAATACGATGGACGACGTTACAAATCGCGCTAAATACATTGTGCATAATACAACGATGTTGCGATTAAGAGATGTTCTTTTTTTGTTACGGATTTGTATCATGGCCCTCTGCGACAAGGATGGTCAACATGCGGAATATTCGACGCACGTAACACTCAGCTAATTATGCAATTATCTACGCAACATCTGTTTAAAATCGCTAAAACGTAAATATATGCATGATAGATGTAACACATATAAGAGCTAGAAAAATCAAGGTTGCAAAAAAAAAGAATAACTATTGAATATTGACCAGTAAAACATGCGCGTAAAGGGGTTTTTCTATATTGTGTGGGTGTGTGCGCGCGCACAATATAGAAAACGTAAACAGCGTGTTTCTCATACTGATAAAACAAATCGGGACAATTTGTTATAGTTGTTACATAACTGTTTAATTTGTTATAACTGTTTGTTATACTTTAATATTATCTTCTTTGTTAGTTTTCTTAATATTTTATTTCACGACTATAAATTTCATAACTTCTGTTTATATGAAAAAATTAAAGACTATTGTTAATCAAATCATTATATTATTATTATATATTGCATATATAAGCATCATGCATGCTTACGTATGCAATATATTTATTATTGTTAATCACATATAATTCAGAATAAGAATTTCTGGCGTCAGAAAAAATTGCAAGAAATAAAGCGAGCCAAGGATGAATTATTACAATAATATAGATAGATGGATGGATTTTATAATAATAATAATAAGTATGTACATAATTGTATAATTATGTATATATGTTCTTGAACTTTATCAAGTTTTTCTCACGGAAACTTTCTTTATCTCCCAAATTTGAACAAATTTATTATTATCTATTTTACTTCAACAATTTATGCCAAGAGCCTCTTATAGAAAATAAAACATTATCCGCTTTATATGGATTTGCCGAGCGTTCAATGATATTTCATAGCTTCGATATATGTTTTGTGTAAACAAGCATGAGTAAGATATACACGAGCACGTATATATTTACACACACGTCATATACGTTTATATCCGC
The DNA here is from genome assembly GCF_002006095.1 of Pseudomyrmex gracilis. NCBI lineage: Eukaryota > Metazoa > Arthropoda > Insecta > Hymenoptera > Formicidae > Pseudomyrmex > Pseudomyrmex gracilis. The sequence continues at coordinate 47,178 of NW_018020585.1, read as the reverse complement.
GGACATATACATATGTGCCCTCTTCCATGATGTAATCAATGACGTCATTGATTTAACGGCTCTCTAAAGATCTGTGCAAAACAAAAATACTCAGATGAAATATAAATCACTGAATTTATCTCAGATATTGATTAAATAAGCATGCAAAATTTTCCATAAGATATTGCAAAAATATAAGAAGATCGAAAGAATCACTATCGTAAGATTGTAGGAGTTGTAGGAAGTTACTGTTATGATCAATTATTATTATTAAAGTTTTAAAAACTTTAATAATTTTAAAAAAGAAATGTTTACATATACTTAAAACAAAAGACACGTATATTATGGAACAATTATATACATACTTCAAAGTACAACGCTCAAAAGTTGTTTTATTTCTGTTGAAATTTTTGGATAAAAAACGTAAATTTGTAAATGTTTCGACTGGACTACTAAGTTTTACAATGTCAATGTCGATGATCATATACATGACGACAAATGTTGAAGAAGATGTTTTTTAAAGACACGGATGAGGCGCATATTTGAAATGGAAAAAGTGTCACGATAATTTAACAAGCTTAATCGACAAATCGTGAGACTCGTGCGAGAGAGAGGAGATAAAAAAAGGGGTAATGGAAATAAATGCGAATGTCAAGGTCTTGATTGCAGACAGATTACAAATTAACGTGACTAGGAACGAGAAAGAGACAGAGAGAAAGAAAAATTATTTGCACCATTATGCGGATACATTGCGCTCTAAAAATGATTAGACCTGGACGATTAGCGAACATGTGTAGTCACGATTCGAAAAGTCACCGTCGCCGACAGCCGCTGCCAGTAATTTCGAATCGATCATCCTAGAGAACACACATCAGCCTGTAACTCGCTCAAGATCCTGTTACAATGATATAAAAATATATCACGGCATTTTATTTTCTACATAACAAATTTGCCACGATATAATATTTCAATATATTTCGTGAATAAATTTAAAAATATCGTTAGTATAATACACATTATATTCGTGTGTAAATCAAGAAATATGATAGAATCTTCTTTGATGAAATATATGTGCATAGATATTTTGTCACGACGACAATATAAATAAATAATTTTTTCACAATCGTATATCTCAAGAATTATGTACACACGTCTAAATTCAATCTCGATAGAATAGCAATTCGGAATGAGAATTAATATTGACAAGAAATCGACTTGCGCGTAGCACAAGAAGACATTACAAAGGGCAAGGTCATCCAACGAAATTTCTGTGGGGAAACCGATGTGTCGGAATTGCTAGGTCATCGATCAAGTTTTCGATTACATTGCATTATGAACGAAGGTTCGTGACAATCGTAGTGCTTCATCAAAACTGTCCACGTTCGTACGAACGATCGAAACGACAAGTGAGTGATTAGTCACATCGACATTGCAAGATTAGATAAAATTGTAATTATATGAAAAAACTTGGCAATTTCTCGCTGTTTCTTACGTAAGCTTGTAAGAATTTAAAAAGTGTGTTAAAGATTTGTTGTAAATATATTTTATAAAAAAATATATAAAAAAGAGAAAGAAATAAATATATATATATATGAGAGAGAGAGAGAGAGTGTGTGGGTGTGTGTGTTATATTTCTCTTTTTATTCACGATATATACAATGTATAAATGTAATATAATTTATATATGATTGTATTTTATACAAAAAACAACATTTTTACACATCAACAACTGTATGCTCCTTAAAGCCTTTTTCTTTTTGGAGATAACGGGGCCGCAACTTTCTTCACGGAATTTTAAATATAATTTATATAATATCAAAATCGTGCGGCAAACAATTAAAAAATAATTTTTATAGATACATAAATATGTGATTACTTTTTTACGCATTTAAATATCATAGAATTTGAATAGCGAAGACATTAACCCTCCACATGTCCTCAAGTAACAATCAAAAGGTTTTAGCCGTCGCTCGTTTTTTGTTAAAAAGTTATGGGCAAAAAAAATTTCATTAATGAACTATCGTTTCGCGACTCATCATATAGTTTACACATAATATATGATATTTTAGACGCAATATGCTTTATATATAAATGTTTAGTATAGAATAAATAAAAATTACCTATAAAAATTACGATAAGCTTGGAAATTACATGTTATGCCCGTTCCTGGATGTGCTCTCCTACATAAAAAAATAACAAAACCTGGGGGTGGAATGTATCAATGATCGACAGTATTACTTAGAAAGTGTATGGGTGGAATATGTCTAAAATATCTGTAGCCCTAAAGGCTGGAAGGTCCATTTTGCTTAGTCTAAAATATCATATATTCTGTTTAATATATACAAGGTGTCGAAAAACGATGATTCAGTTATAAAACTTTTTTTGTCCATAACTTCTTAACGAAGAACGAACAACGGCTAAAACCTTTCGACTGTTACTCAGGACGGTCACTTTGACAATATATATCAAGGTTATTGAAATCGGTAAGGTTGTCCTTAATGCAAATTTACTTACTGTTAATACGTAAGTTTATTTTTTAAAACAGTTATAAATGTCAAAGTAATAATTTTGCGTGTTTTCTCTCGAGAGATTATATCTATATCCAGCTATCTTCGTGTTTTTCTGCAACCAACCACGTGGCACGTGTAGATACGCGTTTGTCGACGCAAGCGTATCGACGAATTCCATGTTTGATTGCATGTTGTGTGCAATAATCTCTTCCTCGAGAAGCGATCGTTTACCGAGTGTTTCGGTTGAATCAGTAAAATAAGCGACGTATATATATACGTATGTTCACCATGTCAATTAGAATCAATGTTGAACGCAAACATCTAATATGACACAAACGAATTAGAATGCCGATGTTGTACGTTGCGCATTCGTTGCGTATGACGTAGAATATTCTTGCGATAAAAGAATGATACGGCAGTACTTTCTTTTCCATATACGATCGCACACACGCAAGTTTGCTCGCATTCGCGTGTACATGACCCACATATCTGGAGTGGTCGATTTTATTAGAATCGATCTATCGGATTCTATTCTGTCATAAGGATTTTAACTCGAAGCGGCGACAAGGATAAGCGAGCAAGGCTAAGTGAAAAATTAAATCGTTCAAATTCTTTATATATAAATTTCTTACATAAACTATAACAATTATAAGTTATTATGAAGAAGAAAATTTTAAAAATTATTTTATTTATTCTCTCTCTCTCTCTTTCATATTTAAATATTAGTATTATAAATATTCGTAAAAATCTAACAATTATGATGATTTTATGCTTTTAGTAATATCTTAATCTTTTCAAGCTTTCCACACGTCCATTAAACATACGTACTTATTTTTTTACTGAACACTGCATTTTATTGTTTTCGATTGGATTGTAATATGATATATAAGTATATTAATTTCTTTCTATAATAATTGTAAATTTTGAGTTATCTACGTGCTTTTCTTCACAACAAAGAAGGGAGAGACAGACAGTCGCATTTAAACTATTTTTATATTACACTACACGTATCACGATAGCCACGATATTGTATCTGTTTGTCGGCTTACCTAACGTACACGCGGCAAGTGGAGTTATTCACACGCCGGTCACTGGCAAGACGGCGGCGATCTTCGAAGAAATCCTTAAGCGCCGTAACGCCCAACACAAACACCACCGGGATCATGGCGACTTCCTTGCCAAAGGCATTGATCGCCGGTACCCAATTAAGTAGCACGATAAAAATAAAATACAAATTGGCCACACGGTGAAACTGCTCTAGCAAATTGCGAGGTAGAAAGCTCAGTGCCGTGTACTTAGTTGTACGCACCCTTAAGAAAAACGAAAAATCATATATAAAAACGATCGATCATTGTATTGTTTCCGCATCACTCTCACCTGTTGTCTACTCTGTTCCCGTTGGGATGCTGACTCTTCGGAATCTTTGGTGAAATTAAATGATTCGGCACTATTGTTCTCAAACGAGGTTCCTCCGGCATTGGACCGAAACAATGACCCCACAGTCTTCTCCACCAAGGAGGAGCGACGCTACGTCTTATCGTATAGATGGATTCTGATCTACAAACATACAACAAACACGTGCATATATTTCCTACAATGTGTAAAATATCACGTCTTCAGATAAAAAAACTAAAACTAAATTTTTTTTTTTTAAATTTGTATGTATAACTAATATTAACTTTAGATTATTTGTCTATACTGTTTCAGACTATCCTGCGCGTGCATATGTACACACGTTATTTTCATTTATTATTCTAATAATTTGCGGTTTTTAGCGTCTTCTTACCTGGACGCCTGACGAGAATGACCGCGAAAAGAAGGCATTCTGCCGGCAGTGGGTGGTCTGCCATCCTCTCGGTGACCCGGTGGCAGGATAAAATCTGTTCTGGAGCCGACACGATGATGTCCCGTTACAGCCGACTGGCTCTGCGTCACATCTGCCACCTGACCTTGACTGAAGGCTCTCTGATGACCTGGCTTCTTGAGCACAGACGGTCGTCCTGCGGTTGAGGCGCTTCCCATTGTTGTCAACGGGCCTAAAAATGACCCGTAAGTCTGCCATCCGTAATCCGCTAGGACACCACCGTGACTGGCCGATCTCCCGTGCGTCTTCAGAAAAATTCTTTTTCTGGCTGGCGAAGTGACCTCTTCTACAGCGTCCTCGTCTTCGTCGTTGTTGCTGATCTTCATAGATGTAGCCGTCATTGTCGTCATTGTGTTGCTCGCCGTTGTAGCGTTCATCACGGTCGAAGACTTGGCGATGATCGCCAAACCACCGTGGAACGACGATGGAAGCGGTTGAAGAGGCATTGTCGACGTTATTAACGATGACGACGTCGCATAGCTGGGGCGGCCCGCGCCCGGGAACACGTAAAGAGACCCCTGTCTTTCGATTTCCTCTCTGGCTGCTTCCTGCGCATCGTCTTCGGACATGCTGATACATCTGCATACATGATGATGTTGAAAAAAGGTTTGTGTAAAGAATAAAAATTTTTTGCACGTTAAGTTACAGTAAAGATCTCTATGTGTTTTTGCGAATGATGTTGGTTATAAATTATTTTCTATGATATATTAACGAGAATATTTGATAATCAATAAAATATAAAATATTTAACATATTATTATCTTACTTTTTGTACGATAGATACTAATATTCTAGCATATTTGTAGCAAATATCAAATTAGCGAAACTTTTATTGAGTTTAACATTTGAAGATGTTTTTCGGGTTTGAATCAGGCGTTATTGTCATTTTTATACCGACATCTCTTGTGAACATTTCAGCCTAATACTCAGGCTGCTCTTGAAATCCTGATGAATTGAGCTAAACTGTTCACGAAACGTCACTATAAAAATGACACTAACGTGGTTCAAACCCAAAAAACATCTTCGAAAGTTAATACAACACGCCGCAAAAGTACCAAATATCAGATTTTATTGATTTTCTTGATAGAATAACAAATCTTCAATTTTTTTCATCGTATTGGAAAAACAATGTATTAGCAATGAAGGTGATAAGGCAGTAAGAGTAGAGAGTAAACTATTTTCTCGGTGAAGTAACAACAGGAATCAAATATTAATACATATAGAAGGGGCACTCATCAAATTCAAACTTTTTAGTTAATATTCAGTTCCGAACTAAACCGAAAGCATGACATGAACATTTTCAATCTATCAAGTTGTTTTACTTTAGAATGTGACATTTCATTTTAATTGACCATCCATGTATAAAGTAAATTTTTGCGACATTTTACATCATATTTGACAATGTGATAAAAGTGAATACTACTATATTATATGACATTTGAAGAACTATTCCACTATGAAATTATTAATAAGATTAACAATTTTAGGAAAGTTTTAACTAATTAATAAAATTGTAGCCTCATTTGAAAATCTTGTTTTTTTTTATTGGTGTTTGTCTAGTGCTATAGGTATAACCACAATGGCGGATGTTTACGTTTAATATGATTCAAATATTGCGATTTTGTTTGCGCGTAGGGAAAGTAACTTGCGTCGATGGCCGTGTTCAGCAACACAATTGCTAAGTTGTCTTGTCAACGCTCGATGTTGATTTTATGGTTCTAAACGTAAGAGCCAATCATGCAGCTTATTCCGCTGAAATGCAACAAATCACTTTGCCAATAGCAAGCGCCGATAAGTGCGCGATTCAGGGTCAATTTTTTAGCTTAAATATTGTAATGTTGTCTTGTGTATTATTTTGCTTCGTAAAATAAATCGACAAAATATTTATTGAGAAATGATAAAAATTACAATTTTATCAAATGTCGCAAAGTGTAAAATTAAGTTGATATTCTTTAGCGACATAATAACGAAGAATATTACTCAGTAATATTCTTAATGTATATATTTAGAACAGAACAATTTATATATGGAATGTTTTGTGTATAAATATTTTATTTTGTTTAATTACTGTTTCAAAATCTTTCATAAAAATGTGACTCACAATTGAGGAATATTTTTATTAGAAGCAGACATCGAGATTTTTAAACGTGGAATTATCCCGGTCGAGTCAATTTATGTGAAAAACATGTCTTCTTGCTAACAGTCGGCAGGCAATTTTACGCGGTTGCATTCAGGCGAAGTAACCGTTACTTTACGACATTACGAAGTCAAACTCATCCAACTCTATGTTTCCATCTTTTTAGACAAATTATCTGATTGTAACTAGGTTTATGCGCGCTATTAATTTGGACGCGCATATATTCAAATTAAATTTTTTCTTGCTTCCGTGATGTGATCCACGGTCTTGTTAAAAGCGGATGATCTTCCAAAATTATCAGAAATCATACATCGGAGCGCTCACATATCTTTTGCACGTAGGGAAAGATAATGATAAGGAAACAAACTAGCTCAATACTAGCTTTAATTTATTTACTTACACAATTGTCACGATCTTTTACACACACACATATTGTGCTCGTAGTTATGTTGAAACAAATTTCATTTCCAGATGATTATCAAGATCATTACGTACATAATTCTCAGTAAATCGTACACTTCTTGCTTTTCATGGCTCATAAATTTCATTTCGATCTACTTCATTGTTTTTTCGAAATCGCAATTTTGTCAACATTCTTATTTCCGCTTCATACTACCTTATTTTCGTATAGAATTCGAAAATGAACGATGCAATCTGCAATCAACGCAGTTTACTTTTCCAAGAAAAACATCGAGGAAGAGGGTGAAAAAAAAAAAAAAAAAAAATTAGCGCGCGCTCGCTTTGCGACGTGTAACGTGGAAGAGTATATATATATAATATAATATAATATAATATATATCGAAAAAAACGAAAAAACTCACATTTTTCCTTGCTCCCGACGTGGTCCACGTGGCCTTGTTGAAAACGAATGACGTCTTCCGAATTTATCAAACGTCGGAACATTCACATGTCCTTTGCGTCGGAGGGGATCGTACGATAAGGAAACTTGTAGTCGACGAAGACGACAAAGATGAGTGACGCGCGTAAAACACCTAGCACAAAACTCAACTTGATATATTCTACGGTATCTTCTCTGTGGAATTAGCAAATGAACACATCGAATACGTACGATGTCGTTGCGTCGCGAAATCGTCGTTTTTCTCTTTTTTCGTCGATATTTTTTAAACTTCGCGCATCATGACGAACTCACCTTGCGACGTGTCGCAAGCGCGTTATCGCGAGTAATTTACCGCGACTGATAAACGCGGCCACGATGTCAAACGACGTTTTTAATATATATCTGACAACTAGGTTTGGTGCTCTTTTGGCTCAGTGGACCTATAAAGCTAGTCCATACGCCATTCTATGTCTTTTTGATAACAGGTTTAAAACCGATGGATTGGGTTCCTGACGCCAAGCCACGGAGTTGTATATTTGTTTAAATTAAAGATAATAATAAAGAAAGTGGTGTAAAACACCGAATTGTCCAAAAATATTCGCAGCACATCCAACCGATACGGCTGATACGATATATCTGACAACTATACAAACTTATCACGGTACATGTACTGACAACTGGTTCTCTTCGGCATGCCGTAATAAGTCCATTCGCGAGTAACTCCGAAATTGGCGCCATCTAGCTACAATACCTGTATATTGGCTATGTTCAGAAGCCTGAGAGCTGCCACGGCCATAAAGCCCGTTCTACATTGATTGATTTGATCAATACGATTAGTCAATTCTACCAGACCTGTTCCTTGCGTTTGCGCTTGCGATCAATGTAGAACAGGCTTAATGGTTACATTCAGAAAACTCAACGGTTGAGAGATCATCACTTATGATAGGACTATTCTTCAAAACCTACTACGGTTCCAAAAGTATGATCCAATCATAAGTGATTATCTCTCAACCGTTGTGCAACTGTTGAGTTGTCTGAACGCACCCAATGTAGCATAAACGTGGTACTCCCAGAGGTACAGCCAGAGGAGAAATTTCCGAGAAATACTTCCCCTGACGCGGCACGATATGATGCACTTCTCTGTCAAACAGGATATGGCCTAAAGCCTATGTCACACTACGGATTGGGATTGAGATTGGATTGAAATTTGACCAATCAGAAGAAAGAAAACCAATCTTAAGTTTAGTGATCTTCGCTCTGATTGGCCAAATTACAATCTAATCTCAATCCTAATGAGTAGTGTGACATAAGCTTAACGTAACGCGTTACGAAAAAGTTGTGCGGTGGCCCTAACAAATAGTGTCGACAGGACGCAATCTAGGGAAAAGTGGACGTCATCGCTGCCGCTCGTGAGTGTCGTTGTCGCTACCGTCGCTATCGTCGTTGTCGTCATCGTCGACAGAGTAGCAAAGCAAGAGAACAATCTGCGTTTTCTGTGTGTTGCGTTTTGTAGTCTTGTGCCGTCACGTATCATTCATACGTAGCAAAAGTTAGTTTTTTTCAATCGCTCTACGTTTCACAGAGGACGCCGCAGTAAATAGATAAATAAAGAAAAGTGTTCGATATTGTATTCCAAGTGTTGAAGTCGCCCGTCAGATCCGTGAGTTTAATTGTTTCTTGATTCGCTCACTTCGACACGTGAACCATGAATGAAGAATACGACGCGATTGTCCTCGGCACTGGCCTTAAGGAGTGCATCCTCTCGGGTATGCTCTCCGTCAGCGGCAAACGAGTGCTGCACATCGACCGCAACAAGTATTACGGTGGCGAATCGGCCTCCATCACGCCCCTCGAGGATCTCTTCGCGTGAGTGCTCGTTTTGTTCCGTCTTCCACTTCGTCTCTCTCTCTCTCTCTTTTCTCTCTCTCTCTCTCTCTCTCTCTCTCTCTCTCTCTCTCTCTCTCTCNTCTCTCTCTCTCTCTCTCTCTCTCTCTCTCTCTCTCTCTCTCTCTCTCTCTCCCTTTCCCTCTTCTCTCTCTCATCGCTATAATTATTCTCTTAACGGAGAACATCCGTCAAACGTACATACTCATAAAGGACTCAAGTATAGTCATATTTTTCAAACAATGGTATTACAGGCTGCGTTAGTTTTTTACGACAAACATTTTATTAACTTCACAGAGTTCTCTATAAAACTTTATCCGAGTAGCCAATCACAACATATTTATTATATGACAAGGATGCAATATAATACTAACACGTTAATGTCATGATAGATATACACATATTCATTTCTTGCTTCTCTTTTCTGAGCCACACAGGTACCTAGAACATTTGTTTTTGATCAGTGTGTCTCGCGAATATTGATTTCCTTCTTTTTTGCGATCAAAACTTACAAATTAGTTGATTACATTTTTGAGGAAACACAAGCGAGAAAAAGAAAGATGTTCCTCATACAGTCTGCGTCGCGTACGATACAGTATCGATTCTCTGTACTTCTGTTGGCGAATCGAAAAAAAGCTGCTTTTGATTTCGGCGATCAAACAAAATAAAGTGTTTTAAGGACGTTGGACTTTGGACTGTTGTATAAATATCTGCAATATAAGGATCTCTTCTGCCGACAAGCCACTGTAAATATCACATAAAATGCAAATTAAGTGTGGCTGTGAGTGGTCGACATTAATTATCAATTCCGGTCGTTGCTACCGGTCAGTCGAAAGTATAGCGGAAAGTTTGGTACCGTCTGTTGGCAAATAAAGGACAAGAAACAGAAACTCTTGATAGTATAATGTTGCGAGTTGATTTTCGCTTTTTTTTATTTACTGCAATTTTGCTTCCAATTCTTTTGTTTAATTGTGCGATAATTTATGTGAAAAACAACCATACAAATATCAAAAGTTGATATAGAAGATATTCTGCTTCTCACTTTTCTATTGCTATCATTACATTTAATAGCAATTGCATTCTCTTGAAAGGTACGTTATGTCATCTAAAAAAACGCAGATATCTTTTTTCTAACGTTTGATATATCTCCTGTACATTCTATGTACACTAGAACTTCAATAATTTTGAGCATACGCACATACGTTTCACAATTCGACTTCTCCTTTATAGGCGATTCAGTAGTTTTCCGTAGTTTTCAGTAGTTATTGATGATTCTCCGATATTTTTGAGTGACTGAGCAACTTGCAGAATATACACTTATTCTCATTTTAAGAGTGTAACATAAGAGAAAAAGAAACATATCTTTTGTCTCTTGCAATTAGTCGTTACCTAAAAGAGGAAAAAAGTAATTTCAAAGTTTAGGAAGAATCGGTCCTATGCGCTCGAAATTACTGAATCTACTGTATATTACATACATACACACACACACACACATATACGCATAACTTGTGGGATGAAAGTCTTTAGAAGGAAAAGCTGTGTATACATCGAATATATACAGGTGGAAAGCGGAACGAGAGACTTTGACCGTTTCGAAGATTGCACATAATTACGTGCTTCGTGAAAAGACGCGAGAAACACTCGTTGATTATCATGACACGCGATGGCTTTTTGTCTAACACTTCACTACTGCAAATGAAAATTTAATGAATCTGGATAACTGGAATTAGCATCACATTAAAATGCAAATAAAAAATCTCTATTCCGTTGTTTCATTTATAAGCTTCTGAATATAATATCAATATGTACTTGCAACCTACTTTGTAACAACTTATGTAAAATTTTTCAAATTTGTTACATAATAAAAAAAAACAAAAAAAGAAACAATCAAAACAATAGGTTTGTTCGCGTCGCATGCTCTTAACATGTTCCTACTCGCTCTAACGCGATTTTTTTCAATGAAAAAAGTCACTCGGTACACACTAGTGCAGACTACTGAATTCGCTGTTAGAGCGCGTTAGAGCGAGTAGAAGCATGTTGGAGCATGCAATGCGAACATACTTATTGAATGTACGATTTTGTATGATACATCTAAAAGTGTGAGACAAGTACAAGAGATATAAATGTATGATTACAAGAAACAACTGGATAACTATAGAACATTCGTACCTTGTAAACTTATACATATAATCATATAGGAATTGTGGTAAAACGTACGATTATATAGTTTTTTTCTTTACTTCTGTAGAAGGACTTTTCGCGTGGTGCAGTAAATACAGAGAAATTTAGGTTTTTACCGATCTCTATTATTGGTATTCAGTACCCATTTAAATTATTATATCTCAAATGTACGGATGATGAGAGTCTATAGCATCCAAAGTGCAAATTGTAGAGTGTAATGGATTTTTTAATAATTTTATTCTAATCTCGAAATTATTCACGTTATGAAAACAGTTTTCAAACAAAAAATATATAAAATTTGGTTTTTTACAAAAAGGTTATTATCTTCATTCACGTAACTCCAACCGTTTTTATGTTAGAACGCTGTACTGCGTTCAGCATTATACTACAACGCAAAACAAGGTTCCACGTGGGTTTACAACTTTCTACGCAAAGCGAGGTATCAACCCAAACCTATGTGTAAATATAGACGAATATATGTAGATGAACACGATGAAATAGAAGAAATAAAGTGACACAAACTCACACAGCATACACACGCGCGTGCACACATATACACACAGTGGGTTCCGCTCTTTCCCTTATGGGTGGCTCCACTATTAAAAACCTAGACACATAGGGTTGGATTGAAAACTCGCTTTGCGTGGAAAGTTGTAAACTCATGTAAAAACTGAAACTTTCGCGTCGCAGTGTGCGGACACAGAGTGGATTCAGCGTTCTAACATGAAAACAGTTGGAGTTAAATAAAGGTTATAACTTTTTTTGGCGTGAATGAAAGTTATAACCTTTTTTTGTAAAAAATACCTAATTTCTTACATTTTTTGTTTAAAAACTTTTTATAACATGAAGAATTTCGGGAATAATCATAATAAAATTTTTTAAAGTGTTTTTTCAAGATGGCGGTTATTGTGTTTTGTTTATGATAGTTTTTTTTATTTTTCTCTCGTTATGATATGTTTCAGATAAGCGAAAAGCACGGCATTTTAACATCTTTTAATAATCTGTACAATTTAATTACACTTCTTTTAATTAAAACTTTACTCTTTAATATATTTATAGTTTTATAGATTTTAATCTAGAGAGAACAACAGACAGAATAACTGTAGAAATTTGCAATAAGTAGAGCTAATTTATCATATGCTAATGTTATGATTTAGCAAATTCAAGGCTCCAGCGCCGGACGAAAGTTATGGCCGTGGTCGGGATTGGAACGTCGATTTAATTCCCAAGTTTCTGATGGCCAATGGTCTTCTTGTCAAACTGCTCATTCATACGGGCGTGACGCGTTATCTTGAGTTCAAATCGGTGGAAGGTTCATACGTGTACAAATCAGGTAAAATCTCCAAGGTCCCGATTGACCAGCAGGAAGCTCTGTCTAGTGATTTGATGGGTCTGTTCGAGAAGCGGCGGTTTCGCAGTTTCCTCATGTGGGTACAAAACATGCAGGAGGATGATCCAAAGACGTGGGAAGGTTTTGATCCCTTCAATAATAGCATGAGTGCGCTTTATAATAAATTCAATCTCGACAAGAACACACAAGACTTCACTGGACACGCGTTAGCATTATACAGGTAATAATGAAGATCACTTCTGTAGATGAAATGATAATTCACTGTGCAGAGAGAATTACAATTTAAAAAAAAAAAAACTTCTTTTTGTTATTTTAAACAAGCGTAAATTTAATGTTGTTTATCAGAGACGACGACTATATAAATCAAACCGCGATAACAACCATAAGAAGAATCAAACTGTATAGTGACAGTTTAGCGCGGTATGGGAAATCGCCATATCTCTATCCGATGTACGGTTTGGGCGAACTTCCTCAGGGATTTGCACGACTCAGCGCCATTTACGGCGGCACTTACATGTTGGACAAACCGATCGATGAAATCGTCATAAAAGACGGCAAGGTAAGCGATATGTCTGCTGTAGTTGAATTCGTGAAGTGCATTCACATTGGAGAAATAATTATTGTTATTTTATGCAGGTAGTCGGCGTGCGTTCCGGCGATGAAGTGGCTCAATGCAAACAAGTTTTTTGTGATCCTACGTATGTACCTGATCGTGTAAAAAAAGTTGGTCAGGTGATAAGGTGCATATGTCTTATGGATCATCCGATTCCGAACACAGCTGACGCATTATCTACGCAAATTATTATTCCTCAGAAACAGGTAATTGATAGTACGTGTTTTACAATACAAAGTTTCCAAGTTTATTTTATGTTTTTAATTGAAGTTTTTATCTTGCTTTTTTTCAGGTTGGCCGTAATTCTGATATTTATGTGTCTCTCGTGTCGCACACTCATCAAGTCGCGGCAAAAGGGTGGTTTATCGCCATGGTTTCGACTACAGTGGAGACGAAGAATCCAGAAACCGAGATTAAGCCCGGTTTAGATCTGCTCGGTCCAATCAGACAAAAGTTTGTTAGCATCTCTGATTACATGGTGCCAGTGGATGACGGTCTTAATAGTCAAATATTCATATCTACCAGCTACGACGCGACCACACATTTCGAGACTACATGCTTGGATGTGCTTGATATATTTAAGCGCGCCACTGGCGAGGAATTCGATTTCAATAAAGTCAAGCACGAGCTCGGCGATGAGGATCAGTAACCATAATCATAAAAAGCACGCATTTGCTACATCATATTGCTGGGAAATCCAAATATTTGTCCGGTGAACTCGTATTCGAATAAACAAAAGAAATATTACTTGATTACCGATCGTGATCGGTACGCGACAGTGTCTCAAAGCAGAAAGAAAAGTCATGCTGCGAGCAGAGACCTGTGCCTAATTACATATAAATTCTCTCCTATAAAGATAGAAGACAAAGTAAAGTACTAACTAAATTCTCTTTCTCTGTCTCTTTATTCACCTTGTTCTATTCTCATTCTAGTATTTTTACGAATCTTTTGAAGAACGTAAATTCTCTACGTTTACAGAAAAAAACTTTTGGACTCTATTTCTACGAACTTTGTGTGAACTTTGGATTATAAAGGAAGATAACTTATAAATTTATATTTATAGATAACTTATAAATTTACATTTTGCACATACACAAAAATTCAATCTCTGATATAGGTTGAAATGAGAATCAATATAAAAAAAAGAGACAAGTAAAGTAAAATCCAGATGTTTATTATTGTGTGTATACATATGTGTATCATATTTTCATGTACCGAGATACAAACAAAACGTTCATCGGCAGATTAAATTGTACAAAAAAAAAAAAAATAAAAAAAATAAAAAATAAAAAAAAAATTACCGAAACATCACTGCACTATTACATAAGGTGCAATATATCGTGAACCTCTGATGATCAATTGATGTATCATTTATTTAGACTAAGTAATAAAATGTTCTTAAAAAAATGTCAGTTGCTGTCAATGGGAGAAAACTTGAATTTATTATATAAATTTTATCTTCAGGTTATCTAAGTTGCATTTATCATCAGGAAAAAAAATGAGTAATATAATAATATAGTTTTATACATATGTATATCACAAGAGCGATTCAAGGTGTTTTATTGGTAATTGTTCCTTTGTGCTTATCAATCATGTAATAAAATTAGATTTAACATCTAGATAACTCATAGATTATTTGATATGTATATTTGTGTACATGTATAATTATGTAATTGTGTGTTTTACTTTTTGCATTTATTTATCTTCGAAGAAATTTTTATTCCCAGAGAAAACAAATCATAACTATGGTTAGCAAAGTTAGGTATCTTTAAGCAAACACTGTAAAACAAAATTAGAAATAGATAAGTCGTATGCACACTTGAGACAAAGTCAGTAGAACGGTTTGGAAAAAAGATCACTAGACGAATACGAATAGTGACATGTTGTAATAAGGATATCTGGAACAGTCAAGTGCAGTTCTCATTATGGATATACATATTATAGATCTATATATAGTATATATATATTATATAATTACAAAAAAAAAAAAAAAAAAGATCGTTAAGATATTGTTATTTTGTGTGAGCTTGAGATTCGTACTATTTCTTTTGCATAATAAAAATATGCGAACGTATCTTATTATTACATCATGTTATTTGATAAGGAGAAGACGTAGGTGAAATATATGCGTACATTGATCAGCTAATTAATTATGTAATACGGTCACATATTTGTATTGAACAAGATTTATTTTTCTAGGTTGAGTTTGTGTTGTTCACTTCCATGCTAAAAGTGTTTCTATTTTTCAATAAGATAAAGTAATGTGAGATATGATCTCCAGAGAGTTTGTTCTATCCTTGTTATAGAAGTATGAAGGAAGAATGACTTTTAACGTGCACGCGCACGAGTTATATATATAAACTTATTCCAAAATTTATATTATTTTTTGCATTTATATTAATTTTTTTCCGGCGTGAATTGATTATAATAGATGCACGCAATTTTATTGTATTACATAAAAAATTGAGTGAAAAACAAGTATATTTAAATAACGGACATTTGTCTCAACTATATATAATAGATATTCTTTATATTATATATCCGTCACTTGTAAAACATACATACACACACAAAAAACAGAATGGAATAAATGATATTGTATTAATTGTAATGTCTTTGCTGTTTCGATTATGGTTTCGCAATAATTTAAATTTAAAAAACTTAAATATTCAAAGGCCGGTCATATATGAAAACGTTTATATTCACATTAACTAAGTTTCAGAATATAAAGATTGTTATCTCTGCATCCTAATACAGCCAAATCATTATGGACAACCGGTGAGGAAAAAGTTTCTTTAGGGAGTTTCACGCTCACTAATAATCTGCCTTCTGAAATATCGTACACCTCAATGGCGCCATTTATACATATTAGGAAGATATATTTATCATCACACCAAGGAGTAGCGAAGACTGGTGAACAGAGTTGTAACATGTATCTCAATTTCGGCTTGTTTTGTTCAATCCTACTGCACGGCATTTCCAAACAATACAGAGTCTTATTTTGGCTAGCCAAAATGAGATACTCGTTATTTCTAGACTTGCAAGTCTGTATCACAGGATACGAAAACACATTTCCATGTATCACATATTGCCACATCTGCAATACAAAAGGTTGATACAACATAAAAAAGCAACAAAAAAAGTTTAGTTACATACCTGACAATCAGTTTCAATATCAAAACAATGCAACGTTCCTGAGACAGAACAAAATAAGACATGTCCAGTTTGGAGAACAGCAGGCGCAACAAAAATCGGATCTTGCAATTTACGTTTCCATGTAATTTGTCCGGATAACTGTTGCAAAGCTAAGCATGAGCCGTCCAAAGTTCCAAAAATAACAGATGCAGAATGTTGGTGTAAACAACCGGTAGCACAGATTCCACCTTCACTTGCTTTAGTTTTCCATATTTGAATACCATCCTATACGCGATAAAAATATGTATTTTTATAAAAACAACTCATTTATTATATATATTTTAATAGTAGGGAAGTGGCCAATTCAAGGCAATAATCAGATTTTCGGGTCAATAAACTTTTTTATTTTGGAATATTTTTGAACAAATATTTCGACCCTTAATTTGGGTCTTCTTCAGTGTAAGGAAAGTTCGCAGGTAGCCGTCGCGCTAGTTGATGATTCGGTTTGTTTTTTCGGGTCGTTATCATCTTTTATTTCGCGTGTTGTTTGACGGCGATGCGCGACTGATGGACTAAGTTCTTCCTATACCTGCGAATCTTCCTTACACTGAAGAAGACCCAAATTAAGGATCAAAACGTTTCAAAAATATTCCAAAATAAAGAAGTTTATTGACCCAAAGATCTGGTGGCCATCTCGAATTGGCCATTTCCCTACTATTATAACATTTCACGACGAAGAATACAGAAGTTTTATATATTTACTTTACAATTTACGTTAATCAATAATTGAATTAGTACCTTAATCGAAAGACAATATACATGATGATCATAGGAACCTACAAATATTTTACTTTCTTGTGTACACGTTATTGCTGTGCATTTAACCATGTCTCGCGTTTGAAATTTCCAAATTATTTCACCAGTTTTCAGATGAATACAGTAAATATATCCATCATAACAGCCTGTCAATGAAAAGTATTATAGTATTATATCATTTGTTTTCCATTATATTTTTCTGTAAGACTTACCTACAATGCCGCGAAAGTCGGATAAAACTAAAACAGATGCTTCTATTCGATTCGGTAGCTTTACTTCGTATAATTTATGAGTTTCTAGCAAATTAACAGTACATATAATACCAGAATGTGAACCTACTGTTACATATAATTCTTTCCTAAAACAAATTAAGAATATATATATTTATACACACACACACACAACTTATATTTACATATATAGACACACACACGTAGAGATAAAATATGCATTTTTTTTACAGATTCCTTACCTAAAAGTACAATATACAGTTGGTGAAGCATCGACGCATTTTTGCAAATTATAAGTTGCTACTATTTTTATATTTGATATACTTTTTAAATGCGATTCTATACTTTGACTATTTATTAATGCATTATGTGTGTTATACACTTTTCCTCTGCACTTATACCACCAATAAGTTTCAGGTTTATTTAAAGATACTAATACATTACTTGATAATGATTGTTGTAATAAAGATGATTTTTCTATAGAAAATATTGTTGTAGAATTGTCACCAATATTGATGCTATCGTTTTTGCGACAATCTCGGTTGATTAAAATGTTTCGAATATAATTAGTACATTCGTTAAACGTAGCATTTTTCAGCAACATACCAATCATTTCAGGAAGTTCTACGTTAAAGGCTTCAGCAGCGGTGTTCGAGATTTGGAGTGCTTCTATGGATGTACCACCAGAAATTAAAAAGCCAGCATTTTTACAGTTAATATGCTGATTCCATAAATTTTCAAATATTTTACTCGCATTATCATAAGAGTAATTAATATTTTCTGTTTCGGATTTTCTACATAATTCGTTTAGAGACGCGAGACAAATTTTACCGTTAGTGGTATATTTAAAATAGTTCACTAAAATTATTTTATCAGGCTTATAAATCGCTGGCAACATCCTCAAATGCAATATTGCATCATTTCTCAATATAAAGAATTCTTCTTTATTTTTTATAGTAGATAAACATAGATATAATTTGTGCTTTTCTGTATCCCAGAGTGCAGCACAATTGCATACAAAATTCAATTCCATTGCGGCTTTTTCAAGTTCTCGTAAATTTACTTTGTTTCCAAATCTCTTTATAATATTGTTTTGCCTTCCTTTATAAAATATTCTGCCCTGATTGTCTCTCTAAAACAGAGAAAAGATATATATTAAAAATTTTTTAAATTATTGTCAATTTTAGAAAAATTAATTAGTTCATAAAATGCTGTCAAAAAAATTATTCGCTACTAATAAAACTTGCTTACTGAAACGACATCGCCAGTATTACGAAAAACTGGTTTATTTAAGTCGTTCTCAGTTTCATTTCCAATGATACAAACTCTGCTACAGCTTCCTATATGTCAAAAATAAAAACAAAACTGATATAACAGATATAAATTATTTTATACGCACGCGCGCGTGTGTGCCCTTACGAAAAAGAACTATTGCCGATTACATATAAATAAAGTCAGTAATATAAATATTACTGACAATCACACAAGAATATTATTAGGTATTACAGGAATCACTGAGAATATTACTGGCAATTACACAGAATGCCAGTAATTATTTCGTACCACTGCCGCAATATATTACTGCCAGTAATTCTTTTTCGTAAGGGCTAGCCTTCTTCAAAATTTTTTCAAAAATACATTGTTTTCAAGATATTTTGTCTAAATTAAAATGAGACTCTGTATATGTTTGTAAGTATACTGTCCATAAAGACTACCTTAAAATTAAACTTTATTAAATACTCACCAATGTAAAGAATGCCTTCATCAGTGGTTATTTTGTTATCCTCATTTCTGATTTCAAATATAGTTTCTGATAAAATTTTACCTAAACAAGACTCATCTACTTGAGCATCTTTTGCAATTTCACTAATACTAGACCAACAAGATATCTCGGTTATACCATAAATATTAAATAATCGTGTCATATTTTGTGGATGGCTAGCTTTTAAGAATAATTTTCTGCTAGGGAATGGTTCTCCACCCAAAAGCAGAATTCGTAGATGCGATTCTTTGCCCAAAATTGTTGTTTTCAAACATTCAGTAGACCATTTATGAAAGAAAAGCGATGGTGTAATTTGAAGAACCGTTACATGAGCATGATATATTTCTTCTAAAAGCCTAAGAAACAGTTACTATTATTACTTTTATATAATAAATTCTTCCTTATTTTTTCAGCATTCAGTTTTTAAAATTGACTTTGTTCATGCTTATTTACCTCTTATGGTCATGTTTTAATACTTTAGAAACCATGAAAAGAGTTGCAGCACAAGAAAGACTTAAGAAAATTTCAACAATACTAGGATCGAAAGTAAAACTTGTTAATTGAGCAATTTTATCAGACTTTGTAACATTTAAAATTTTCTTTAAATCTGTAATATTAGGCAATATACAGGGATGAAGAACTTTAACAACTTTTGGTGTTCCAGTTGATCCTGAAGTTGTAATTGCATATGCATAATAAAACCATCTTCTATTACTAACAATAGTTTTGTCAACATTTATTAATTGTACCAGATATATAGAATGTCCATGAATGTCAAAATGACATATCACTTCTTTGTTAGACGTTACATGTTTTGTAAAAATATATTTTACATGTAAATTGATTAACATAATTTTAGATGTCAATTGATCTGTTGGCACATTAAAAAATGCATGTCCACTATCGAGAATTCTATCAAAAAGAACAATATAGTATCAATATTTATAACAATAATTTTCCAAAACTCTAACAATTCCATCTTTTCATTAAATTACATTTATTTCTTACCCAAGTATTAAAGAAGGTACACAATATTCCGAGATATCAGTATTAATGCCAATAAATTCAGAATATTTTATACATTTCAAATGATTGGAAACTGTTTTTTTTGCTGTTTGCAATTCATCATATTTTATAATCTTAATTTCTTCTATATCGTGATATTCTATAGCTGATTTGTTAAGATTAAACCAATTACATATTTTTGTTAACACTTGTAAACCATCCTGTTTATTGTCATAAGTCTTTAGTTTTTTTGTGCAACTATTAACTAAAAAAACAAAGAAAACCAAATATACGTTATATTTATTTACAACTTTGTGTATATATTTTTATTATAACATAAATATTTAATTTATTGTGTTGTATGTTTTGGGGTTAGATATTTTCACATATATACTCACTTGCATGGCTCATGATAAATACTGTGCAATTCTAGAATTTGATTTTTTAAATACAAATAGAATGAAAAGATTTTAAGTATCTAATTCACTTTCGTTTTTTTTAGATGTTGTTTAACGTACAATCAACCTTCAATAAGACAATTTTATATACTTCTGTTTCAGGTTATGTATTTTCTGTAAGCTCTCAGAATAGCTGATGGTAACAACACATTAAACAAAAACAAACTTTTTTTTAAAGAAGTTATATTTTCATAAAGAAATAATGTACAAAGCATCCTCAAAGTAATTCCTTACATGATTTGTTTTTATTTTATATTATTAATTTGTGTACACAATGACTCTTCTAACTAAATTTATACATAAACTTTTCATGTCCTTTTTTATATCATAACATTGTCTTAAAATTCGTGCATCAATATGATTTACATATTTATATTAAAAATTCTTCTATTGTTAAGATTTAAGGAGAAAAGCACGTACGTTCAATAAGATTATAATTAAAATTTTTTTATTTTTAGATGATTAAATAACATAAGACTTGTGAAAGGTATACATAACTTGTTTACACATGTATATATTTGATTTTATCTTAGTCATATGGATACTTTATTATTCTTTCCAAAATCTATATTCTGCATTGTCTATGGATAAATTTTTTATTAAAGTAATAGCATAGATTCAAGATCTCTAAATCAATGATGAATTAATATTTAAGTGATTTGCATGACCAATAGGAAAACTTGCAATCCTATTTACTTCTCCTCACACCATTCGTTTTCCTTGCGCACTTGCTCCTCTTCTGACGCAGTAAAGTCATTTTTTATATTAAATGTTTTTCGTATTTCTTCCGGTGTTTTTCCTTTAATCATATTAGCAACAGTTTTGCACGTGACATCCAAAAGCCCTTTGATATCTAAGTAGTTAGCTGCCAAAATCAATTCAAAGAGAGTTCCTTGATCTACCTATATAAACAAAAGTAAATATATCAACAAATACAAATTTCTAAAAATTTAATGTTCCTTATATATCTACTAGAATCTTATTTTGTTTATATTTAAAATTGACCAAGATATTTACCTTCAAGAAGTCTGCATCCCAGGAACTAATATCATCAGTACGTTTCTCTTTATTTTCATCATCCTCTGGTGGAGGAGGATCATCCTTGTGGTATGTTGCCCACTGAATGACCTTACGAAGTATAGCAGAATTAACATTTGGTAGTGGTACAACCTCTTCCTCATCTTCATCCATACCAAGATCCTCAAGCATAGTCTTTATGGTAACTGAACATTTTGCTATTTCAACATCTACATCAAATACTTCACCATCAGAACTTTGTAACTTTATGTTTGGCATCTATAAAAAAAGATTTTATAGGTTTATTAAAATTAACATCATACATTGAGATAGATTCTAAGATCCAATTGACTCTTTTTTATGTGTGTGTATATACTGAAATTTATATAAAAATAAAATTAAAATACTAGTTAACTCTTCAAAAACACATAGATCTTCTAGACTGACTCAAAAATTTCGCGTTGACGTTACTAAAAAAACTTTCAAAAAAGCGTAGAAAAGCTCTAAATAATCATAAAGGAGGTGTTTAGATGGCCAATAAGAGCTTAAACACAGGTAGTAATGTGTGAACGAAATTTTTCTTTTATGGAATTTTATTCCTTGTGAAAATAACGTTTCGATCCTAGCATTGGATCATCTTCAGATAGAAATTTCAATAATTACAACAAAGTTACATTGTCAAATGACTTTCATGTGTTTCTTAGAATCTTGATCGTATGACAGTTAAGCTGTTACTAGGAGTACCTACCACTACCTGTGTTTAATCTCTTATTGGCCATCTAAACACCTCCTTTAAAAAAACTTTGTTTTTTTAAACGCTTATATCTTCAAACCTACTAAAAAGTTTTTCACTGGTTCTTTTTTTTGATCAACGCAAAATCGTTCAAACTTTTGATTCAAAACAAAAAAAAAAAAGAGAAAAACTATTGAATTTTCGCAGAGATATTCGATCTTACAGTCGCGTGGATTTCACAGACCCGATCTGGCCGATTTGTCATTTTTGAGATTCTGTTCAATACAGATTAATTTTTCTGATAATTTCTATAAAAAAACGTTTTGGACATCATGACAATATCTTTTTTTGCCGCACTACAAATCATATATTACAATTTATTAAAGCTATCAATAACCGTTATTTTTAAATTACTATCATTTATGTGGATTATTATAAATTTTGTTAAGTCTTGTTAAGTAATATTCTCCGATTTAATCTTGAGATATTAATTGCGCGGTCAAATGCGTGAGCAAAACGCCTTCGTTTTTTGATGTTCAGCTGGACTTAATAATAAATTAAACACAAAATCACCTTTCTGAATCCCAAAGTCACCTGCAATCAATTAATTATTTAAGGATATCGTCTTTCTTCAAAAGCCAAACGGAGGCTTCTCTCTCTGACTCTTGTTCTCGTTTATGTCTCCTCTAAATTTCTTTCTCAATAACAGTTGATGGCTCTTGACAATCTCGATCTAGAACGATTTTCAGACTGCGTTCTGATAA
Organism: Pseudomyrmex gracilis; assembly: GCF_002006095.1. NCBI lineage: Eukaryota > Metazoa > Arthropoda > Insecta > Hymenoptera > Formicidae > Pseudomyrmex > Pseudomyrmex gracilis. The sequence continues at coordinate 23,901 of NW_018020585.1, read as the reverse complement.
AGACCTTCACCAAAGAGAAAACTGAGAGCGGCCAGGGCCATATGCAAAAATACTGCGTTCAATTTGAGAAGAGAATTTTACTGCGCATAGCAGAGAGAAGAATGGGTGCGTTCAGACAACTCAACAGTTGCACAACGGTTGAGAGTTAATCACTTCTGATTGGATCATACTTTTGGAACCATACCAGATATTGAAGAATAGTCCTATCATAAGTAATGATCTCTCAACCTGTTGAGTTGTCTGAACGCACCCAATGAGAGCGGCCATGGCCGTATGAGAATAGCTGCGTTCCGTTTCACGCATATGCGCGCATTTATCTATACTATACGTGACGTGTACTATAGATACATGCGCGCATATGCGTGAAACAGAACGCAGTCTAGCAGTCCATATATTATATAGGCTGCGTTCCGAGTTACGCATTTATCTATAGTACACGTCACATATAATATAGATAAATGCGCGCATATGCGTAACTCGGAACGCAGCCATAGAGTGCGGTCAAAGCTTCACTGCAAATGTTTTGAAGCATTGTTCTATCTTTATTTCTCGTTAAATGTAGAATAAAGATAGAATGATACTTGGAAACATTTGCAGTGAGACGTTGACCGTACTCATAGTCAAAGTGCGCTTGGGCACTTCTCTTTCTCGCGTTCTTTCTGTCTCACTTTCCAATGCTTTGTCTCGCTCGCACTCGCTTAGTAGACGCACCTGCGCATAATGACGCTCGACTATCTATGCTCATATTTGGACTTCGTGCGTCTCTTCTTTACTATACTTCTCTCTTTCTCGGGCCTCGTGCCTCTCATTGCGAAGATACGCGACTATTATTAGCGATATATTAGTGTTAAGAGCCGTCTACAATGGAGAGTTGTAGGCCGTAACAGTAAGAAATTGACAAATCACAATCGATTATTCTTCTTTACTTCGTCTGTGATTGGTCAATTTCTTACTATTACGGCCTACAACTCTCCATTGTAGACGGCTCTTTATATATATGCCTCCCTGTCACGCGACGTTACTTTAGTCACGTTTTTAAGGACACGTGACTAAAGTCAGAGAGAAAACTGAGAGCGGCCAGGCCCATATAAGAGAATGTCTAATCGCCTTTTCTCCCTGTAAGCCAGCGCAATGTCCATAGGTGGTGCATATTAGCAACTACGTAGCTATGTTCACGAATGACTTGTCGGTACGTACGTTATGTTCAAACGTACATAAAAAACAAAACTTCTAGTTATGGCACTTAGAGAATTTATACTTTTTTAAACATTATGTTTTTGTATTATATAAGTGTTTTAATTGATAGCGGCATGAAATGCATATATTAAACGAAGGTGTGTAAAATCGATGCGCAAGATTCCGTTGCGTACGGTATAAACGCAGAAATCGCTCAATAACTGGTCAATTCTCAGTTAATCAGTCGATTGATTGATAAAGCGGATTGTATAAATGTAGGTCGATTTATTGGATAAAGCATCCAACTTGCATAGACTTCCGTACGAAGCTTGCGGATTACAATGCGCTCTCTAATTAAAGAAGCTGCGAAAGATCAGAACGCGATGGAAATATTTCACTACGATTTGCGCGTCACAAAATTATTGGTAATCAATGTCATACTGAGCTTTCCCTTATTTTAGCGATATTTTAAAGAAAGAGTCATCCAATTACCCTATAAGCGCATAATATTATTTCATATCAAGTAATATTCTGAGCACATTTTTGGAATATTAAACGTACTATTAATATTCATAGAATATTCTAGAATATTGTGTGCTTATAGAGTAAATCTCTGTAAAACTACTCTAAAACCGTCGATACTAGTTAATATTCTTCAAAGTAACATACAGGCTGTGTTTAGGGAACACGCTATCAGCGCTATCGCGTCATTCTATCTTTGTTTTACATCTAATGAGCTATAAAGATAGAATGATGCAACAGCGCTGATAGCGCGCTCCCCGAACGCAGCCATATTTGTTTTGTATTTTTTGAACATCTCAAGTCTTTTCGCAAATTAAATTGCTTAGAATTAAATCCCTGCGCATTTAAAAACGAGAGTTTATGTACAAGTTTTATAAACTTTTATACCTGACAAGAAAACACAAATTAGTTAATCTATCTTGAAAAAAAGTGCTAATCATTTATGGTACTTGATATTATTTAAAGAGATATTTGAAGAGAAGTTTAGAAACAAAAAAACGTCAACCATGCATGACATAAACTGCACAAGTGATATTTCCTACATATATAATGTTCAAAATAATTTTATTTTGTTATCATTAGAGTAAGATATAAAATATTAATAAACTTAACATTTAAGAGAAAAAAACATATGTTTAATAAAAAAAAAGAAATTTATATAATCTTAAACCATAGACATAGAGACAAGAAAACGAAGTATGAGCAGCGGGAGATAAAGCTGCTTCCGACGGAACACAAACTCATATCACAGTCTAGCTATACCAGTTACGACACACCACTTTTTTCGAAGAGATAAATTTCCAAAGGCGCATGCGTCAGTTTGTACTACAGAGAAAATGGCTGCATCTTATATCAAAATAGGCTAGCTAGCTTTTATAACTTATTAAAATTTATATTTGATATATATACAAAATGTTAATAACAGGTTTTAGCAGCGTACAAATACATTGAAATTGGAATAAGTGTCGGTCCAATCTCCTATGTGGAGATAGTCATTGAAGACAACCACGGCAATTCACTGCTTATATCATTTTCCAACAATCATCCAGAAGCAGACTGATATTCATCAACTACTACAATCGGCGGGAGCCGTTGTATACCGGAGATATTCTATTTTTTAATAATTAGCAGCATTTTTAGTATATTATTGCGGATAATATAAATTAATAAAAATAATTTATATATATATATATATATATATAATAATTATATGATGAATGATAATATCAATTAATGACAATTTCCTAAAATTATACGGCTTGTTCTGTATGATTAATAAAAACAAAGTAGACGAGCAAGATTATAAAGTACTAAACGTTCTGTGAAATGCCTTAATAATTATAATAAAAATTGTACAAATAGTATTTCAATAATCATAGACGTTAATTCTGGAATGCCTGCCAGGCATTCAGAAAATGCCGTATCGAGAAAACGGCACAGAATACAAACGCTTCGAGAGAAGAAAGAGAAGACATTGTACTTTGTTATGAGAATAAGCAGTTTCACGTAATGATGCGGGGATGATAAATATCGTATTATATACAGGTTCTTCGGCGTACGACATTAGAAACGAAGGCGCCGCGAAGTCTTTCCTCTTCCTGTCCTTTCGTAGAATAGCTCGTTATTGACAATCGTTTCTCTTTATTCACCGTTAATTCCGATATTAAAAGAGAAAATTAAATTATGATACGAGAGAAGAGTTGGATAATAAAAATGTACACATTTTCTAGAAAATACATATGAAAACTACATAGTTGCGTATGTAATATTAAGAACTTTTCAAGTTACTATAAAAAGTTAATAATTTTGAATGACGTTTTAGAAAATTTTAGTAAACACCACACAAAAGTTTTTGAAATTGTAAATATGCAGAGATTATAATAAAATAAATTTAAGTATGAAATAGATTTTTAATAAGCGTTACAGTATTAATATTAATAATGTTTAACAGAATAACTTCAACACAATAATGTTTTTCGCGCTAACTCAGCTAACAAGACTTTGAGTATTAAATAAAAAATAATTGTCTCACAGAATGTCACATACGTTGTCAATTCAAGATGTCCATATATATATATTATATTTTAAATATCAAGACTTTTGGTACAGACTATCGTTATAGTAAATTCTACAAATAATTCGATTTTCGTTTACAGATATTACTATTTTTGTGCTTTTATGAAGATACAAGAGAGTTTTAAAATATATATTTCGTAAAATGAATAATAATTTTTTTGTGTTATGATAAAACTTATGTGAAATGTACAACTATTATGACTGCGGAAAAATTTATGTTAGAAATTTTCATTGTTCTCTAATGGTAGCACATAGAGACAGAATTATTCCATTGGCAAGAACAACAAGTCGAACAAAGCAAAACCGAAGACCAAATTTTATAAGGAAAAAAAACAATTTTGTCTGATGCTTGACAACTGACAAAGTACATACATTTTACATTCACAAAGAAATAAGATGTGGATATTTTTATGGATGTCAATTGTAAATCTCTTGTGTTTTCAATTAACAACAACTTTTATCGCAATACTTTTTTATCGGCAACATAATGGTTGGTCTATTAGAATTAGACTAATCGAAATATACCGTAAATCTGTTATTTACGATCAATGTTACGATTGAATTGCAATCACAAGGTTTCGATGTATGCGTTGGAAGAAAACCTTGACGTTAAAGATCGCAGTGAACACCACGCAAATCGAAAAGAGAGATTGAGAGAAAAAGACAGAATATATTGCGCGCACATATAGTCATGGTGTAAGTATACTTGCATATAGTCACCTTAACTAAATAATTTCGTGATTCAGTATGACGAGAATACACTAATTCTATTGTGATAAATCATCAAAGCAATTGTTTATCGTTATTTTACAATAGCGCCATTTGAAAACTTTATTACATTTATCACAAATTGACTTTTAAATATCACATACACACACACAAACGTTATGAATAAAACATGATCAATAACATTCAATTCCAATTAACCTTATTGTAATTTGGAAAGAGCATGATAACGTCAAAATAGTAAGTCATAAAAAGTGGAATGAAAAGTGATTTATCGACCGATAACTTAAATTTTTGTCGCTATTTTTTGTGCTTTATACCTTAATGTTAATTTATACATACACTAGCTATTTATACATATGCATAGCTTTCTGTCTATAATATCTACTATTGTTTGCATCTTTCAAAACACTTCAAAGCTTATAGAACTATATAATATATACTCCAAAATAACATCTTTTATGATTATATAATAATCTTTCTTTTATAACTTACTATAAATGTTGCACCTATTTTTCCGCAATTTATTATTTTTCAAGTAGTTTTTGTTACGTGTCATTCATCGTATGTGCTGTCGATGCATACTTTTTCCCATACTTCTTGTTATTCAACGATAAAACAAATAATATAGAAAATGAGAAAATGAGTCAATTTTTCATATTAGCCTTTTTTCTAGTTTTTAAAAACATCCACGCGAAGATTACTAAGATGTTTGAATTTTCGTGATTATTAGAAGATTTGCTTTTGTATACACACACATATGTAAGCAATCAAAACAAAACAACGGGCACGTCGGACTTACAAATAAATTTCAATTTATTGTAACATAAATTGACAATATAAGTGTTTTTAGTTTGTTGATTTGTAAAATAGATATACTTATCTCGTGCAATATTCTTGAAAGATATACGATAATGTTACATATGGTAGCTGAAACGAAATAAAAAACGAATTTCTTCTTGAAAAAGAATTTTCAGGGATTTTCTTGCATCTCGATAGATGAATTGCGGTTTCCGTACATATACATACATTGTGAAATCAGCGTTTGTATACAAATCCGGCGTAAGTAAATCCTGCGATTCTTATCATAAAGATTGCGATTTGTAAGAATAACCTTTTGCGCTTCGGCGCGCAGAGTACGTCGACATCATATGGGATAATTTTTTTTCTACCGTTGTGTTTATGGATATACATATACGTGGGAGCTCATCATAAAACAATGTCTTAATTGTGCCAATATATGTTTGCAATTGTTGCATTTCGACGATGACAAAACATACGGTTTATTTAAAATTGATGATCTGTTATATATTCTTTGCTTCAATTATTATGTTTAAATTTCCACCTATACTAAAGTCAATTTGATTTCGTTCTAATCAGTTTAAATCAATTTGACGAGTAAAAGACATCAAATAGTATGACCAAAGAAAAAAAACGACTTTGTTGGTGGTATAATTATAGATATAATAGACTGCACGTTTTCTATCTTTGCCATGTTAGAAAGGTCTTCAATGTAGAAAGAGATAGCTAATGTTTAACAGTAGCTTCATCTTTGTTTAGTGAAGTAGAAGAAGAAAAAGAAGTCTTTGTTGATTGATAAAATAGAAAAGTAGGGATGAAAGAGAATAAAAGAGATAACACCTGAGTTTTGTTTATAACATGTTGTGAGTTAAGTGCACATGTGATCAAGATATCATTACCATACAACATGTACCTCTAAAGGTATTATGATCCCTCCACCAGCATTTTATTATATAACATCACTGATGAAGATTTGAAATGTCAAATCAAAACGTTTGATAACAATTTTTGGAGAATAAAGAATTTTAATACAACAAGAACCTGTATAATAGCTCGTATTGCCTTATTTATTCAAGTTATAGTAAAAGATATTGGGGGGGTGGTGAAGTTAGGCATTATGACTTACAAAACGTCAAAAATAAATAATTGAGTGCACTAATTTTATTTTGATATTAATTATTTTTATGTAAAATAAATTTTGTATATTTTGCTCGTACTTGATCAATTTTATTATTCTTTAAGGCTGATAATAATGAAGACAAAGAACAAAAAACTTTTCTAGTAAAATTCGAAATGAATTGATCATTCAGAATAACTGATTTCTGTGATCCGTCGATAAAGCCTGATTAAAACCAGCATGCTCTACTCCAGTGAACAAATCATTCACAAGTAGGTTTTTTATTGTGAGTATTACACTAGTCGACAAAATATGACCTTTCTTTAGTAAAAAATATGTACATATATGTGTGTATATATATATATATATATATATATATATATGTACATATATATATATAATAATATAAAGATAAACTTATAATAAAGACAACTTGCAGCCAAACACGCTGTCTATTTATTATACGTCTATGAGTACAATCAAAATCAAATATTAATTCAAATAATTATTATAAAAGACAAATTCAGATCAATCGCGATAACACAAATCGCGCTAAAAAACAAGAAAGTGACAAATAAGATCCCGAAAATCGTTTTTCTCTTGTTATCACAGCTTGACTTTACTTTCTACTAGTGAAGTCTCTTAATATTTAAAATCTATATTATGAAATACGAATAAATTCTTTCTTTGCCATCGTATTCTCAATGTGAACATACCATAAAGCGGATTTTTGTCATCGCAAAAATATGTACGATTTTTTGCCTCTTACTCTTGTGCGCAGCAATAATAAAAATCTTCTTGTACCTTACATGAGAGAGATATTTACGAGCAGTTTGCGTTCGAGATACGTCCACCCCCGCAACTGCAATGGCAACATCTCTTTTCTCGATAGTTTCACCGATTTTTTATTTAGTTTTACTCAAGCAAATTTTACTCTTTTTGCTTCTCTTCACAATTTCAATAATTTCACACTTTTTGAGTGGAGACCACGATGACGTAAAAAAAAAAATAGAGCCAAGTTACGCACTTCCAGACAAAGATACGAGCAGTAGAGGAAACGCGTTCATACGTTCACCAATCGAAGAATGATAGTGATGGCGGTGGTAGTGGTGGTTGTTGGATACGTGGCGCCCAGAAAAAGGACCGATGATCCCGCTGTCGCTCCTGCTCACGCTCGACCAAGAGCTCGGTGGCAAGAGAAGAAGGAGAGGGTAGAGGATGGGAGACAGTCCGTAGTATAAATATGGCCCGCGCTAGTTCTACCAATCATTCGCCCTCTGACATCGAAACTCACAGAGCTCTCTCTCTCTAACGTTTTCGCGGTACTAACTCGAATTTAACGCAAGTCCGCGAAATCATCATTTTTCGAGAGAGTGTAGAATCACTCGTGCCGAAATCCGCGCTGTGTGACAACTGTCTCAAGTAGAAATATAGCAATACAGCAGGACCAGTGTTACCGCGCTTGACAAGAGATTTCTTTATCTTACTAATCATGTCGGTGAGTATTGAGCATTTATACGCGATTTGCTCAAGTCACAATATTATTTGTTCCGCAAATAGAGCGTGTTTCTTTTGCGCTTTATCTTTATACGTATTGTTCTTTGCCTCCGCTTTGCATATACCTACTTTTCTTTGATACGACAAAACACGTCGCGGGGGTAGCGCGTACGCTTCGTACAAAAACTTCTTTAAAATATCTTTCTGAACAAATTTTAACGCAAATTTTAATGCAATCGAGCACACGTAATCGTCCAATTGTGGACTAAATTAGTTTTTGTAATGAGATTCGGTAGAATAACAAAAATTTCTTTTTGCTGATAAATATCGTAAAATTATTATTATGTATATAACTTTTACAAAGCAGATGTAACATTAGTGTCTTTAATCAGAAATCAGAAAAATATTATTAAATCATTAAGTACGAAACTTGACATATATATATATATATATATATACATATATATCTATATAATGTTTCATACTTAATGACGCAATAGAAAAAATAATTCAAGAAAAATAATTCAAGAAGTAACGTATTTACAATGAATTAGCTGACAACGGTCGACATAAGTTGGACAACGAATATACCACATCGGAGATGCGCGCTTCGGCTTTGCATCATAAATAATCGAAACTAGAAGCGATAAAAGTCTCGCATCTATACGAACACATTACTACTCGTAACACACATATCCAACAAGATGTTCTTTGCTAAATTTCTGAATTACTATTTGCACTCCGGCCTCGACGATGAGTAGATCGGTGGCTTTCCAAATTACATTTGCCTTCAAAAGAGTACTTTGCAAAAACGTACGCGAACTTTTCGAATTGTAATAAATTCGCGAGAACGCACAAACATGTTGTTTTTACTTTACGGATTTATTCACGTATTTGCGAGAGAACAATAGTATGTTAAAATATTTTTTTCTGCAAGTTTTTTTTAGTACATTTTATATATAAATAAAATTTATATATGAATATAATTATAAGTCATGAATATAATTATAAATTTCTTTGTGTGGAAAACATCTCCGAGTTGTACTTTCAATCTTGTAAAATGAATTCGTGATTTGTTTGAATGCAAATTGACTCGTTTAAATATTTCTACACGTGTTTATTTCGATTAAAAGGTGGCAGCATTTAAAAATAGTTCTATAAGAGAATTTTCGGTACCTTTTTGCAAATTGAGTCATGTCAAAGAGAAAAATGGATGTTGATTGGGTGAGACTTTTGACAGTATGCGTCATACGCGTTCGTAGTAACAGTTCGTCGGATAAGCCGCGAGTTTGACATCATCGTTGCTGCAACAATCTGTATTTTCGTTGTAAATGTCACATACTAAACTATGTTATGTTACAAACGTGTTAAAATTAAGTTTTAACAAGTTCTAAGAGGATAAAATCTCAACCTGTGAAAAAAATGTATTTCGTAATTGTATATTTGTCTTTATATACGTATTCACATAGTGATTTACTTTGACTGTTTGGAACTTTATATTGTTTTTTTTTTTTTTTGACGTTTAATGTTATTTTTGCACGTATTAATTATCAGTGGATGTTCTCGGAGTGTGACGCGTAATGATAATCAACCTGAATAAATTCACTCACAAGTACTTTATTATCCAAACTGAGTGAAAATACAGAAGTTCTCGAGACTACGTTACAAAATCAACAATTGTTCTCGGATGTTTCAACAATACATCACGAACAATAACCGATGTTCAATTCTAGCAACACGACAGAATTAGATGCCACAAACAAAACTATTTCAACAAACATTCGGATAAATTTGCGTTCAAATGTAGGAAAGCCAATCTTCGCACAAGCTGATTCAAAAATTTCAGCAATATTGTTCAATAAATTAGATATTACAAAAATTATAGAACACAGAGTTGTGACGGCATAGTCGCCAGTTTATTAATATGATTAAAGAAAACTCCAGTGAGAGTTGTTCTAAATTTCACACTTGTAATTGTACAATCTTTTGCTAGTAATCTATTAAAACGAAAAAATATTTTTACTGCTCGATAAAAGACCTTGCTTTTTTAAGTTATTGTCTTCAATATATTAAGCTTCTTATTACATATTTATCGTAATTAATAGTTATTATATAACTTATATTTTCATAATCGAGAGATATTAATACATACATCTTCCAATATGTCAGTTTTATGTATTTATTACTAAAATCTCGGAATTCACGTTATCGTTTACACTTATATAATTTATTTGGCCACTCGAGTACATATTGCGAGTTAGTTTTGTTAGACGGTCGCCGCGTCGGATATACTTTCGACCGGAACAAACCGCATACGCGTATATCAAAGAGCAAATGTAACCATTACGGATACTGAAGACATGTAGTCTGAGTGGAGTCGCCAGAGAACGTGCATAAAGTTTCTTTACTCTTTACTGGTCAGACGCGCGTATGTCGACGTTGCTTTTCGAACAAAACGGCGCTTCGCGGTCTTACGACGCAGAGGAAGAAGTTTGCTATTTCTCACCTATTATTTTTCTTGCTGATTTGATTAATTGTAAGCACGTATCCTTTTATATAATATAATTCCTCGGACATCTTAATAACATTAATCTATCAATCGCGCGATTTCTTTATATTGTACTAATATTATTGTACAAAATATCTTTTGCATAAATTAAACAAAAAAATGAAGTTTTCTGCAATAAAAGATGTAGACGTATAAAGCGCGTACAGTATATTTACATCAATCGTACGATTTAACTCGACACAATAATAGCGATTATTAATAGCGAAAGAAGCGATTATTTTAGTCGACAATAAAAAACCAAAAACAATATTTAAAGCAATAACAACTATTTAGTAAAAATAATACCGTGATTAAGCTGATAAACTTTTCGGAAAAAGCAATACAAAATTGAAATTAAGGAATATCCTTATTAGAAATAACCATTCTTTTTATAGTCCCACTATGTCGCATGTATACCTAATTAGCTCGTCGCTAATTTGCACCGAATACGATGAGCTGTTCTATCGAAAGAGCATAGACTCGCAGGGACAATCTTTTTTTTGCTAACCACAATTGATTCTCACGAATAAAATGTTACTAAAGACAGAGAAAAAGAGAGGAGATAATTAATGAATTAGGAATTGCGAAAAGAGTCGACCGATTGAGTGTTACTCTCTCTTTCTCGATTGGTTGATAAAATAAAGAAAAATTAATTGGTAGATCGAAACATTAGTGATGCGACTCGGAAAGAGGGAAAACAAGAGCAGAGACCGACAAAAGAGAGACACACGACGACTTTTTGTGTGCCAGCAGACGGAGAGACGCCAGGATGTTCCACATCCGAGATCGCATGAGAGATCCATTGGCTTATTCTTTTCTCTCTGGCGTTTCCTTTACGTGGTGGAAAATGTTTTGTAATTTCCCTTACTTATTTTTTCTTTCTTTTTGATATTTTTATATCTCAAACAGAACACTTTTGCCGTATCTCTTTCTATTTGATTTGTTTCACCTTAACGATGCCTATGTGTATCGAAAACACGTATCACTAAATTTTTAAGAAACATGCCGAAAAAACCGAAAAATAGATCAAAAAAATGAAAAGAATCTATTGCGCGATTACCGAAACACACACACACAAAGACCGATTGTTTATTAGCGTTGTTGTTTATTAGCTTAAGCTGTGAGTTTTCGCTTTTCTTCAATATTGTCAAGTAAATATTTCATAAAATACACAAATGCGCGATATTCAGAAAGTAATAATACCATTGTGTCATATATTTCCTTTCTTCCTTTTTTCTTACGATATACACGTATGTACGCCACATAAAACGCGCGAGATGCCAGATTAACTGTGCGTTTTCTCGCAAAGATTGCTTAATTAAATGGAGTTCTCTTTATTTCTTTTATCGTTTTTTCTTCTTATATTTTTGAATACATCAGATAGATATATAAAGAGTGATTCAAAGTAGCGTTAGTAGAGTAAGTTTTGACTGTTAGACTGAATATATTAATTATGTTCCTACAAAATATTTCGAGCCATTCATTTGGTCAATTTTCTCTTAAAATTTTCTTTTATTCCGTACGTGTTCCTTTCAGATTTTGTAAACACTTGATTTCAACCTTAGAAACATTTTTTTCGTTGAAAGCTATTTAATTATGCGCTACAATTTTTATATCTTTACTTGTTTAAACTATAAGAATCGTAATTTTATTATAATTGTAAAATTATACATTTCTAAAATCTAGGTTAAATATATCGCGTAAATAAATGGTATAAAAGCCGGTATAAAATATAATGTAAAAAAATAAAAAATACACGAAAAAGATCACATAAAAATCATTTATGGTACTGTCCAAAACAGTAACTATTTATGAGATGATTAAACTCACTTAATGCAAAAAAATGTTGTTTTGGAAAGCGCAAAGAAAACCATTAATTTTACACTTATTGTTTTTTTTTTTCTGTGTTCCAACAAAAATAACGCTAGATTTATCGCCATCTAGTATGAAAACTATAAAGTTGCACATATTTTGGTTCAACAAAAAATTTCTAACGCAAGTTTTAACACTTTTTAGCTTTTATTGTCAAATATCTTTAAGTAGAAGACACAGACAAAAAAAACATACACTCTTTTTCCTTCATTGTTTTCAACACAAATCGATTGAGACTAAAAAGAAGTCGACCGGTTCAGTCATTATTGAAATATGACTATTTCATTTTTTAACAAATGTCAAATTTACTCATTTTCACGTAATAGAAGCACGGAGTGCTTCTTGATAAGGTGTTTTTTACTTAGTTGTTTTAATAATATAATTGATTTACGGTTTGGTTTACTAATTGAAATACTGCTTACTATTCCCATGAGCATTATATATATATATATATATAATGCTCATATTTAATGGTAAATATATATATATATATATATATATATTTATTTACCATTTACTCAAGACGCACCATGCTGTTTATAATGTATCTAATCATCGCGCTGCTTTTTGGCGGTACTTAATTAAATAATAGCTATGTGAGTATGAATTCTCGTATCAAACCATTTCAAATTGTTTATTTTAAAATTATCTGCTGTGTTATTAATAATGTATGTCCTAATAAAAATATAGCATTATATACTAACGTAATTACCGTATTTTATCTTTTTTTATTATTATTAGACAGATTTTTTTGTATATTTGAGTGAGCACAATTTATTTGCTAAATTGACAGTTCAAACGGAATCAAACAAACCATGGGTGCGTTCACTTTGGACGCTTACACACTTTAAGCGTCAGTCTGTCTTTATTGTTGTTTAAATATAGAACAAAGATAGACTGACGCTTAAAGCGCGTAAGCGCCCAAAGCGAACGCACCTCATATATCACGCATTTGCATTATGCTGCATAACGTGCAGCATTAACGGCATCGTATTTTTAACGACACAATAACTATAATTGAGTTAACATCAAAAATGTCGTGGCTACTTCTCATACAATGATTATGCCACTGAAATTATTACGAGTTTATGATCATATTTCGACTGCAGGCCATAAATGTAGTCACCACTCATGACTAAGAGACATAAATTATCCTCCTCTTATCCTGAGTGATAGGAAGATATTCATAATACCGTGCATTTATTGTGACCTTTACTAGAGAATGAATGTTGTAAATCTGATGTCTCTCGCACTATTGTGCGACAGTGTTAAATTATCCGCAAACAACGGACAAGAGTACGAAATTAAGCTTACTATTTGTAAAAGAAAAAAAAAAAAAAACAGAATGTGCATGTATGTCACAGGTAGATTAACAGAGATGAGTTGCTACCACTCGACATCGTATTCGCGTATACGAAGATAGATGCGAATTAACTCTGATTAGGATTGTTTACCTAGTATATGTTGCTTAATAATCAACACGGACCAAAGTATCACGTTTTACATTAAACCATAGTTGTCTTCGTTGAAGCATGTGTGATCTTTTCTTTTTTTGCTCGAACTCTGATAAAATTCTTTAATATAGCTGTGTGTTATCTTGCGACAAATATTGTTTTCTAAATACGACGATACTCGTGACGCTTTTTTTTTATTATATACATTAAACGATTCAAATTTTGATTTTATAAAAATATATATTTAAAATAAATATAATATTTAAAATAAATATATATTTTTATAGATAAATAAGAGACAAGCGTGTATTAAAGTGTACTAAATGTGTACTAAATGAAATTATAAAAAATCATGAATTACAACACTTCCTTTCCATAGAACTACTTAATATTACTTTGATCTTCTCTGAGATTATTTTATAATTTATTCAATTGATTATTTCACTTCTAGAGTTACGCAATATAAAAAAAAGAGACTGGTTTTATTTTGTATAAAGTGTAACACAATAAAGCTTCGTAAACATATCGATTTATTAGCATATAAATTTATTTTTTATTTAATTATCAGTTGTACTTACAGTGCAATTAAAAATTTGAAAATATTAATTCCCAAAGTGGAAAAACTGTTAAAACGTTCATGACACAGCGCAAATGATCAGCTCAATATATATAATAAAGTTACAGGATTTAACAAGCTTTATTGCTATAAATACCAGGAAATCCATTTGTATAATTTCCGCAATTACGATAGCCGCCAATTACCTAAAATTAACTATATAATCGTATTATCGTATCTCCCTATTGACTGTTTTCCGATTAAAAGTCCTTTGGTAAACTTTATATTGTATTAATACATAATTTGCTCACTTTCATCTCTTTTACATACGTATAAGATATAAATTATAACAGTACTTTGTTTATTAACTGCACTGTTATTAGGTAAATTTTACGAACTCATGAGTACGTATAATAAATTATCCAAAGTAAATAGATAAATAAAATATTTGAATATGTATCTATAATATACATTCGATATTCTATTGATATCTTAATGCATAAAGATACACATCAATCGTTAAGATAATTATTCAGACATTTTTGACGCAACTCTTTTTACATCCAAAAAACATCCAAATTCTGACCGTTTGTGTAATTTTATATTGACATTATACCGGAAGCCATGCAAGAGAACTATATCTAAATTAAATAATTTTCCCGATAAACTTTATGCAACAATGGAAGACCGTTCTATTACGTAAACACGAGTAAACACTCACAATTACTGCACATTAAATGTTAAACGCTATATCGTTTGTATACGTGATATCGTTGAGTACACGATATATTGCGCAAATATACATAGATCGATCGGCACGTTAGATAAACGAAACGCAGAAAATCTGACGACTAGATTTGCGCGAAACGCATAAACGCAAAAGCGTCACCTTTCAAAATTTATTCAACAACTTTGACCATCGTCCTTCCTTTCTCCATTTGTATCCTCGTCGACCGATCGATGCAAAACCGAGGACGATCCAGGAAGCGTGGGCCTTTTGCCACCTCGCAAACGAGAACATCTCCGGAAATAATAATATATGGTACTGCAAATTGGCCGACTCTAATAATCGGCAGTCGCTGTCGTTTTCGCCAACATCACAAATAGCAGTACGAATATCGATTTGCAATACGAAAAGAAAAACAATCTTTCGCGCGAGTATTTTTAACACGAGCGTACGATATTGTTACGGGATAACTTCCGGGTTTTCGTTGATATATGTAAGGTTAGTTATATTTAATTTGAACAATGTTCGTTTTGTGCACAGATGGGCAGAATTCTTCAGCGTTTTTGCATCTTCACATCGACGACGTTAATTTGACACGTGTATCTAATTAAAGCAAATCGGCTTAATCACTCAATTGTCACCCTTTGCACTATAAAAAAGCTCATTATTAGAAGCTCATTAAAATTAAAATTTTGTCTTCGACAGCTCCGAAGCGCGAGAATCTTTCCTTCAGCTTTTTTCATTATTATTATACGATATAAGTATTCTTTCAAAAATGATTAACAATTCATAAATTACTTAATTAATGGTAATAAGACTAACCAAAAGAAAACAATACTAATTTTTTGTAGCAAAACTTTTAAGTCTTCATCAGCGTAAATTTTAATGTAAATTTTCAGAAATTCTTCCAACGATCTTTGATCATTCTCGCTATTGCTCTGTGCTGCTTCGAGTCTTGGGCTAATGCCGTGGATTGCGAGTAAGTTTCGCATATTTCGTAAATTTATACATATAACTTTCACTTTTTAATAAACAAAACGCAACAGTATAAAAGATGATTTGTAATTATTATTATAGATCAGAACCTTACCATAAAGATTGCCGAGGTTCACAAACGAGAAAACGTTTATTCCCCGTGGATGTTCCGCATTCCGATTGCGAGGATAGTAGCTGTGCAATTCCAAGAATTAAATTCTTGATCGCTCTTCTCAACGATGTAAGTATATAATCGTTAATTAATTAATATTTTTTCTTCGCTTGTCCATTAAGAAGTAATAGATATTTTATTAAGAACTATAAATGTTTTATTTAGTTTACAATGACATTAACATAAACAAAATAATAAATACAATAGTAATAAAAACTAATAATAACTAATAATAATTCATGAAAATATTAAATTAATATAAAAAATAGCTTAATCTAATATTTAGATAATTACAACAGCTAATTCGAATATATTAATGTCTATTTCAGAATCTCGATAAGGTGATCGAATATCCGTCTAAGAAGCAGAGAAGAAGGCCGGAATATGTATACGATTATTGATTCGCTGATTACAGGATTAACGTCGACGCGAAATACAAAAAAGACGACTGATTAATCGATTGACTACTTTCCAGATACTCCGCGTTTGATTATATTTTATTATATTATCTGACTTGTGATTTTGGCGCGTGTTCTCCTACAATATCTCTATCCTATATTCTATATATTTTTTCCTCACTTTCTCACAATCTGACCGCAAAAAATTGCGCGTTTGCGCTTTGTGTTGTTAGCACTTTGAGTTTTTCACAATAAATACTGAAATTACACTATAGAACAAACCGATTTATCAATCCGAATTTTGACAGTCCGAATGCGAGACAAATATACACAAAAAGCAACTGCGTACATTGTCATACTCGTATATGAACTCTTTGAAGCACGCTATTTCTAAATACGACATAAAAAGATAGATCTCTAATAGAACATCACATTTTGATTTGATATCTGCAGAAAGTAATTGCGAAAATTGATAACGACTTGAATTTTCATCTTTAAGATTTCGATTTTACTGATTGTATAATATACTTATTATTATGATATATTTATTATGTAATAATGTATATTTTAACNATATATATATATATATATATATATATATATATATACACACACACACATGTATGTATATATATGATGACAAGTGACATATATAAGAAACTTGAATAAAATAATTTCCTTTAACTTTCAAATTAAGCTGCCAAATTGTCCATGACTGTTTCACACTCCTTTAACTTGCATGTGTAAACTCGTTTCAACGATCGGCTACCATCAAGATCATAAATCTTTATATAAAAATCATCATCTTTATATAAAAATATAAATTAATATATATGATGTTTCAAGAAGTGTTTTGATTAAATTTCAAATATAATATATAAAAATGTATATATACAAAAAATAAAAGGAGATTCCTTATACTCTTAATATACATGTATATGTAGCTTGTATCACTTGCATAACAATCAATAAATTTCATTCAAGTTATCAACTTACTTATTGTTCTGAATACGAGTTTTGTTTAAAAAAATAAGGTCCACAATAACATGCAGTCAAAAATGTCTTAAAACAGTTATATTTTTATCGGAGAATGGTCTATCCGTTACTATTTTAGTAGCTCGAGAATTTTCATTCCAAGAATCATGAACAAAAATCATATCAATGTATTTTTTATTATATAGATTTTGTATGTATATGTATATATAAATGTATATGTATGTATACATATATACATATAATGTGGGTGTGTGTACATATATGTACATTTTTGGATCATTATACATGTACACAACTGTAATTATTTTTTTTATTTATTTCAGTAAATATGTACAATATCAAATATATAAAACAACGATAAATATAGATTATTCTGTCTTTTGTTCTACTTGATGATTCTGATTTACTAATGCTTCCTGAGCGCTGTTTATTTCTTCCATTCTTTTACGTACCATTATAGGTTGTAGTTCCATGAATATTTCCATTACTTTATGATTTGCGTTAATATATTTCTGTGCACAATTGCTTATGCAAAAATCCTGAAATTTCAAACACATCTTAGATTTTGTTTCTATTGATATAATCTACACAAGATTTTTACATACTTACTTCATCCGAGGTAATTTCTCGAGACAGAAAAGTATTTGTACATTTTCTAAAGCAAGTCTCAGATATTTGATTATAAAGCAGAAGAAAATCTTTGAACTAAAACCAGATGAACAAAAAATGTTTGTCTATTGTTTATCACTTAGTAAAAACAATATAATTTCAATCAAGTAATAATCCTAAGAATGAAACCCTGGGTCACTAATTTATCTCAGCATGTTTTCTTTCTTTGTTTTTACAAAAATGTCATTTATAGTTAAATAAACTACTAGAGTATATTCATTCAAACATTCAAACAAAATGCTCGACGTTTTCTTCAGACTTTTTTTTCAATAGTTTAAAGTCACTTCCAACAAATTAGATGCCAATAATCCAAGGATTCACCATTAGGACCTGAGCACAATAGAAGAAATATTAGGAATAAGAATTAGAAATAGAAGAGTTATAAATGTACTATACAAAATGACAAAAAATAAAATATAACATATAAATACAGGAAGTATGTGACGGCTGCGTGATATACAGCCTATATTTATATACATTTATGTTATATTTTATTTTTTTTTCGCATTGTGCATTACATTTAACCTCTGTTTTTCAATCCTATTCCTAATATCTTCTCTATTACGCTCAGGCCCTTAGATATCACCAAATATAGTTTATTAAAAAGTATATAAAAAAAATATACATTTCTCAGCTGTGACGTATCCATGTAGAAATTATTAAACAATTACTAATACTTAGTATTACAGGTATTTTTGTACAAGTGGTTTGCTTAAGTTTGGTTTGGTTTGGTGCAGATTTGGGCTACGTTCCGATATTCACTGCCAGTATTGAAAATCCATAGCATATGTGACGTGAAGTATAGATTTTTAGTACTGGCAGTGAATATCGGAACAGTCATGGAACATTCGGGCTGCGGTCTGTTTCATTCGTAATCGCGCATTTATCTGTAATATATGTCACGTATACTATAGATAAATGTGCGCTTAAGCATGAAACGGACCGCAGCCTCAGTGGACCAGTAAAGGGCCTTCTACAATGAGATATTAGTAATAAATCAGAAGTCAGAAGCAAGAAATTGACCAATCACAATCGATTATTCTTCTGTGATTAGATTGTGATTGGTCAATTTCTTGCTTCTGAATCTGATTTATTACTAATATCTTATTGTAGAAAACCCTGTAATGTTATTCAAAAACGTCTCACAAAAAGCAAAGAAACAGTCGCTTCTGATTGGACAGGGGAAAAAGCTGTCCAGTGACGTTACGAGTTTGCGACTTTCTCTCTGTGAGGCTCTCTACATACGCCAGTTTGTGTTTAAACCACGGAAAACTGGAGAAAGCATTGCGGTGGTGAGAGTATAAATTTTGTAATCAGAAGTTACGTTATGGGAGACCGCATAGTATAACGCGCTTTCTACCGTAACTAGCACTGCGGTCGATGTATCATCGAATCCTTTTCCTGATGATTATGGTCCTTCATGACTGCGTTTGGGGAGATATAAGAGATAGAGTGCGGGAGCGAACTGATCAAAAATATTTATTATTAACAAATTATTATTAATAATAGAATCCCCTGTGCGCACATATACATATAAGCACATTTTAAAAAATATAGAAAAAGCTAGATTCTTACGTGCTTGAGAAACAATAAAGATTAATTTTCCACGTAAAATGTTATACTTTGATTTATCAAACAATTTAGGTTTGATTTATTTTTTGTGCACTAGCTGAACTAGTTCACAGTTCATCTTTTTTTTTTATTCATATTTTCTGGTGGTCTGATTAAGAGGAAAAAAATGGACTGAACTAGCGCAGCCAGTTTCTACAGGGAAATAAAACAAACCATTTATTGATATATATAAATTTTTTTTTTAAACTGTCAATTACAGTTACTATCCACGATATATGGATAATATCTACATATGACTTATGGATTAGTGTTATTTCCATAAGTTAAATATCAAATTTAACGTACGAGTTTCTATTCGGCTCTTTTGCAGGAGCATAAATGCCTTTAAGCAAGTCGCATCTTTATCATGAAATCTCAATATTGAAGCGTTTATGTAACATGATGCAACATCTACATAAAAAATATCTGCGTCTACATGTGTGTGTAAAAAAGATAACAAACTTAATACATGAAACATTAAAATAAACACTTTGGTACCTTGATTTATAAATTTATTTGGTAGATCAAATAAATCTTTAAATTAGTTAAATCATATTCTATAGATGAACTAAAGCTATATTCTTCATATTTTATTTCAAACATATCGCAATACATTAATGATGGTCAGGTCGTCCTTTTTCATTTTCTGGCTGAACTTCGGGTATATGTGGCCAAATTGAAGGCTTTTCTGCGTTTATAGCCTGTTCCGGAAAAGCATCAAAGTAATCTTCCATTGTCATTTCAGAAAATGGCAACAAACTTTTTATTTTTTCAATTTCTTTGGTAGCGTTAGCGATGCGTTCATTTGATTGATTAA
The DNA here is from genome assembly GCF_002006095.1 of Pseudomyrmex gracilis. Lineage (NCBI taxonomy): Eukaryota > Metazoa > Arthropoda > Insecta > Hymenoptera > Formicidae > Pseudomyrmex > Pseudomyrmex gracilis. The sequence continues at coordinate 3,191 of NW_018020585.1, read as the reverse complement.
TAAATTCTTCAATTTGAGAAAGCTGCAATATATTTGTATTAATTCATAGAAAGTAAGTGTATAAAAAATAAATAATTGTTACAGTTATATAAATATATTACCACTTGCTTTTCTTGAGCCTCAACTTGAGAAGTATACTTATCTGTAGGATATGGTATTGTAAGAGACTCGTAGTCTTTTTGAAATTTATCAACTAATCCAGATATTGCGACGTTCTTTTTATAATATGGCCAATCAATTTTCTGAGGTATTTCTGGATTTGCAGTCATTCTATAACATTATTTATATACATATATATGTATATATATATATATGTGTGTGTTTTTATAGTATTATTTATATTCTATAGTATTTTAAATTATTATTTACACACATACACAAAAACACATGTATATATACATATATAGATTACAAATACATGCTATATTTGAAAAACTATCTTATTAGATTATTGAAACCTGTATTATGTGCATATATACATATTTTTGTCAGTAGTAATCATTCTATTTTGTGCAGTACTCTTATTATAGTGTGTTTAAAAGTCTAGTGTAAGTATAACAATTCCATTGACTGTTACAAGAGACTAATAAAGACTGCGTTTCTGATAATCATTGTCAGTGTTGGAAATCCATAGTACATGTGACAAAGTCAAAATTTTTAGTATTGACAGTGAATATCGAAATGTAGCCAAATATGTGAGGGCCTGAACACATAGAGAAAATATTAGGAATAAGAATTATAAATAAAAGTTAAATGTACTATACAATAAAATACAATATAACATAAATACAAGAAGTATGTCATGGCTGCATGATATACAGCCTACATTTATAAATATTTATATATTTTATTTTATTTTATTTTTTTGCAGTGTACATTACATTTTTTTTTTAAATTTCTACTCCTAATATTTTCTCTATTGTGCTCAGGCCCTGATTCTTTTAATTTTTATTCTCGAAAAATTTAATAGTTACTGTTAGAATAGATTAGGTTAGATTAGATTATATATACACTCTAAGGTAAATATTGTCACTAAACAGATCGCAAACTAAAAATAAATTTTATCTAAAACATTATTTTGTCTCTCTCTTCCTATATTTAGTTAATCATCACTGAAAGTTAATTTCTACTGTTTATAAAATGAACATACGCTTTTATTACATAATACATGGTGTACAACTTCTATATATATATATTTTTTTTCTCAACATATTCCATACAGATAATTTCCACTAACCGTCGCAAGTATTGATCAGACTTGGCTTTAAAAGCAGCCAACGCAGGTTTTTCTGTTTCCGGAAGTTTTTCAGCAAGTGCCGCCCAATTAATTGTCTTGATCGCTCTGCGTGACATTTTCACTCCGTAATCTCTTAAGATCGGACAGCTCGAACTGGCAACTGGCTGGCAACTGAATCACAATTCACAAATCACAGAGATCGATTTCTAAAGGCTGTTTTACAATAGTGTTCTAAAGGCCGTTTTACAATAGTGTTGTAAAGGTCATTTTACATTAAATGAAAATCTGGCAACTACTACGGGTTAGTTTACAATTGCCCTAACCGCAACCGTAAACGGAACCTTTTCATACAGCAGCTGTTACGTGCCGGATAGCCACGTAATAAGATAAAAGAATATGCAGGATACTTTTTAGGAAGGTGCTTTATTAATGCGAGAGGTAGTGTTGCTCGTCTGAGTTGCGAACGAGAACTGATTTCGTCTTAAACTAAAAACGTGTGAGCTAAACTTTCGTTCCTAGGGCGTAATATTTATCTTTTAGTGAGTCATAGATTCATGCAACGGGCAACGAGGAATTTAGGGAGAGTGCAAGGAGAGGAAATTTATCGAACTGTATTTATTAGTTTATGATTTTGGCGGGTCGTATATGTCGACGGAGGAAGTAGATAAAGGCTGCGGTCCGTTTCATGCTTAATCGCGCATTTATCTATAGAATATGTCACGTATACTATAGATAAATGTGCGCTTGAGATTGAAACGGACCGCAGCCAAAATCGTAAACTTGAGCGGCGACAGGGATCGCGGCACGTAACACAGCACGCTGCGGCAGAAAACGTCACGTAATTCCGGTTCTGAGAGTCCTGGCTTATATACTGTCAATAAAAGTGAAAAGGGGAAGGGAGTGGTGTAAAAAAGGGGGCGGAACCCTCCTGATGAGGAGTGCAGGGAAGCGAAGCCCCCCTGCCAACACACACTACAAAAAGCACCCGAAAAAAGTCAATCCCGTAATCAGTCATGGGTTAGACTCTAACCGAATTAGGTCCTAGCCTAGAATTAGTACATAACCGATTAGATAAGCTAGTCAGAGTTAGTCAAAAAATGAAAAAATTTTTTTTATAGTCTACTAAGTATAGTAATACTAATATGTAATATTAAATGTTAAAATCATCTATAATCTAGTATTATATAGTATATATAACGAAACCCCCTGTCTACACACACTACCAAAGGCACCCGAAAAAAAGTCATTCCCAAAATTTTAAATGAGTTAGACACAAACCTAACAATCTGGTTAGGTCCTAACCAAGTATTAGTACCTAACCGATTAGTAGAACTAGTCTAAGTTAGCAAAAATATTTTTTTAAGTACTGGGCCTACACACACTACCAAAGGCACCCGAAGTCATTCAAAACATTTAAATGAGTTAGGCCCAAACCTAACATAATCTGGTTAAGTTCTAACCAAGTATTAGTACCTAACCGATTAGTAGAGCTAGTCTAAGTAAGGCAAATATATTTTTTTAAATACTGGGCCTACACACACAAAAACACCCGAAAAAGTCATTCTTAAAATTTAAATGAGTTAGGCACTAGCCTAACCTAATCTGGATAAGTCCTAACCAAGTATTAATACCTAACCGATTAGATGGAGCTAGACTAAGTTAGCCAAAACATTTTTTTTTAATAGTATGTAAGTATAGTAATACTAATATCTAGGTCAATATGTTTTCTACAGAAAATAATATTAAAGTAATTTCAGATTCGGATACAGTGGGGCATGATAATATTACATCTTTACTTCCGATTCGCGCAAACACAACAAAAAAAAGTTACGTTTCTTATCTTGAAAACTATTACCAATAGAAGATTGAAATTACAGCAGTGTAATCTCTACTTTAACTCAAGTCGACTCCTACACTCATAATTATAACGCCCACTTAAAAATTTTTTTTTGTT
>NW_018020584.1:4890686-4914859 GCF_002006095.1 Pseudomyrmex gracilis | reverse complement strand
GTCATTACAAAAAAAAAAAAAAAAAAAAAAGATATTTCCGTACATACACGACAACGCAATCGAACACTGCATAATTATCAATTTAATACAAGTGACTGCGCAACGCTGGACGTACACGAATTTCATCAGCTGTCAGCACAAATCACGCATCTTGCATTTTCGATCGATCTTATTAAAATCTGACACATTTTATCGCGAACACGAAACGACATGTTCCACGCGTGATTTATGTCGGCCGTCCGTTTGATAATAATATGATTCATTATCTTTCAGTTATATTTGAAAAGCGTCTATTACACGTGCGCGCTAAATGCAATTTCTCATTGAATAATGGAAATTGTAAACACATACATTTATGTAGAAATATGGATTTTCAAAATTTCGTTATCTCTCGTCCTCGTTTTCGCGATAAACAGTTGCGATGTGCGGAGTAAAATTAAATTCGATAGTGTACAAAGGTGAAAAAATTTCTGTAATTAACTGAATTAATTTGGCGCCGCGTTTTATGAGCTACAATTCTTCATGGCGCACTTATTCATTACGCATCGCCATTAATCGTAATTAATTAATATTTACTGAAAAAATATTGATACAACGCAAGAGCGACTTAAAAAAAAATCTAAAAAAATAATATATCTGTAATTTTAAGTAATTGTATAAAAACAAATTACAGATAAATAATGAAATCACATTAAAGCGCGAGCGAAATTTTATGTATTCTTTGATGCTCATGCAGAAATATGAAATGTCAGTTTTATCAGCGGTGTGATGATAAATCCCGACGACACAAATTTTACTTTACAAATTCATACTCAGCTTATATCGTTTCGTTCCCCCGGAAGGCGTATTTCGCGAATAATTACTCGGACCGCGTTAAACACGTCGGCTTATACGGTCAACGAGGGAACAGCTTTCAACAAGATATTCATATAACGTATACGATTTTCTAGTGGACAACCAGACCGGCGAGAAGCTAGAATTAACCAGGGTAGACAGGAGGCAAATGGGGGCTTATCTTTGCATAGCGAAAAACGAAGTGCCTCCGGCAGTCAGCAAAAGGGTTAATCTAAAAGTAAATTGTAAGTACTCAAAAACAATTTGTATGACGCACTTTGCTCGGCGACATTTCCAAGTCAGCGAGACTGATGAAATCAATTGATATATCGCCTGATATCACAAACGGACGGATTTTGTTCAATTTAACCTCTATTTTTAAATCAAGCAGGAAATATGACACGTATTTTAATGAAATATTATCATCCATTACGCGAGACGGGATCGCTTATGAAAATACGATTTCTATTTACAGAAGCGGAAACATTCTCTGCAAATTCTCTGATTATCATAAAAATCTATATTTGTTTGAATTCACAGTAACGAACTGTATATCAAACATGTACCTGCTATTTTCTCTCATATTTCTCTCGCGCGTAATTTTAGTTCCCCCGAGCGCAAAGGCACCCAACCAGCTGCTCAGCTCTCCTCTGGATACAAACGTGTCGCTAATCTGCTTGATCGAAGCTTATCCCAAGACGATTAACTTGTGGATGCGGAAGGAGCAAGTTATCATGAGCGGGTATGTGTTGAGGCAATATTGACAGTTTGGGTCACTGGTTCCTCGGGCTCGTGAGAGAATCCGTTGTTCGACAATCTCTTCGATATGGGAGGCAAAACGTTTCGTCGCCGGGGTGTTCGGCTTTTTGTTGAATAACTGTTCTCCCGACCTCGGTCATCGCGATTTGCTACATCGATCCCGGGGATGCCGGCTCGCGCGGTTTATTCTAACGAGAGACGTCGAATAACGAAATCTATTCGCATCCCTATCTCGACACGCTAAACGTAAGTGATATGTCAATGCAGAGGCAGGTACGAAATCGACGAGCGGGGAAACCCCGACGAGGAATGGAAGACGACGATCGTGTTGAAGATAAGACGCTTGGAGAAAACGGATTTGGGCGAATACACGTGCTCGGCTTCCTCAAGTATGGGAAAAGCCGAAGCGACCCTCCGAGTTTACGGTAGGTAGTCCCATGTACATATACGTATATATATATAAGGCCGAATGAATACGTCATTCTCTGTCACTTTCTGACAGCTAACGTGAGGATCCGGTTTGCGCGAAATTTATTTTCGCATCACAATTATTTCGATATCACGCGAAAAACGGTTATTTCTATTCGACGCGACGATATACAAGTAAAGCAAAATTTTAATAAAAATCGGAGAGGGATTGAGCATTCTTTACTACATATCTTTTTCTAAGTTACTAAAAATTAAAATATCGTCCGCTTCAGGCCTTGTAGAAAAAACCGACATTTTATCTAAATTTTACCTAAATTTATCGCAACACGGCGGGAGCTTATGTGTGCATAAAGAACCAAAAAGGTCATCAAAAAAAAAAAAAAATAAAAATAAAAATAAAAATAAAGGCACACGAGTAAGCCGTTTAAAAAAAGAAGACTCTGAAAAAGCGGAGCGTCTGGTTCACCTTGTGTGTCGTGTAAAAAACTTTCAGAGATTCAGGCACCAACCGAGCCTACCCGCACCACCTCGACCAACTCGAAGCGACTGAACCGGAACAGGTCAAAGGCTGTGCAGGGCACGGCCAATCGGATTCCACATCAGCAGGTGAGCACGCCGGCCATGCAAAAGAGCACCGCCCGATGGATCTATAAACACGTGACCACGACGACTACCGCGGATCCGCGCGTATCTCTAATGAAGGGCAACGTAGTCAAGCAGAACCACCGCAACGACCAGAACCACCAGGATCTCAAGGATCGCAGCGACGCGACCGCGGTCGCGGTCGCTGGCAAGCGGGTCATTCTACCGCTCTGCCTGATACTATTCTCGACAATGGTGCGATAAGGAACAAGACAACAAGAGTCACTAATTCGTGAGAAAAGCTAATATAACGAGTCGGCAACAGAATTGTATTCATCGATCCGACAGGACGAGCAAGAGCGCGAGGATGCTCACGGAAGAAGCCGGATCTCCTAGCAACGCAGAAGGAAATGATTCTAAGACAACGACTACGAGGGTGAGCTGGCTGAGAGAAAGCGATGGTTCGGTTTAATTAGCCCAGATCGATGGTCTCGAGCGGCGAGGAAGAAAAAAAATCGTGGGAACATTTGGACGCTTTCACGCGCGCGAAAGAACAGAAACTACGGCAGAAGAAAAGAATTTGATCCGCTAATATGAGCGTCGCCCGAGATAACCGCCGCGGATTTTTACCAAAAGACGCTTACAAATGTATTTTTTATGACCCTTTTATTCGTTGCTAACGTGAAAAAAATTCGTGAGCAAAAAATCTGCTCTTTGATATGATTAAATAATATATAACGTTATAATTTTACTCTTAAAACTCACTCGGGCGGTGGAGAATGCTATATTAATCCAATAAAAGCCTCGTCAATTTTTAAATATTTCTTCTTTTTTTATTGATTTCGAATTTATTGCATCTGCAAAACTGCCGTGAAATGTTTTATTGTTCTTGTTAAAAATTAAAAATCGCAATAAAATCTAAAGAATGATGAACGAAAAAGAGAAAAAGAAGCAATATTTTAAATTGCCAAATAAATTGACCGCTGTCCGAGAATTAAATACACGAGAAAAAGATTCTGTTAATCAAAAATGATCGTTTCTCTTGGATTTTTGTAATATTAATAGGTGATAATTTAGGCGATTACATAACGTTAGCGTGAAAAGCCTTACATATGCAGGGTGTCTATTTCAAATGAACTGTCGCTGTCGCCAGCGAGAAGAGAATAATTTCACGGAATTGATCGAATTGCCAATAGATATAACTTGCAACAGTGACGGTTCAAGTGAACATCCCTTACGTTGCTATTGAATATTGTCTCTTTATCGATTAATCATCACCGACGTTCTTCGGACAATTACGCGTCGATCATACCCAAACGCAAGACAAATAATTAGCATACTAATTTGTATGTAAGAGATAAGTACGAGATATCTTTGTTTATTGTGATGTAAGAGAGTGAATTTGATGTATTTGATGACATCTCTCTAGCGAGCGTTGTCGCGTTTCATATCCGAAATAAAAAAAATCATATCCGTAGCGCATATAATAGCGTATCAAAAAAAAAAAAAAAAAATCTACTCTAGGAAATTATACATATAGACATCACTTTGGTTACTTTGAGTATTTTTTTAAATTACTCGTAGACAAGATACTGTACCTTTATATATGTCGATAATGAAGCAAAGACCATGTTATAGGACTATAATATATATATGAAGTGGTTAAAATTGCGAGGAATGAGACCGATGTGTGTATTGCTTTCTTGAATAAGACGCGCTCTTCTATATAAGTCGGCTTTCCCATGCCAGTTTTTTGTATAAGATATGCTCAGCTTCTCATTTTGAGAATCGCGGATGTGTACATTTTTCAATAAGGATATATATATATACATATAAATAATATAAATAATATAAATACTCTGGAGTATACAATATACGTATGCATACGTTATTTACATATACGCGACACAATAATCAGAAGTTGTTAAACAAATATTAAACAACCTTATATACGCGGTTTGATTATTTTCTTGACATAGCAGTGTGTCATTTGATTGATATATTCCTCGCAAAACTACGAACCATATCTTGTTCTGTAATTAAGACAACTGTGTAAAGTGACGCAAAAATGTCAAAGAGCGTTAAAGTTGAAAGAGAAAAAGTGATCTGATGATCGTTTAAAAAAAAAAAAAAAAAAAACTTATAATAAAAATCAGTGTGGAGTACAAGTCTCTTAGTTGACATTGAGCGGTTCATTATCACGGAGAAGATAGCATATCCCACTCGCACACACGGAGCAAAAAATATGTTAAATTTACCTACATAATGAACTCTGTATATCACACAGATGCTCAATATAACTCTACAATAATATTAAAGAGAATGTTGTTGTTTATAGGAAGGAAAGAGATATATTACGGGAATACAATGAGGAAATGTGCTCAAATTGGATAATATATATAGCTTTGGGGGAAAAAAAACGTGTTGACAAATAAAAGAAAGAAAAGAAGAACTATCATACATTTAGCAATGATGTTCGTTTTGACTTTTAAGTCTAGCTTAAACAAGTGTATTTTTATGTATCATTGAAGAGACAAATATAGCTGTTTGTCGCTAAATAAATATCAAAATTGTTTTATTCTCTTCATTCTCCTTTCTTGCGCTCATAAATATATGTATATATATTACAAGTACATTAAAATATACAAAAGAGTATGACCTAGTTACCAAATGCACATTGGTTAAAAAACTCTACACACAGGAATGTTACGACCAAAACAATATGCTAAACGCCATACAAACGCAACAAAAAGCCACATAGGGGCTTTTTCTTTCACCAATCCTAGCACATTTCCAAAAAGTACCCTGGAAACTATAAGAATAACATCATGGTAAATATACATATGTACAAATTATGTATATTTATATACAAATGGTTTTGTATATATTGTATATATGCATTTTTATCGATAAATATTCTATTTTGACTTACCCAACTTTTCCCAACTTCTTGTCAAACAAGTTAGGAGAGAATGCTCTGATGTAGGTACAGGTGCATATCAACAGCAATCCTACAGTCAGCAGACTCTGGAAATTAAATATGGCAGACTGCCACGACAAAAATTACATTAGTATTCTTTCGAATCTAATTGTTTTTGAGTAATAAAAGAATTGATTTATATATAAAAAATAGAATATATAAAAAACAGTTGTTATTATACTAAATAAACAACAATTAGATCTTAGTAGCTTTTTGCACAGAAGAAATAGTTTTTATTTACTAATGTGTTTCATAATTAAAAACTTCATTTTCCGATTTATAATTGGCGATACATATATTTTGACTGCGTTCGGGGAGCATGCTATCTGCGTTATTGTTGTATCGTTCCATGTTTATCTCTCATTAGATGTAAACTAAAGATTGAATGACACAACAGCGCGCTCTCTAAACGCAGCATTTGTCAAACGTTTTTTGTTTAACGTGCCTCACAATACCGTCCAGCGATTTTTGTGAGCACACTATTTATCCTCTCCAATTTGTCAAACGTCACACATATAGGTTAGAAAATACGCCAATCTGAAATCTCATTGTATATCTAATGTACGAATATTTATAAATTACCATAATTGCGTTGAATTATGCAAGTTGCTCAAAGAATCGCAGTTCAATTGTTACCAAGTCTTTCGTAAAAAGATGTCTTGCGACAATTCGTCACTTTGCTTTTGCCACACAAATGTACACAGTGAAGTTTGACACATTTGGAACGAATCGATAACGCAGTTCGACAACCGACTATCGATATCTTATCGATAGTTGATACAATCACTGCGCATCTAACTTAAAGGTCGTTTCGCATTAGTTGCAAGACGCAAGCAACCGGTCTCGCAAAACTGACCAATCATTTTGGTTGATCTGACCAATACGATTAGTTAATTCTACGAGATCTGCGACTTGCGTTTGTTTCTTTCGCGACGAACAACCTTGAAGAGACGGACGCGATGTGTGCATAATAAAGGCTGCTATACATAAAATTACTTAAATGCAAAAATTTCTGGAAATATCTTGACTATTAAAATCTCAAATCAGATACAGTAGTAAAATGAAACAAAATGCGTCAGATGTAATTTACATTCTGCGAACTCAACAACCGCAAACATCACTTTACGTTTATTGTTTACAATTGGCTTATTCTTCTAGATCTAATATAGATGTAAAAGTTAGTGCCAATCATAGGCAATAAGCGCGCAAAGCGATGTCTCAACTGTTGAATCCGTCAAACGCGGCCATTTTCTCATTCAAAACATATGGGGATTCAGCAACCAACAGAAAACACAATTAGTTTAGAAAACACAAGTCCGACAAAAACAAAAATTAATATTCACAACAATCAACGATCACAGAAATGTTGAATGAGCGCGTATTTTGTTGAGCACAGCGCGTTTAGGCAGAATCTACCCCCAACTGTTGCGCGGCGGATGTGTTTTCTGAACGCATCCGCTAATTCATTTGAGGCAAACTTGCGTGTGTGCGCGTAAGCGAGCAACCGAATCCGCCATTACGAGTCGCCTCTAGCTCCAGCTTTATCAGTTGCCAGCCTTGATAGGAAGACGAAAATAGTGGGGCGAGCGCGACCAGTCTACCGCCGAATGTTTTGCCTAATTATTCGAGGGATGTGACTTTTCAGGGAAATGATAGATTTCATCTGATGTTGCGGTGAAGCGAAAACGAAGCAGTGGCGATGCGTTGTCCGCTTAGCGAGATGGAACAAGCGCTTCGTACCGTGAGCAGATTACGGTAATACCGGTTGAAAACGTCGAAGGTATCATCGGACCCGACTCTTTGTCATGGACATGCAAGCTTCTAATGGTACGTAACTTGTTTTCGTATGCGGCTTAACGCTGTCTCATATGTTGGCCGGTCGCTTCCCTCGGCGACAGCTCGCGAGTGAAACTTCGTCCGTGCGCGCACGACAATCGCGTAGATACGCGGCGATATCAGAAGAGGTTAAATAAAAGTGTATCGTCCCTAGTGTCACATTCCGATCTGAACACCCGGGTGATTTATAGAAAAAAAGAGCGGCAAAAACATGAACATTACCAAGTTTGTGGTCTCGACAGTAATTTGATAGCTATGCATCGCGCGCGCGCGCAACGTAGATACACACACAAAGGTGGATAATTTAGAATCTTTTCTTCCTTTCTTTCTTGGGTTTTAAATCAAATGCATAAATCATATATTAATCTCTAAATGATAATGTTTTGCTTATCTCAGCATGAAATATTACACGAAAAGTTCGCTTGCTTTCAAATATTTCATTGTGTTTTCTTTTTAATAAACAGAATTTGCAAAGAAATATTTGTGCACTAATAATTCGCTAAGAGTAACAACTGGTGAATGATGTGAATGTAGGAATGGGTATGTGTGTGAATACAGTGTATACTTCCATCCCTGGGTTGCCTGAACAACTAGGAATGGTGTGGATGGGGGATGTGATGATGCACGCAGAACCTACTCATGAGCTTATGCTGGATCCTCGACAAACAACTGAGAATCCCTTTTTCTCACATGGTTCAAATCCTTATGAAGAGATTAGAAATCATCATATTGGAACCACTATGGTGCGCTATATACCACAGCAATTTTCAACAGAATGTTCAGAGCCTGGTGAGGCAGAGGAAGCTACTGATACTCAAGACTTACAGGGAGTGAGTATTTTGTTTCTGTTCAAGAGAATTTGATTTAAGTTGATTTTTTATACCTTTAATTTATATGAAGATTTTTTATACCTTTAATTTATATGGAGATTTTTTATACTTAATATTTTTTATACCTCTTTAATTTATATATGGAGATTTTTTATACTTTATATTTTTTATACTTTTAATTTATATGGAGATTTATAAAATAAAATGGAAATTTTAATTATTTACATATAATTACAACTCTGTAAATTGTGGAGTTTTTTTCTTTTTAAAGGGATATGATTCAGAGACAGAAAAACAAGAAATAAGTGAATATTTAACATTGGAAGATTACATAGGTGAAGAAGAAGAAGAAGAGGAAGAAGAACAAATAATGACTAATGCTGCGACTCAAACTACTCAAGACAAGCATTATAATAATCACTATCGAAAGATAAAACCCATAAAACATCCTGGACTTGTTCTAAAGACACCAATTGCTTATCAACCTTGCACCGATTTGAACTTCATTCCTATTCGTAAAGATGGCATAGGTAAATTCAATATTGGTATTAAACTATAATATATCTAATAGTCACTTCTCACAAGACGTTATATCAAATTTACATGTGTGTTTCCACAGCTGTTTGTGAAAAGTGTGGTGCTATTGGTGTGAAGCATGCTTTTTACACAAAGGAACGTAGATTTTGCAGTAGAGCTTGTGCTCGTTCTTCAGAATATAACTCGCTTACTGCCGATTCGACACACAGCCCATCTTATTCGATAGATCAACCTATACAAGCATCACCTAATGAAACAAAAAAACCAACAAATGTAAGTTAATTTGGACATATTAGAGACAGAAAAAATGTGTAAAAAGAAACTGTAAAATTCTTTTCAATTTTTAGACTGTTGGAGAATTAAAAAAGAAAAAAGCAGAAGTCACTGAGTCTTCTTCGGAGGAAAATCACAAAGTTAACTTGGAGCCTGTAATGCCCGAGGACTTACCAGTTAGAAGAAAGAAAACTGCAGAACTGGCTAGTTCATATGATTGGACACCACAGCTTCTTGAACCTGGATTTTGTGCTGCGCCAGTCTCTTGTTTCAAACATGTAAGTATATAGGCTTTAAGCTTTAATTTTATTTTCAAATATATTCCGTAAAACTTCAGCGAGAAGCGTTCGGATATTTCCGCCGATCACGAATTCACACGAAGTAGTCTACGACGCGTCGCGAAGTGAATACCTCGCAATTTCCAGTCTATACTTTATATGTCTATGAAACACGTAGACTGAGTAATAAAGACTTATAATCTTGAAAGGTTATCAAGGATCATCTTGAGATAATCATGTAAAGAGACTATGAAATGTGTTATAGTGACAATGTAATAAAACTGTATGAACACAAAATTTTTGTACAATTAAATATTTAATATATTTTTTTAATCTCCTTAGAGGATCGATATTTTTAAAATATGATATGTTTGATATTCAAAACTTGTAAACATATATAACGTATGTCTTAAGTTATTGTGCGGAGTCAATATATTAGCTGTCTCTAAAGATTAAGATTGCGGCAAAATTCTATGTTTCTCATGCAATATACGATTGTATCTTTTAACATCGTCGATTTAATGGATTTTGCTTTTAGGCACCTATATCGGAAATATGGGATAACATTACAGTGGGTATGAAAGTAGAAGTAGAAAATACCGATTGTGATGAAGTATGTGTGGCTTTCCCAGATTCGTTTTGGGTCGCAACTGTGTTACGTATATGTGGATATAGAGCTCTGTTAAGGTACGAGGGTTTCGGACACAATGCAGACAAAGATTTTTGGGTATCGCTTTGTTCTAACGACATACATCCTGTTGGTTGGTGTGCCTCAATTGGAAAACCTCTTATTCCACCTAACAGTACGTAATCGAAAATATTTCTAACAAAATTAACGACGTATGAAAAGAATTACAGTAAACAAAACAATCGATAACTTCGCAAAAGCGCATATGAGCGCAGATGAATTTGACGTGTCAAATTTATCTTTGCAGCAATTGCGAATAAGTACAAAGATTGGAAGGATTTTTTGATGAGGCGATTAACCGGCGCAAGAACATTGCCTACGAACTTCTACAATAAAGTAACCGACAGTATGAAGTCTCGCTTTCGATGTGGACTTCATCTGGAGGTGGTGGACAAAAATAGAATCTCGCAAGTGAAAGTTGCAACGATACAGAGGATCGTCGGCAAACGTTTGTACGTTAGATATTACGATTCACCTCCGGAAGATAACGGGTTTTGGTGCCATGAAGATTCCCCACTCATACATCCCGTCGGTTGGGCCAAACGAGTGGGACAGACGCTAGATGCCTATCCTGAATATCTAGCTCGAATTTCCAAATCAAAATTATCCGAAGATGACGCGACAGAAGATCTTTTTCACGTGCCAAAGAATTATCACAACACACCCGGTGGATTTACGGAGGGAATGAAAATTGAAGCTATCGATCCGCTCAATCTCTCAGCCATATGCGCGGCAACGATCATGCAAGTCCTGAAGGAAAATTACATTATGATTCGTATCGACAGTTACGACGCGGACGCGACTGGCGCCGATTGGTTCTGCTATCATTCATACTCGCCTTGTATTTTTCCAATCGGGTTTTGTTCTCAACACGGTTTACCGCTGATACCGCCAAAAGGTTACGATCCTACCACATTCACATGGGATACATATCTAGCGGAGACAAATACAGTACCCGCTTCTGCTAATTTATTTAATCGGGTAATTTTGTTTGTTTACACGCAATCTGTATATTGTATTCACAGCTCGAAATCGAACGAATAAATTTTTTGTATTTACAGGACATTCCCCAACATGGATTTATTGAGGGAATGAGACTCGAAGCCGCGGATTTGATGGATCCTAGATTGGTATGTGTCGCTACTATTACTAGAGTGATTGGCAGATTATTACGAGTACACTTTGATGGTTGGGAAGACGAGTATGATCAGTGGTTAGATTGTCAAAGTCCGGATATTTATCCAGTAGGATGGTGTGATCTTGTCGATCACAGATTAGAAGGGCCGCGTGTACCTAAAAACACTAGTCCTACTGGTAAGTATTAATCACGCGCATTCGTGCACATAGTTTTTTGTATATAATATTTACAAGTATGTTTTCGTATAGTAAAATCACCAAGAGGCCTTAAACGTAAGGGTAAGAGAAAAATGAAGAAAGGCAACAAGATGCTTTGTTTCAAAAATATACTACCTCCTCGTCATAGCGAACGTATATTCGTTCGCCATAGCGAGCGTGTGAATCGCGAACGCGGGCGAGAAGTGGAGCCTGCTCAGGGCACAAAAATAGAGAGAGAACGCGACTTGGAGAGCCTACCGGAACAGAGAAGCAGAGAACCGGAACCGGCTGAAGAGCCAGCTGGACCCGACCAAACTTTGCCTAGTCCTACTAGTGGACAAGGTCAAGCGTTGAGCGACACGCAAAGTGAAATTAATCCTCCACCGCCTAAAGAAAGAACTGCTACATCGTACATCAATGTAAATAATATTGTATAGTTTTGTGTGAATTTGTAAAAAAAAAAATTGAGAAACAAAGAAACGAAATTAAATTAATTCAATATATTCATCTATTTTTAGGTTACTTCAGGAAGTAGTAAATATATACCGAGGCTTATAGATGGTGCACAAAAACATTCGGAGTCTGGTGATTTAGTGCCGTCTGAGTGGAACGTTTTTGATGTTGCTCAGTTTCTTCGGGTTAATGATTGTGCGACATACTGCGATAATTTCAGTAAACGTAAAATAGATGGAAAGACATTACTGACACTCACTAAGGACCAAATAATAGACCTGACAGGGTTCAAAGTTGGGCCGTCTTTAAAGATATTTGATTTAATTCAGCAATTAAAAATCAAAGTGAATCCAGCTCAGGAAAGATTGAAATTAGGATATAAAAAATTATTATAACATCATTAGTACATAGCGCTATACGAGTTCCATCGTTATACAAATTAGACATGGATTTACAGGTAAGGCAAGTGAAAAAAAATACTTTCGCATATATTATTTGTTATAAGATCAGTGTATTAAAACAATATGTTTATACGTATATTATTTATAGTTTTAAATCGAGTGTGGTATATAATAGCATCTAATTTTTAATATATCATGATTGTATACAAAGTGTGGCAGGACAAGTGACACAACCGGAACAACAAGAATGATTCGTTGTGCAAAAATTAATCAAAAATGTAAAATTCATTTACGGTTAAATTTAAGGTTAGAGATGTTTGAGTTTAAAAATTGAAATCATATTTACTTTTTTATTACGTGTAATAACAATAATGGCACATGGTTATTAGAGGTCAATTAAATACATAATAAAACGTAGATGTGTCAATTTCTAAATTCGATTTTCTACAAAACAATCTTGAACAAAAGAATTTTATTTTACAATTTTGACTTAATTTTGCACAAAGAATCATTTTCTCTTTCCTGGTAGTACCATCTGACCTGTTGCACGTTGTACAACATCAATATAATAATATACTAATATATAAATGACATACATATATTAATATATTATTATATTATATTATATTATTTATATAATGTTTTGTAGAAAAAAGGAATAGATTAACTTTTTTTTTTCATATAATGTCATACACATTATATCTATATATATGTAAAAAATTATATTTATATCTGAATATATGTGTATAAGGAAATCTTAAATGTATGTATATTATTTAAGTATACATACTCGTAAATATGTGAAATATTTCAATAATACATTTTGCAGAAAGTTTTTCTCTTCCAATTACTGCATTATTTGTAAATCCATGCTACTATATTGCACTAATTAAGAATATACATCATAAGGATGCATCAGCCATATTTAAATTGGTAAACATAAAGTTGTTTTGTTTTTCCAATATAATAACTAAATAAATAATACGAAGTGAGAATGCCTCGCAATTCACGTTAAACTTTGATTGATTGGCTAAATTAATACAAATATGTATATTGAAAACCACAAAGTACAAAGAACAGTTTTTCTTTATCAGTTCAATACCAAAAGTTATGTTAAACCTGTTGAGCAATAATCCAATGCGTGTGTGTGTATGTGTGTATATTTACAAAATATAATTATTCTATTAAATTCACACACTCCTGTATATACAATACACAGTCCATTACATAGACATTAATATAATGTACAGAACTGAAGAAAAAAAGAAACAGAGCGTATGCAAAAAAAATCTCTTCTATATGTATCGTACATATGGTGTTAGTCTTAGCCACTCAACTAGATCTATGTAGATCAATAATGCACGGCGCTACACATTCGTATGAGAAGAAGTATACACGGCTTATCCTTTTTTTAATTAATTAATTGGCTGATGCATGCTGATGTATAAGATAAATAGATATTGTATCCATCGCTTAATCACTTCTATGATGAATCAAAGCAGTCAGATAAAGTTAAAGGATATCGCTTGGATTCTTAAAATACTATTTTAATACTGTAGCATAAGATGGTTATATTCATCGATTTATTTATTCTTGTCAATTTGGGAATCTCTGTAGAAATTTATTATTTTTTTTTTTTCATCGAATGTTTTGAAAAACAAAAACGAATTATTTAATAATTAAGAGTATTCCATGTGTGCGAATGGCCAATCAATTACTGTATTGTTCTAATGCACAAGTTATCACAGAATTCTATAATAACACGTTATTCATGCAAAAAAAAAAAAAAAAAAAAAAACGAAATAATGATTTTGCGAAATTATTTGATATTCGATTCTCCTTTTCCAAGATTTTGAATATAAATGGCGTATAAATTTTTATGTTTATTTGAATGTAAGATTCACGCAATCGTAAGTACAAAAAAAGCAATATCGACTATGTTTTTAAGGCTCGTACTAAATATTACGTTTAAATTATATTAATAATTCTAATGTAATGACACGTTTATTACAAAAATGTGCAGTCAATTCTGGTTAATTCTGCATGTCGTGAAAATTGAAGAGATTACGATGTAAAGGGAAAATTTATATATTAAGGAAAAACATACGGTTAATATAATTCAGTTTTTCTTATTTTCGTCATTATATCAATACTATATGCAAAACGAAAAAGTATGTTAGAAACGTATTAGCCTACGTCTCTTGTCTTTCTGTGTGCGGTATTGTGACTTACTCACGTGTGTAAAACAAATGTTTTTTAATCTATATAATTTTTTATACGTATACATTTCTCGGTATTAGACTGTTACAAATAATTATGAGTACATTCCATGGTTTTTTCAAGGGTGTTTGTGCAAAACAAATGTGGAATATAGGGCATTAAGAAAAACAAATAGGGATATTTTATCAAGAATTTTTTATACTTACATAGTATACGGGGAACTTTTATTATCTGCTTTACTATATAAGAGTTCTCTTTTTTTTATAAAACATAAATTTTAAAATAAGCTCATATATTTTATATTTAATTTTAGTCATATATTACGAAATAAAAGGCTTTTCTGTAAATTTGACAAATTTCGTGCGATAAATGTATTCATCGCTTGTGATTTCCACTGATTTCCATTGATCTCCATTTTGACAAAATGTAGAATATCGTGAAAAACGTATATTATTTATAACTTAGAGATATTAGCGATATACGATGTATTTCTTTCAATAATTATGTATGTAAAACCAAAGAGAGTGAGAGAACTATTACACATTGCTATAAATATTTCAGTAAGAAGCTAAATTGAATAATCGCGTGCGCGCACAAACTGTAGTTAGTAATTAATTAAAACAAAATATATGAGCCAACTTTTCATTTTTGAGCAAAATCGTATACGCGAGTAACGTATCTTTGTTTTATCGAAATTGCAATTGGCGTGTATCGATTGGCGTTTATTTTTATACGTACCTTGCACCGGTAACGTAGATTTATATCCCGTCTAAATGATAAAAGCTGCGAACTTCGTTATCAGCGAAGTATCATTAATTAAAAGATTGTCCGCAGGATGTCGTCTTGTGTGATTCGTGCCGATCGTATCGATTATCACTTGTGCCATCGCCAAAGAAGTCCCCTATTCAATGATTTATTGTACGTGCATGCATTCAAAGAGCAACGTGTTTTCGAAAAGAGACCCCCCTTGAATAGAAAGCGTAGCCTGTAGAGACTCGCGACCGCAAGGACGCGAAGAGGTCAAAGCAATATTCGACTTTCCGCGAATCCGCATGGAGAGCGGGTAGCGGTGGTCGACATGTTGAGAAACGCACGGCACAGATTTGTGCACGACGCGCAGTGGTCGAGTTTCGGTCGTACACTTTCGCATCGCGTCTGGCGCGTCGTAAACATGGCGTGACGCGTTGAACGAACGGCGGCCGGTGCGCGTCGCAGCGTGGTGGGAACCCCGCTCTTCGTGTATATACGAGAGCCCGCCGAGCGTAGTAGTCCGTACAGATGGTCGGCTAGTTTCGTGTATATACGTTTACGTTCGGGCTCCGTAGCGGTGGGGAACGAGGAGTGGGGACGCGCGAGTAGACTCGCGTATTCTATGGGCGGGGCTTTGGCCAGCTGGCAGATGTTTCCCGCGCGGCCGCGTCATTCCTCTAGCGTAAACCTACGCGACCTGCAAGTAGTTCCTCGTTCTAGCGCCGGATATTTCCCGTAATAGGCGACAGCCGGGCACAGGTGTGTTCGCGCGCGGATATACGCGAGTCGCCGTACGATCAGCGGTGTACGTCGCGTGCAGAAAGCACCGAAATCGCGAGAGCAATACGAAGATGAGCTGACGGGGGATTGGTCCGTAAAGAGAGTCGCCGCTCAGGGCAGAGCAAAGTGCGCGACTTCTCCCCTCCCCCCGTTCGAGCGCACAAGCCGCCTCGATTCTGCACGAACGCGCCCGCGCGACGAGGACGCGACTTTCAAGTGTCTCCGCGAAGTGAATTTCTCCGCGAACGTTATCACGCGCGCTTCCGTGCGCCGATATTTTGTCGCGCGCTGTTGACACGCGACGCGTACGCTTTACGCACGTGTAATAAAGCCGCGTAAACGTGATTTGTGACTTCGGCTTTGGACTTGCCGCCGCGCGCGGCGATTATCGTGCGGCAAACGCGCGTGAGTTTTTATTTATTATTTACACGCGCGCGCGATGATTCTACCGGCATACGAGAAACGAGACGATAGAATGGGTCGTCGCTGCTTTTCGTGTCGTAGTAACGGTTTGGAATTTTGGAGATTCTCGTGAGAAACACGCAGGTGCGAGACATTTTTCTTCGTTATTAACAGTGCGAAAACGAGACTTTTTATGTATCACCGTGAACTGGGTGTTATGTGAATCTGCACTACGTGAAATGCGGTGAATGTTACGCGTGTGTGACTTCACTCCCGAGTGTTATCGATAAGTACGCGACTTCGCGCGTTGTGTGACATTTGTCGAGGAAACACGAAGCGTTTCGCAGCCGAGCCGCTTTTACGGAGTGACAGAAAGGTGAACGAGAAGAGACGGGAAAGGGTCTGGTCTCGGAGGACATAGTGACGTTCCTGACGCCGGGCGGCGGAGTGATCCACGGCGCGTCGTGGGGGCCCTCAGCTGTTTCCCGCCAAAGATCGCCATTACAAAACGCGTTCGGGCGTTGTGTGTGCGCGCCGCGCGGAGCGTGTGGCTGTCTCGTGGACGAGTCTCCGTGTGTGCCGCCGGTATTTGCTGAGAAAGAAAAAAGGGGTTTGTCGCGAGACGAAGCCGTGGGAGCCCGTGTGCGGTGGCGCGTATGCAATTTTATTACGTCGTGTCACAATCCGGATATATATATATATATATAAGTATATATACGTGTTTGGTATAAAACGCGCGTTGTTTCTCCTCCCTCCCGCGTCCCGGTGAAGTGCGCGGTGTCGGGCGAGCGAACAACCGGGCGAGAAAGAAGTGCCGCGAGAAAGAGTGAGAGCAACGAGCGAAGGAAGACATCGAAAAGGAGAGAACGAAAGAGAGAGAGAGAGCAACGGATCCCGTGGTCTTCTCGCAGCCGCGACGACGGCTGTCAAGGACGTGAAATTCGCTTGGCGGGATTCGCGGTGCTGCCGACCGACAAGATATGTCAGTGTTTGGTGGTGACGATCGGATTTTGATCGAGGAAATCGTCGAGACGGCTGTGCAGCCGGAGGCCGAACTGTGCGGGTGAGTCTTCCACGCTATCTCGAATTGTTTCTCGCGCAAACTAAAAAAAAAAAAAAAGATAATACGTGCGGCGGTGGTAGTGACGATACACACAGTGTGCGACTACCGCCAATCTGTCAGTGTGTATTTACATGGCGCGCGTATACGTGTACATATACGTACGTACACACACACGTCGGCATTTGACACGACGCGATTACACGCGTTTCTCATAACACGATCGCGGTAGTGCGGCCGAAAGAAAGCGACGGGTGGGAACGTGCGGGCGGGATAATCTTTAGTCGCCTCTTTTGAAAGTGTCGCGTCCGGCTCTGCTTATCTCGTCGTCTCTGAACCTGTCTCTCGCGGGAGAGCGTTGTATCTGCCGCCGTGGCGACCAACGGCGTCGTCTCTGAGCGTAGCGCACAAGAGAGAGCGGGCGCACAGCTGTTGAGATGCCGGCCGGCCGGCCGGCCGGCGCCCGATATCCTGCTGGCTGCTTCGCTGGCTGGTGGCCGATGTGTGTGCGTGGATCACGACGCCGCGTCGTCGCCCCGGCTCCGCTTTCCGCTGGAAATGCAGGGACGCGTAGCGCCGCGTCGCGCCGTAGAAACACTCGCAAATCTCCGCGTTCCTCTCCGTGCGTTCACGCCCAACAAGCATGGCGCGCGCATTCGCTCGCACGCACGCACGCACGCACGTACGCACGCACGCACGCACTCACGCACGCAGCGATGAGATGCCTCGCCTGCCGCAGCGTGTGTGACATTTCTCTTCCACCGCGCTCTCTGCGTTGCACACACACCCGCATTTCACACTCTTACGTAACATTTTGTAATGCAATGCTCGCGCGGAGGAGGAACGTTTTTCGAAATCTGTCGGGATTACGTTTGCCTCTGTTTCGGAAGAGAAAAGGAAACTTCTTCCGAGAGAAACTAACTCGACGAGTTTTTTTTAGGGGGGGAGGAAGGGGTGGAAAAGAGGATTGCGGTAGAGTTTTTATACGTCGCGGTACGCGTCTCACGGCTGTGTGTGTGTGTGTGTAATGTTAGATCGGATTTGCACAAATATTTTATCTCACGGATATAGAGAGGCCAGTCTCGAGAGGAAAACATAGCTTACGTAAAATCGCGTTTTATTGTAATAAAATATAATCTGTTATTAAAGCGCAGGTTTCTAATGAAGCCAACGCCGCGCGTCGGCTCAACGAAGTATGTCGAGTCATTTTTTGCGTCGTCTTCGTTTGTGTATATATCGGCGTGCGGTTTTTTGTCTCACGTCGAGTACAACGATCGTAGAACAAAGAGGCAGGAAGGCGCGAGGAAAGTGTGTTTCTTTTGTGTACAGCCGAGTGACCGACAGAGCCGGGGCATATATAATGCCGTCGCACGCGTTACGTAAAGCCGCGTTTGTTGCACAATAATCGTTTTCTATAAATAGCCCCAAGCATGCCGCGCTTCGGCACGACTTGTTGTTTACATACGTTCATCATCCTTGTGTTGCACTGCCGCTTGTACCGTCGTATCTCGGATTGTTGTTTGCATCCTTGAGGTTCCAAATTCCTGAAGAATGTCACAATTGTACGCGCAAATACCGAGCAATTTGGAAACTGTAAATAAATTTCAAATTCGTTTTCTTGTTTTTATTTAAAACAGGAAAAGTAACGTTCTCTCTCTCTCTCTCTTCTTGCGTGTAAATTTGGAGTATCGCACACGAATGCGTTCTTGATGAATTACCTGCTCTTGATCGTTGAAATTCTTGTGAATTTTTGTTAACGATCTTTGTCCAGACAACGTATATAAAATAACGTAGCGATTACCGTAGAAACGTGCGTTCATCTTCATATTATCATCATTATCATCATCATCATCATTATTGTACATAAAAAATGTAAAAAGAATATATGGTGTAAGAAAGCATAAGCGTACGCCATAGAGAGTAAAAAAAAAAAAACTATCAGAGTGTCTCATTGAACGAATTATTACAATTGATGGTATCACGCGTAAATAAATTATCTGTGTACGCGGCATACCTCTGAATAAAGTAATAATGTTGTTTTCTCATTCACATTTTCATTGATTTTGTTTCGTTCTCGTACATTTCGAGAATCGTGATATCAAACACGCAGAATGAAAATGGAGGTATAAAACACAAATACCTTTCATACACGTCGAACTTATGTAATTCATTATTCATTGAACGCATTGTGCTTACGCTACGTTATTCAATAACGTTATTATGTAAAGTTTTGCACGACGATAAATCCGCCCTTGCCGCTTGTGACGATCGCGTCGAGGATGAGAGAGAAACTATTTCCCGAACTTCCTTTCGCGCGTTTTGGTTTACGTGTGTGTAAACTTCGACGCCAAAGTTGAACGGTAACGCACAACGAAATCGCGTACGAGATACATACGTGCTTATCCGCTAATCACAATATATGATATCATCTCCTCTTTCTCTTCTCCTGTTACAAACAGTCCGTCGTTGTGTAATCTGCATGTAAACTTCTTGCATTGCTGATCGCGATAAATTCGCCTTGAGCCATATTGATAAAGCAAATTATTCCGATGCGTACGCTCGGTCGGTGCGTATACGGTGTGTATACGTGTGTGTGTGTGTATATATATATTTTTTTATTAATTTGTTAACACATTTTTGTTTTATTATTCCGCTAAAACGCAATTTTTCTAGCGCATTAAAAAAAAAAAACAAAATACGCATCGCAGGTGAAAGCACTCCGCAATGCGCAAACGCTTCATGTATCGTAATATTTCATTTACGGTTTCTAAATAGTGCAAACGTGTTTTGTAAAACAAGAAAAATCATGTAATATGTACATGTATACGCGTGCGAGAAAACCATAGATATTTACCAACACGTTTGTGTCTGGATGATATTATCGGGGGGGGGGGGAAGGGGTATTCAACTATATTATAATTTTAAACTCGGGGCATTGCGTTGAAATGATTATCGACGATTTTGTAGAAACATATGCGCGCGGAGAAAAAAAAATATTGGAAATACATGCGAGTACGCGTAACACGCACATAACTCTCGGCACGCGGTTGACTTTGTCGTGTCCAAGGATGGATTTTGCATGCGCAGTTTTTCACGTATGCGCGTCGTCGTTTGCGCTCGCTCAAATAAATGGGTCGCGCCAATTCCTGACCACAGTCAACGCAGCACCACCATGTAGATAATGTATATATCACGCGGTATATACACCGCTTTTTAAGTATGTGCACACCGGCGCCGGGCGGGCAGGTATGTATCGCTGGCCGGGCGCATGCAATCGTGAGCGAGCGGCGGCCAGAGCGAGATGCAGCGAGCGAGTTATGTATCTCGCACGTTGCACCTACTTGCACCGGGTTAACCTCTGCATTCGGGTGCATGTGCACCCAACAGTGGCGCATGTCGTATAACGTTTGTTGCGCGATACGGCGCAAATCACGAGCGCGCATGTACGCGCACTTACGAAAACGTCGTTTCGATCTCGCTACGTTTCTATTACGCAATCATCATAAAGGAATTTATACGTGTACTTACAAAAAAAAAAACATTTCGATATATATTATAGTAAGTATATTAAAAAAATGTTTTTTTTTTTTCCGTAACTTTGAAAAATATTGAAGATTATAGTCTCTGAAAAATAGAACATAGAACATATATATATATATATATACGGATTTGAAATTGTGAATTTTATTAAAATTACGTTTCTTGTTGCATCTATTTGTTTGTAAAAAAAATTCGGTTCACGCGGAAACTCAGAACGTCGCGACGCGACGTGTCACGTTATTACACGGTAAGATTCTAAACTTTTGCACGGCTTCGTCTAGGAATGAGCTTAACACCTGTCGCAACCACATAATTTTTTTCAACCTCGTTATGCGGCGTCGTGACTTCCTCCCAACGGGTTAACCGGGTTGAGCATTCCCCGACCGCGTCTATCGTCTATCCACTCGCGGCGATAAGCGCAATCCGGAGTTTCCGGACCGTGTCTTTATCGTTCATGCAAATACAATGTGAATGATAGGTCGGCTGCTTGCGGTTTAACATCCGTAATAGATAGGAGAGCCCAAGTCTCGTGATAGACATAAGTAGACAAAACGGGTCTTTATTTACCCGTATCTGCCTGGAACATGACTTTGCAGTACGTTTCTCTTCGTCTCTCTCTTTCTCTCGTGTGTATACACAAGGGAGATACTTTATGCTCGCGTTGTGCACGCTATAATACGACCCGCACATCAATATTAATTAATATAAGGCTTAGTTTCACATTTCTTGTTTTGCGAAGATATAAGGATAGACATAAGTAAACAAGCGGGTCTTATTTTCAACCACGATAATTGCATGCTATATGCACACACGTACGCACGCACACACACACACACGCACATGCAAATGTTTTTCCAAGCAATGACCTTTAATACGTCAATATTTCGTCTTATTAATTGACAGGAGACATTAATATTCGTTATTCGATTCTCTTATTTAATTCTTCATGACGGTACTATATTACGTTAGTTGTAAATAGACAATGCGGATCTTTATTTTGGGAACTCTAAGTAGGACACGATGCCACAATGTTGCATATGAGTTTGCAATCCGCAAGATTTCGCGAGTTGTGAGAAATTCTATAGTTTCTGCAGTGAAACGTTATTTAATTAATAATAATAATAATAATAATCTAATCTCTTGACGTCTCTCTCTCTCTCTCTCTCTCTCTCTCTCTTTCTCTCTTTATGTGTGTGCGTGTATGTGTGTGAGATCTTTCCTTTGATGCAACTTTACAGTGTGGCGCACCACGATCTCACAATGTTGTTTCACACGTTACATAGAAGGCTATATACCCTTGCAATATATAGCGCCGTTTAAAGATAACAAATTAATAAAATATTCCCTCTGACGTGGCCTCTCGCAATGTGGCACGCAAGTTCTTCCAGCCGCATATTCCGTCGTCTTAGAGTGTATTACGTCGCGCGATATTATCGCATTACAATAATTATCGACTTTCGTCGCTAAGACGCACGTTACGCAACGCCCACGCGATTGCAATCTACGCGCGACTAAAGTGCAGCGCGCGAGACCCGGTGCAAACCGTAGATAGATGGCAATTATCGAAGCGAACGCGCGGCAAAATCGCGCACGACCTAACTCAACTTACCTACGAAGACTACGCAATTTTTCCAGTCTCGACACGCGCACATAGATGATTATCCGTGTGTCGCTAGGTCGGCGGCTTAAGTCGATCACTTTGTGACCGTCTGCGAATCGGATAATGATCGTCGACGAGCTGGTATTTCTGCCTCTTTTTATGGCCGAGCTCACATACACACACGCTTCTCTTTCTCTCTATCTATCTGTCTCTTTTCCTCTCCGCTCACGCGATCGATGAGAGGAACGCGTAGGTGTTGGTACAAGATAGGAAGCATGAATGAGGCTCCTGATTCCGCGTCTAGGATCGTCTGTGCATAAACTGCGACACGAACCGTTATCGCAGCTGGAGCACACAGTCGCTCAGGATGTAGTTACAAATTGTAGTTCTCTTTCTTCTTCTTCTTCTTCTCTTCTTTATCGTGCGGTGAATAAGGTCGGCGTGTGTGTCGGTCACGGTATCGTTTACCTTCAAGTCGAAATTCGTGCCTCTCGTGAAACGCGCCGGCGATCCCTTCAGGTGTAAAGACACGCGCGAGTCGTGGACCGTACGAGGCGCACGATTTTTGCATATGAACGAGTATCAAGTATGTACCAGGTGCAGTTCCGTAACTGGAAGTAACCGAGCCAGCTGCCGCGCACGGCTGAAAATATCGGACTACACCGTTTCTCCGATCGGAAAACTTTAAAAACCGCGAACGATGTGATTTTTCTCGACAATTTTAATTTGCAGATTTGATAATTTTATTTTTTCAACGCACAATAATTGTATCATTTCGTGTAAAAATATATCTTTCATTTAGTTCGAAGCTATGAAATAGATCGTTCGTTTCCATCCATGAGAAGAATTCGACAAGTTTCACAAACGGGCATCGATATAATTTCTATGGCATTTTTTCTTTTGTCGCGGAGAATTAATATAAGCAACTGCGAACCGTGGAGAGAGAGACGGATTCTCTCTGAGACTTCTTCTAGTTCTTTCCTTCTGACAGCAGACAACAATGGTTTCTCTGTTGACCTCTTACGCTCCACATATCCGTCGTGCATCGCACAAACTCTCTTTTCTTACACAAATATCCCGGCGCTCGTAGTATAGGTGTCGCAACACAGGGAAGAGCGAGAGAGGCGTAGAGACCGACCTCAAACACGGGGAATAATACCTCTGTCTCTCACGCCCCTCTTTCATCTTTCTTTAAATATTCATGCCGTGCTTTTCTTCTTCGTTGTCGGTTTTATTTTGAGGATGCTGTCTTCGTGCACGCGTACGTATCATACGTGTGCACATTTGCTATTCCGTGTAAAAACTTTTTTTTTTATACGCGGAGAATGATATTTTAACTTTTTTCCTTTTTTTCTTTCTAAAATATATGTGTCAATAACAAAAGTTGTAAAATGAGTTTACGTACTGACAAGGGAACCTCGCGAACCCGAAAATTCTGATTTTGATGAAACTTTGCACACATGTAAGGGAGGTCAATAGATGAGTATTGACATTTTTCGTTGCTGCTGAAAAACGGTTTTAAGGGATGAAATCACCCCTCATATGTAGAGCGGCTTTTCATTTTTCTCAATTTCTCTCGAAAATGATTAGAGATATTAAAAAATGA
>NW_018020584.1:4877971-4890666 GCF_002006095.1 Pseudomyrmex gracilis | reverse complement strand
GATTTCATCCCTTAAAACCGTTTTTCAGCAGCAACGGAAAATGTCAATACTCATCTATTGACCTCCCTTACATGTGTGCAAAGTTTAATCAAAATCAGAATTTTCGGGTTCGCGAGGTTCCCTTGTGAGAGAAAATAAATTTGCCGCGCGAAAAGTACGCCATAGTTTCTACGAACGAAAGACGAAAATGTGTAGCCTTCAGTTAGAAATACGAATTATGCGTTTGCAATGTTTCTTTTAACGCAAAAATTTCCAGTACCTGAGGACACATCCGAAGGTTTTCGAAATTCCATCACACACACTTGGCATCGCTACCTGGACCCTTTTGAGTTGAAAGAAGGACAACGGTTAGAAATATTTCTTGATTTTTTGGTCTCGCGGCGCATTCTCTTTTCGGCATTTAGAAAACACAGTGAGGACCTTCACAGTTTGGACCTTCCAGTGATTTAGATCCTTCCAGGAAATATCTTACTAGAACGTGCCTGGTACAAGACCCGATCTTTTCAAAAAAGAAAAGAAAACATCGTTCGAAGCCTGAGTATCAGACGTTCAAAATACATTTCTGACATTCGACACAACAAAGAAGAAAGAAAAAAAAAAATATTGTACTTTTGAAAACTGATTACGATTTGACGAGCGAGAAAATTACGCCGAAAATTTTCTCCTTCAACGTTTCGCGTCGATAAATGCATAATTCAATCTATCGTGTGTCGCGCGTACTTCTTATGAAAATAGCTCGCGACATTTTGACCAACATTTACATATTTATTGCTCCGTGAACCACGAGGAGAATTTTTGACGTAGCAAAATCTTATTGAATGCCACCAATAATGGCATTGTGCAAGATAATCAATTCACTTCGATGAAAATTGCATGACAGAGAAATCTATGTATAATCACACAATACTCTTTTTATTCTTATTTCATTCTTCTTCGCGGTATTTATCGAAAGAAAACTAAATTTACTCAAAGAGTTCAATTGACGTGTATTTCTTCGGAATATTTGCCGAGACCGATCGTCAATTATTAGCGTAATCTTAATAGATTTATGTTCACGCGTGGCGCACGTGTGACGAATGTGAAACGGCGTCTAGTCATAACATTTGCGATAACGAGCGTACTTTTTTTCAACGATTACCGCGAACGCGGCGGATGCAGCGGCGGTTCGTCTTTCGCGAGCGCGCACACATGTCACAGAGAGTTTAAGCGGTGTAAAGAACGCGCGCGCTGCGTTCTTTCAATCTGATGCAGTACACACACATGTACAAACTACCGGCTGTCATCCGCGCCTCGGTTCGCTGCCTCGTTCGAAACCCCCAGAACAGCTGGTTGACTCACGTCATTTTACGCACGGGAGCGCACGCATTCCAGTCATCATCTATATAAATTGTCATTGTTTTCGTGTCGCAGGTGCTCTCTCTTTCTCTCCCTCTCTCTCTATCTCTATCTCTATGTCTATCTCTCCCTCTCTCTCTCTCTCGGATGATTAACATAATGTATTTTCGCACGTGCGTTTGTACACACATCAGATGTATACGAATCGCGCTTCAATCGAAATGAATAAAACGACATTTGCATATATTTGAATGTTTAATAAGACAACAACCGCTTCTTGTAAGCAATAAAAGCGCAATGATTTTTTTTGAAATCGGTATTAGCAAACACGACGCGCGGCGATGAGGAATCTCTCGATAGAAGAATCGAATACATTCCATCGATCAATCTTGAGAGAGGAGTGAATTCAGTTGGAGTATCCGAAGGTGAAAAGAAGGAAGAAGAAGAAGAAGAGGAAGTGGTGGGACGGGATGAGAGGAAAGGCACGTAGACGACTCGACGTGGCGCCCGTTGGGCTGCGTCTTACGTCACACTGCTAAATATATGCCTCGGCCGTTCCCAATCTCTCATACCCATTCTCGTTCTTCATTTCATCACGAGCCGCGCTGCGCGAGCGAGCGGAGTTCTTATAGCTTTGCTCTGTAGCTAGAGCGCGGCGTGGTCTCTCTCGTCGCCAAAGAGACACATCTGCGTGAGCGCGTGCGCGTGCACAGTCGTCGCGACGTGCGTGCGTGCACACCTTCTTCTTCCTCGCTTACTTTGTCCTCATGTGCGTGTAACCTGATACACCCGTGCGCTCTCTCGCTCGGAGAAACCGCAGATGCAACGGGCGTCGCGACGCGACGTCGAGCCAACAATAGTCGGTCGATCGTTATTGCCCCCCTCGTGTGGCGATTATTCCCGACGATCGAGATAGATCTTGGAGGCCTGCGCGTGAAAATCGCATCCGTGATCCCCGAAGGCGCGTCCCTCTTTTCCCGTCCTCGCGCGACTTTTGACATTTGTTTCGTGCCCGGAATATATGTACGAGTAAAAGTCATAGTTTTAATTTATATCTTTGTGTCACTCGCGTGAAAAACATTTATGTTCGTTGGTACAGCAGTATCGGAGAGTATGATGCAAGAAGAGGAAAATGTTTGCGCGTCTCTCAGGTCGCGAGTCACTTGAAGCAAAAGAATTCAGGGCAAAGGGAAACCTATTGTTACGTATTTTCAATCTAAATCCCGTTAACATCTGCCGTGCGAGGAGAGAACACGGTCATTCGCGGAGAGCAGAGTACCTTTCTGTGTGTTGTCGTAGGAAACCCTCACCCCCCTTCTCCTGCTTTTCCGTTCGTTTCTCTCTTCCTCGGACACGCATATGGCTTCCCGCCGAGCTGATAATTCATTTCTCTTCGATGAGAAGTTTTACAAATTCCTGACATTTTTTTATATTTTCATCCAGCTTTAGATATTTCAAAGAGCTAAGAACAAATCTTTGCATTTGTACAAACACTGTACACTAATATTTGTATAACGCAAAGAAGTTTTCTTATAGTTTTTTTTTTTTTTTTTTTTTTTTTATTTTTGTATATTTTTTCTTGCTCCGGATATCGATAAAAAGTGCATCTGTGACAATCGTCGCCAATCGATCTTTGAGCTCGACGGAAAGTGCGTTACTTTTGTCAAAGAATCGACTGATTCGGTAGAACTCGATAGAGAAAAAAAAAAAAGACGGACGATGGGTTTCGGCTGTTAGAAACGAGTTCCGGGAATAGCTGATAGGGCGACGTTATGGGGCACCAAGGGTGTTTCAGACCCTAGCTCACACACGTACATTCATCCTACGTACACACGCACATTCATCCACGAACCAATCGGGAGAAGACACGTAGACTTCAGCTGTGTTGTACGAGCGTTGGCCTTGAGTCTTTCTACAGGGTGACTCGCTGGAATTTTTACTGCTGCCAGATCTCTTTTTCCTCGCTTCTGCTTTGGGCTAGGTCGGAGAAAACAAGTTGGTCGGAAACTTATTGTAGAAAACACAGTGTTTCTTTGTAGTATTGGAACTTGTATCTTAGGTCAACGTTATTTAACGTGTTTTTTTAGGAGCGAAGATAACTTGAAAACGTAACGCATAAAATTTACTTTTGAGTATATTTATCTAATTGTTCAGGTAGGAGAAATATTTATATTTTCGTAATATTTCACACACACACATCGTAGAGACGCATTTATTTATTCTACATTGTTTATAACATATGTTCACTTTTAAATAATTTATATTTATTTAAAATGAGGAAACAAAATTATATGTGAGATTAAGGAAATTTTGATTTAGCGCACACGTGGCGATTCCGCGTGTGCCGATCACGTCAAGAAGAACTTGAAAATCCGAATTCTCTCAATGAAATGTCATAAATGACATAAACTATCACAAGGTCGGTTTACTGTTTATGAGCGATCCGCGCCACATCCTTATCTTCGATTTCGTGCCGTCCCCTTTTAGTCATTTGCAGCTGATAGACGGTCGTAGATATAATGCAGAAGCGTTAGTAACAAGCAGCTGACTGACGCCATCGCCCGCGGTTATTTTTGTAGTCGTTATATTACGGAAAAAAAAGGAGAAATCGCGTAAAATGCAGCAAAGCCGCGCGTTATGCAACGTTCTAAGAAGAACGCTCTCGTAGAATATGCAAATTGAAGGTCGTCTGTTCTGACGCGATACTCGTATGTGTCACTCTCACGGAATGCTCGCCATTAATATCAGTTCTTTCCTTTCTAATACGCGTATAGACCTTATCCGATCCGATTGAATTATACACGTCGCTAAAATTTTCATTGTGCGCGCGCTAATCGCGCGCATCTACACGTCCTCGCGTTTCGTCGAGATCGAATAATACCGAGCGCGATAACTCGAGTACAATCGTATTTCGTCGGGCGCGCAACAACAATATCGAATGTTACATAATATCGTTATGATATCGTTAATGCGTTCGTATGCGCGCTAATGAGGAGTATTTTCAATCGTAAAACGATGAGACCTCGTTCGGAAATATCATCGCGAACGACACACGGTAGATCCCTCCGTTTGTTATATTCTCGTAGGTGTCTCTCCGGACGAGCGAGATCGCCCGAATGTGAAGGACTCGGAGAATCGCGCGCGACGTCTGGAACGTGCGGAGC
This sequence comes from Pseudomyrmex gracilis, assembly GCF_002006095.1. NCBI lineage: Eukaryota > Metazoa > Arthropoda > Insecta > Hymenoptera > Formicidae > Pseudomyrmex > Pseudomyrmex gracilis. The sequence goes on along the minus strand of NW_018020584.1, from coordinate 4,886,167 downwards.
GCAGATTGCTTTTTTTTTTTTCGCGGCGCGCGTTCTTCCCGAGGCACGTACTTTCCGGGCCGCGGTTTCCTAGTCACTCGCAGCTGATAGGGGACTGCAGATAGCGACGCTCGTGCGAAGGCACCGGTAACAACCAGCTGAGTGGCGCCAGCCATCAGCTGTTGGTGACTCACGCGAGCGAGTCGACCGAGAGCCGCCGCGAACGGCCACATATACACACGCGCACATACACACACCGGCGCCGGTGCGTCAGAATGCGCGTGTGCACACACGTCGCCGATGCGCGTCTTACGAAAGCCGTTTTTCAACACACACGCTTTTTTTCCGTCTGTATCCATTGTCAATCTACGTCTGTACTCAAAAAAAAAAAAAAAAAAAAAAAGACGGTACTACTTTATCGTCGATCTTATTTATTCTTTGCTCTTTTTAATCGTTTTTAATGCAATCAACGTCAACACGGGAGTTTATTATTAGAACTAACCGCGCGTCCACAGCGGATGCCATGTTGTTCATATTTGCTGGCAAATATATAGATATATATACGTATATATAAATCGCCGGCGGCTGTCGGTAACATATATACTACGATGACAGAAATACGGTGTAGTATATATAAAGCTGTTTGTGATACCATATGGCTAATCGATGTTTGAGCAGTCTGCCATTAAGAGAAATTAACCTTGGCCGGTGTTTCTTCGATATATTTTATTCTCACGTAAGTTTTTCGTTAACGAAGCGTTGTCGTTTGCTTTACATTTTTTGTTGACATTGAATATTTTTATGTCGCGTCTCCAAGCTCAAACGGTTTTTTTTCTTTTCAAACTTTTCTTATCGGCAACAATTCGTTGGTATGTGTAGAATGTCGGTTGTTGTAACCTTGAAAAAAATTTATCTCTTGCGGGATTGGACTGTCGGTTATCGCGTCGTGGCACAACCGCGTATAATTAATCAGCTGTATTCTTCCGTTGAAATCTACGAGTACAATTATTGGAGAGAAAAAAAAAACAGAGAATAACAGTTGTGTATAATTTGTGCTCACGAAATGGTGTAATCAGTTTAAGTAATTAGTTACGTTTAAAAGTAATGCAATCAGCATAAGCAAGAATTAGTTACACTGAGATATGACTATATACACCTTACACATACTTCAAAGCAAATCGAAAGATTGGCGAAGACCAATTTAGATCGATCGATTATTAAGAGATACAATCACAGCGAGATAATGAGTCAAGAATAAATTTTATCATTGATCGAATAGAAGAAACGTAATACGAAATTCCTCGAGGAGTTACATTAAACTTACGCATTGAATATTCGATGTTCTTAAAAATTTTTTTAAAAAAAGCACAGTGTAATAATAAGACTATTATTACACAAAAGAGAACGAATATATCGGAAGCGACGTACGAGTCGGCAGGATATGAGAGATTATTGAACTGGGAGGTACAAAGTGATATGACAGAGATACCGAAGAGAACTCCGGATACGAAATGAATCGAGAGAGGAAGGGGTAGAGGGGAAAGAGGGGGAAAAGAGAGAAAGACACGAATAAATATAGGCTTATGGAGGCCTAGCGCGCGCGTTTTCCCTCGACACGGGTAACAGGATTTCAGGGCGAAAAGGAAGGTGGCTCTTCTCGCCGACCTACTTCGCCGCAACTGATCCGGCCGAGCGAGCGGCGCTGCGGGTATCCGGCGAACGAACGAGCTGACGTCACGACAGCCAACCATCCAGCCAGCAAGCCGCCGACGTACCAGCTGATCTAATATAACCACTCGATGAGAGTAACGCCACGTGGATTTCTGGTCCCGTGGACCAAGCACCACGTGCCGTTATGAATGATCACCGATGAATGTGCCGCCGCGGTCCGATTCCATTCTCTCGTCTGTGTGTGTGTCACTTCGACGAACAATTTTCGGCGATTTGTCATTTTTATCGCTCGCGAAAAGGCGATTGTTTCTCGAAAGTGCGATATGTTACTTGTTATATTAAACGCATGTAATATGGGACGCGCGTGGATCTATTGAGAGTTGTTGTCGCGGATGATTAGTGACTGGACGACGACGACGATGACGATGACGAGCCGACAGGCGTACGCCGGAATTGACGTGAAAATATTATAGACGAGTGACTTCATCGGGCGTGAAATGACTGACCACGTCATCGACGCTTCGTTCTGGCTTGCTTCATGAACGTCGATGATGTGGCGCGACGTGTCTCTCGCGAAGATACTATTTTCGTTTTCGGGACGATAACGACAATGCGACTAATACGCAAAACGAGCGTTTAAAAACGCGAATAATACTTTGTTACAACGCACACTTTGGTCATTGTAAAAACTTTTGACACATACGGTCGTGACAAGAGCTGTTACATTGTGCATGATGTATGATTATGCCTTTGTGTGTTCAGTTTTACGCGACTCGCGGTTACGAAGTGACATGTACGCGAATGAGTAACTGTTAATATTTCAGCCAAAGAAAAACCACGACGACGGACAGGTGACATGTAATCAATAAAACATCGTGAGATTTAAGGCGCTTTTGCTGACTTTGAACAATTTTATGCTAATACGATCCATAAACAATGTAACTGTTCTTATAGTTTTCGAAAACATGCTTATTTGCATAATTGTCGGTAATTTTTTAATTTATACATTCTTTTCCTGCCACACATCACGTCGTTCTTTCGTTTAATTCAGTTTGATCATTCCAAAATTATTCTATAAATTTGTCAAATCTAATTTTAAATGCACAATTAAAATCCAGTATCGTTTTAACGTGATTTAATGTTTTCTTTCTTTTTTTTTTCTTTTTTTTTTTTTTTTTTTTCGTGCTCAAAATACACTCCAGAGAGAAATCTTCGGCGCGATCGCATTACATACATAACTGAAACCGAATCCGAGAACGTGTTTTTTTTTTCCTTGTGAAAACACAGGTTCTCACATTTGGTCGTACTATCGATACGTAGCGTTTCGGGGCAAGCAAGGTCACGGTCTTCTCTGCTGAGTCATCCTCATGGCGTTTTATCCGCCATCTCAATCTTTCCCCCTCCCAGTTCCTCTCCTGCAGCTTTCTTTCCCATTGCTTTTTTTATCGCCGCTCGTTACCGTATAATTTTCCCAGCTGGTTGCTGTTTTTCTTATTCACTTGATTTTACCTACAGCTTAAGATCTACAATGCAATGCAAAATGAGCAATGCATTATTTAAGAACTTCGCAAACTCATTTATATGAGTTCTCGGGATTAAGCTGGAAACGTACAATCAAACATAGGTACGACGAGTATATAACTTCGAACAGACTCGACGCGAGCAAATCTGTTCCGCGTTATCGGGTTTAATACAGAACATTATCGAGCCTCTATTCGTGTTTTCAGAAACAAATATTAGCTCGAAATGACGTTGAGAGAAGTATCGTTGGTAATATATCTGTTGATTTCCGTTAATCGCGCTCACGCTCGCATTATGTTAATGCCGTGATCGCGGCGTTTTATTGAAGACATGTGCAATTTATCTCTAAACAGTTTTGCCAACGAATATTTTCGCTCTTTGAACAAGCTTTATGTTTACACGCGACGTAATTGCGTGCTTACAACGTGCTTATCTTTACATTGTGATGAGGTTCTGTTTTGCGATGTCCCGATAGCGTATATGCACCTATGTGTGTTATTATGTTGCTATTATTTGCGTGACGATCTATAACGAAGCCGCGCCGTTAATGCGAAATTACATAGGACGGAAATGGCGAAACCATAACGTTTTAATTTACCGTTCCAATTATTATAGGGAACTCGTCGTGTAGTCTCTTTAACACATAAAGCTGTGTGAAACTCTCTCTAATCGGAGAGCCACGGAATTGTCGCGGATGCTAACTTCGCACGCACTTCATCCGCAATTGTGTGATCTTGATTCTTCATTGCGTAAGAGTTACGTTTGTAAAAAACTCTTACGGTACGAGAAGACATAATTGTGTTGACAGATTTTAATGACCTGTCAAAAGACAGATTTCGGACAGGAACACGCTTGTACGTCGCGAAGGTCTTTGAAAGTCGCCGCTGAGAAGCGTCAATGATGTCCCGCTTCATTGACCGCGAATTCAACCGTCCATAAGTCCCGTCGCCGCCACCGTCGTCGTCGTCGTCGTCGTCGTCTACCGCGCGCGTTCGTCAAAATAAAAACGCACGAGAGAGCGGGGGAGAAAAAACACATCACTACTTCCCTTTCAATTTTCTTAAAAGCCCTCTACGGAGACGTGTGTCCCGCCCGCATAGTCTCGCGATCTCAACCGCGCTGGAAAATTTGGCGATATACTGTGCGTCAAACGCGCGAGTACGCGGTGTGTTGACGCGAGCTCTTGTCGCGACGCTTTGATTCGGCTCTCTGTCTCTTTGATATTCCTGCTGAAACACTTTGCTTGCGCGAATGTTTATCGTCTCTCCGACGGAAATTTCTTTCCTCATAATAACAACGATAGACTCGGCTTCAATTGCGTGTATGGGGTAACTAATAAAATAAATTATACAAATGTGCCGTGAAGATTCACAAGAGTTCAAAGATCGTGGCTATATCGCGCACTTTAATAAATACTCGCGTCGGAGCGTTTTCGTGTAAAATGCGCGAGGCTTGAAAAATCGTCGGAAATATACGAGTTTTCTGCGAGAAGTAATGTCATTTCTCTGAAATCAAGAAAATATGGACTTTAAACGCTGGATACGTACGTGCGAAATATATATTTTTAACGTGAGAATTGAATATACATAGAATATACATAAATTCGGATTGAATAACAATTCTAAAATGTTTTGGCGTGGCCAAATTGGGAAAGCAATGCACGAAATACGAGAGATTCGACTCCTGGTCAAGATATCTATTTCGCATTGAAGTTTTTTTTATATGTCATTGGGAAATTAAATGGGTAATTTTCATATGTATGTGGTACAAAGTAAAGCATCCCATATGAATTTTAAAATTGTTATTTAATTCGAATTTTCTATGTGTATATTAATTTACATGATAAAAATTATATATTTTGCACGTACATTCAGCGTATGGCTACAAAGTTTTATTTTTTAATTTAAGTTTACATTTGAAGTCGTGTTGTATTTATCGTGTTGTTGTTACTGTTATTATTTCTCCGAGATTCAATTTTAAAATATAATCATTAAACAAATTGAATTTATATATTATACTATTCTCTTGTCGCTACATGTAACATATAATTTTTTTTACTACGTGTAAAATAATAATTATTTGTTAGGTACACTGAAAATATTATTTATGCGTTTTATAATGTACTTGTTCGCAGAAGCGTCGAGACGGTGGACGACGGATCGGTGACCACGAGCGTGACAGTCGCCGAGGTTGCTGATACTCAAGAGCAGCAACCGCAGCAACAGCAACCGCCGCCGCAGTCCAAGGCTAACGTTGGGACTGGCCGACGAGTTGCCAGTCAGAACGTTGTGTTAAACAACAGCAGCAGCAACGGTATCAGCAACGTCGGCCGTGTCACGCCGCGCAGCCACATGGAGCAGGAGAAGCGAATGCGGCGAGAAATCGCCAACAGCAACGAGCGACGTCGTATGCAGAGCATCAATGCTGGTTTTCAATCTCTGAGGACATTGTTGCCGCACCACGAGGGCGAGAAGCTGTCTAAGGTAAGTCGTGTGACGTGTGAAAGCTTTTTGTTGATCACCGACCAGAGTCGTGGGAATATTTTTTTGAGCATTTCAAATTGTTCTATTTGTTCTTATATTGTTTATAATAAAATATATTTTAAAAATATGTTACATGGAGTAAAGTATTAAACAATAACATTTTGAACTGAAATTTTTTAAAACTAAGATCTAAGAGGTTTTATTATCACATTCGAAAAAAAATCTTACTGTAGTATATTGTGTTAGTTTATTATTGTTTTGACCTTTACAAAACAAAAAGGAACGCGAAACCTCGAGTTTCACACTTCACGACTCTGGCTCAGGGATGAAAAATGCATTGTTTCTTTTTTGTTGCACACAACATCGTGCGATGTATTACGTGCGAGAAATCGAGTGTGCCGATACGGGAATGTGGCAAGGCACACTTGGCGCCGTATCGTAATCAGTTTTTTTTTTTTTGTGTTTTTGGGTTGAAATGAGAATTGTATCCATGCGAAAAGTGTTATCATCATCGCCATTTCTCCGTAGCTTGAGTCGCTTTGCTCATTTGGTATAAATTACCGAAAAGAGAGAGGGAGAAAGAGAGAGAAAAAGAGAGAACAAAAAAAGAACACTTCCTCCAATAAATTATTATCTGCGCTGGAGGAAGAGCTTGAATAACAAGATCGTTTGTATTCATCGCTTTTGTACACAGTAAAAAAAAAAATGTTAATTTTAACATTTTTTGCATGTCCCAGGAGGTCCACTCTAAATTTTAAGTTAAAACAACTTATTCGTTGTGAGTCACTTATTGACAAACTAGTAAAGTTAAATAATTGACACAATACTTTACATTTATATTTGTTATTTTGACTGTAAGCGTGATGTAAAAATAACATATAAAATAATTAAAACTGCACAAAACAATAGTTACAGTAACTCGTAAGAAATGTTAATAAAACATTTTAGTTTGTACAATGTGGCCAAAGATTTGAAAAATTTTTTCAGTGTGTTAAATTGACTTTGAAACATCTAGATTAATTGAAATCATTGTGTTAAAAGCACTTAAACAATATTCCATTTTTAAATGACATGCAAAAAATGTTAATTTGTGAAGTTAACATAAATTTGACACGTGAAAAGATTAAAAAAATAATAACATATCAGTATTATGTTAATTTTACATTGAAGTAATAATCAAAACGTCGTAACACAAGAAAAGTTCTACATTTTGACGCACAATTTTTTACTGTGTATTCACGTGTTTCCATGGATACATTATAGAAGGAATGCACAACAAACAATTACTTGCATGCCTCTCTCTCGAGAAACAAAACATTCGATCAAATATTGAATTTTCTGTAAATATGTTTGTGATTTTTTTTTTTTTTATTATTACACACACAATTATACAATAGGATGTTGATATTTTCGTGAAATTTGTGAGGCATCAAGCGCGAACTTAATTCCATTCGAGATTTCGATTGAGAATAGCTGCTCATAGTCGAGAGAACTATTGCATGAGAATAATACATTCGAATATTGCACGATTTGCTTATATTGTACGAGCAGTGTTTCATCACCAAAAGGAACATACGTACATTATTATTGTGTTTCTATTTTTTTTCTTTTTTTTATCTGTTTCAATGCATTCACACACAAATGTGGAACACATTCTCATTTCGTCCATGTGCAAGATGTGGCGTGCGTAATACGAAATCCCTCTTATGCCGCACTCGCGCGCACACAAAATGAAGTTGCAAGTGTGAGTGACGTACTTGATATCACCTTGCGAGTTCGACTGTTTTTCCCTTTGACACTTCGAACTCTCCTGCGACGCGCTCAATCGATATGTGACTGTTTCGTGAATCGTTGGGACGTTGTGCGAAAGAATATACACTCGATATGGTTTTTCTGGCCCAAGTGGAGTTGTTTAGGAATACAATTTTTCTATAATAGAGAATTATCTCGACACTCCTTGGATAAATTGCGTAAATCCGATTATAGTATATACATATATATATATATCGAAGAAACGATTTCTAGAATCGTTTGTTTTTTCATATTCAATCTCGAAGTTCTTGTGTTTAGCGTAAATCTTTAAATACATTTAACTGTGAAGAGAGAGAAATATCATTTCTTTTTGTTTTCAACAATAACAAAATTATAATAAAATATAACACTTGTTCTGCATTTTTAAAGAGATTAACTATTTTTAATTTCAAGTGTGCATTTAAAGATTAACTTTTTTTTAAGTTGTTTTGTTTCGCAAAATTAGACACACCATACAAGAAAAGTAACGATGATAGCGAAATAATAATGCCGTGAAAATCCGACTGTATGGAATCAATATTGCATGACTTATTTTGCCTTGCAGAAATTTTTGCATAATTTCCTTTTCTTAAAGTCAAAGCTTCGATATACACATGTGTATATATATATATATATATATAGATATATATATATATATATGTATATATACATGTGTATATACAGGGTGTTTCAGAACTATGGGATCAAACTTCTAGGGGTTATTCAGTGCAACAGTAGAAAACATTTGAGT
>NW_018020584.1:4873852-4877851 GCF_002006095.1 Pseudomyrmex gracilis | reverse complement strand
AATTCATCGTCTTTCTAAATTTTAACGCGTCTTAGGGCCGTAGTGCGGTAGTGACACTTTTCCGGACATGGGTCCCTATACTCAAATGTTTTCTACTGTTGCACTGAATAACCCCTAGAAGTTTGATCCCATAGTTCTGAAACACCCTGTATATATATATACATATATTAGCAAACATACAAACAAATCAATCTTGTTCAGTTATATAATTCAGAGATATTGCTGGCATGCAACGATATCGCTCGTTAAATACCTAAACAAAAGCGCATTTTGTTTTCTCGCCTAATTTTGCACGTAACTCAGTGCCAAAAACAAAATAAATACAAGCTGAAAAATGAAAACATTTCTCTGCACTTGCTAAGTAAGGAATTCTGGTACGTATTTAAAAACCCGTTGTTTTTTTAAACGTTATTTAGAAGAAGACCCAGTCGGATCGCGCGTTTCAGAACAGGCAGTTAAAACTGGCGGTACCATCCGATCGGAAGAGTTTTATTGTATTAGGGTCAACACGCACGACGTCGGGCCGGGATCGGGCTGACACGTGGACCGGAAACGACGACCTCTCCCTCACTTTGGCAAGGTGAATTCGTCAATAAAAGCTCCATCGTGCGTCTGCGCGTCTCGCAAAAAGTTACGCAAGCCGACCGGCTGCGAGCGGCTTTTGTGAATTGCCGCGCGCGGCTCTAGGCTAATTTTAGCAATGTGAAAGTCGGCACTGCGATCCCACGCCGCAAAACTAAATCTCCGCCAATCGGCTCGGGCTCTCGAGTTCGCCTAGTCACGCCGGGACTTAAATCATTAGCCCCACGTCGTGTGACAGCGTCCGTTTAGTTTTTATACGCGTCCGGGACATTGACGTCACTCGCTGTCATGTAATATCAGCTGATGCGAGCCGAGTCGGATCGCATGATATAAAAATATAATGTGCAATCCTGTTTGTATTCACGCTTCACGTCTGGCATAAAACGTGGCCGTTTTGATCTCTGTTAGAGATATAACTACAAGTGACGGGCGGATAAGATTTTTTGTGGTTTGAAAATTAATTTATTTATAAAGATTAGAAAGCCTGACGCAACATGTATTACTCTACGAATCAGAGTGGCTGAAGGGGATTGAGAAAGTAAACGTGGAAAGGACGATAATAAAATACCGCCGGCGCGTTCGGAAATAGCAACCGACTGAAAATTGCGCAACTCCGCGCTCGGACAACGCGATCATACTGGGGTCAAGAGTTAATCGAGTATTTAGCAGGGAATGCGGACCGCGCGAGGCCAGACGCGAGACGAGGCGCTGAACGCCCGCCGCTCTGGTACCTCGTGAGACGATTAAAGGTAGACACACAATGCGCATGTGTGTCAGCCGGGACAAGAACCTCGAGAGTCGCGTGACTCGTAATTGGCGGTGTGAACTAACAGCTGATCTCGCGCTGATCGCAAGCGCAAGTCGTTGCGTAGTCAAACACGTGGTGTACGCGTCGTTGCACTCGTCGTGTCGACTCGACATTCACCCTGTAAACATAAAAATATAAATCTTTTCTAGTCGTTCTTTTTTTGCATATAAATAAGATTGAGGAAAAAGTAGTATTTTAAATGTGTGACGTGTTAAGAGAAGTGTAGGTAATTAATCTCGACTGTTGATCGGCGTTTTTAAGTCTCTTATCATATCGTAGTTACAAGTGTAACATTTTATATCACTTATTATTATATACCAGTTGAAATATATCTGTAGAAAGAATTTTATGAACATCAACTACATTTGACTAATGGTACGATTTCAATTAAATTGCTTTGTTCGGAACGCCATTTGCTCGGGAGCTCATTACTCCCGAACGACTTTATTCCATGAGAGGTACTCTAATTATCCCGCGCAATTCTTTCTGAAATTCCCCGTGACCTCGAAAGATGTATATATACGTGTGCACCGATTTCGCTCACGCCGCTTCCACGTGTACCGATGACTCGGTATACGTGCGTGCGTGCGTGCGTGCGTGTATGTATTTGTGCGCGTGTGTGTGTATGTGTGTCTGCGCGCTTTCGCAACGCGATATTTCGCGAAAACCAGTCGGCCGACCACATGGTTCAATTCCCACGCATTTCTCTTGTGTTCTCCCCCCGCCTCCACTCCCTTCGGTCTCAGCTTTTTTTTGTTCCCCCTTCCGTCTCTCTCTTCGTCTTCATCTCGCTCGCCTTCGTCGCCGGTCCTGTCCCTTCTTTCTTGGCACAGCCACGAAGGCCAAACCCGGATCGGCGAAATTCGCGCGAAGCCCTGGCCCACTGAGAGGAAACGTCTCCGAATGGCGGCGGCTCTTTGGCAGTATTAACGAGCCCACGGTCTCCAAATAAAAGAACGCTCGATTACTCGCGGAACTTCTTGCTCGTTCCTTCCCGTAATGGAGAAAGGCGTGATCGCGCGTCCTCTTTCGTCGCTCTGATCGGTCTTAGAAAATACGGTTAAGGGTTTTAAAAGAGGGTAGGAAATTATTTGCTCTCTCTTTAATTGTCCAAGACAACTTCGCATTGTTTCGATTATTGTCACGTCGTTTGTTATTACAGACTACAGTACTTTTGGCGCTTTTCAGTCTTAAATGTTTTCTTGATTAAAAGTGAAAAAAAGTTACAAGCTAAAATTTTTTTAATTTCTTTTTCAAATGAAAAGATATTGGTCTTTTATAACCTTTGGATTTTTTTAATTAAGTCAAGTTTAATGACGCGTATTGAAAAATCTTAATTACGTATTTCTTTTATTGAAGATACCTACATATATATATATGTGTATGTGTGTGTGTGTCGGAAAATTTAGTTAAAACTTACAAACATAAAGTGTCTAATTATAATATAATTTTGTTTCCCTAGTTATCTCTTTCTCTCGTTGGAAAAATGATACACATGAGACGATCGCGCGTTTCTCATGGGACATTCCCCGAGTTCTTTTATACGCGCGCATAGACGGGGTAGGGCGTAGTTGCGCTCTCGTGCGCATCGGAAATGAAATAAAAGGACGGCGCGCACAAATGAGCGCAGACGCCTCGACCCATTTTCATTTAGCGCTCGCCAGACAGAAATAAAAATAAACCGCCAGTGCTCTTCTCGTGCCTTTAACAAAACTCGATTCGAGGCTGCCGCTCCGCGGCTAAAGAGAGCATTTTGTGCGCGTAATTGCGTTTCACACAGCGTGGGAGAGGCCGGCCTCTCACTCTCTCTCTCTTCCTTTTTCTCTTCCTCTCTTTCGCGCCGATCGATCGCCCGAACTCGATGGACTTCGCCAATCCTCTTACCCTGAATTCGATTTTACGTATCCCGCGATAAATAGTTTATATCATATTATGGCCACAATGCGATTCTGACGTCATCTAAAAGAACGATTTTTCTGCTTGTTTACTTTAATAAGCAATTTATATTCAATATTATTTCAGATATTTCCAGAGATAAAAAAAAAAAAAAAATAATAATTTGCATTTATTTATTAACAAGACATTGAATATAAGTATGCAGTTTGAAAGAGATCGTAGCTATATAAAAAACTTATCTTTCCGGAAAAAGATTAAAAAAACGCCAAGTACACGCGCACAAATACTTTGTACTCTTTATTTTATTATTTAGTTGTATATATGTATATATAAATATAATATATATATACATATATAAAATATAATAATATAAAACAAATAGTCGAAAATAGATTTCGTTTTTAATAGCGAAATTAAAATAAATTTCATCAATCGAAGAATGATTAATTCTATGCGTGGGTCGTAACTTTATTATCTTTCTTAGCGGTTAAGGTAGTTATTGAGATTTTCAGTCTATTTACAATCTTATTCATATTTGGAATATACATTTTTAAGAAAGCAATCGATCATATTGTTCAATCTCAAAAAGCTCAGCCGTACCAAAAAAAAGATATAAGGCTTTGAAGTTCAGCTTTTTAACACACAAAGCCTATCCTTGAGCCTCTAGCGGGTAACGTTTTCAATGTTAGATAATAAACTGTATTTACAATCCT
>NW_018020584.1:4852559-4873807 GCF_002006095.1 Pseudomyrmex gracilis | reverse complement strand
TATACTACACTATAAACAAATGTTCACGATGATAAGTTTATACATGTGTATGTGTACACATATATGCTGAACTCTGTGTGTGCGTGTCAGTGGTGCTCAATTTTTTCTTTACTTTCTACACTTACTTGTTGGTACGCCACAAGTACAAGTGGATGAGCTCCACTGAGGCTCAATAACTACCTTAAGTGGGTTAAGCATGACAACGTCCAGAGCCGCAATCTTGTTAATTTTCGACGTACAAACGTTTCCATTCCATTTTCTTGGAAGTTTTCTCGAGAGCGGGAATCTCTCGTGGTGGCTTCTCGCGAAGAGAGAGAAGCAGGCAGGAGCTCCTCGCGGTTCTCTCATTGAAGAGTCGTCTCTCTTCTCGTGGAGAGGCCGTGTGTGCAGCGGGAAGCGAATCGTCCGCGCGCACGAGCTGCATTCATTTCCATGAACTCTCGACGCCGCTTCGAAGTTGCGTCTCGCGTATATCCCTTCCCTTCATACCCCTTCTTCTTCCGCGCCTCTCTCTTTTCAACTGCAGACGACCGCGGATGCACTTCTTCCTTTCTCTCTCTCTCTCTCTTTCTCTCTCTCTCTCTCTCTCTCTCTCTCTCTCTCTCTCTTTCTCTGCCTCGTTCTCTCTGTATGTGCATGAGAAGTACATATTATTCTACTCTCCGTCGCGTTCCCTCGTACGCGATGCAGTCTCTCCGGTTTCTTCGTGGTGGTGATAATGTTGGTGGTGGTAGTAGGCAAGGACGGCGGGAACCCAGACGTCACGTGCTTTGTCCGCCAGGCATCGCCTTTTCTCTCTCCCAGACTCCCGATAGTAGTACTACGAGATGCATTCACACCAGCTGCAACGAGCGGCTGGCGCGACGTAAAGCCCATCTCACATCGTGCAGGAATTGCAATGTACAATACAACAATACAAATTATCTCGCTCGGAATCGTAGCAACACACACGACTGTACACAAATAAACGTCACTAAATTAATACACACACACACATAAGTCTTATATATACATGATAATGTTTTACGTTCGATTAATAATATATTAAATATGCAAAAAAAGAATTATCTTGTGTGAAAAAAAATATGAAGAATTACAAGTTTTTGTAAAATTAAATTTATAAAAAACTGTGTGTATGTTGTATATATCATCTCGAAACTTTAGTTTTAGTGGAATAGTTTGTTTTCGTGGCTGCTTTGCATTTCACGACTTCAATTACGGCACGCGCAACTCTCTGGAAATTGCTACAAGATTGCATGCGCTAAAACAACTGTTGTACGCGCAATCAGTTGCAGCAATCAATTATACGGAAATAGAAATCTCCCTGACAATTCATATAATTTTTGCATGTCTGAAAACGTGAAAGAAAACACATCTAATTTTGTTTTACTCCCAATTTGCGTGTGTAATTTCACAAATTATCTGTGAATAATAACTTAATTTTAAATTTTATCACGTACTTTTTCATATTTTACAGAAAAAAAGGAATTTAATTGCTGATAGCAAACGTTTATCTTTCGTTATAATATAATTAACATAGTTATGTGCATAAAAAATTCCTAATATGTCTTGGAAAGTTTTTTGCATACTGACACAAAGGCGGAAAAATTATACGTGTATAAAACGAGACAGCTCGTTATGAGCCGGTTCCACGTGCAATTTTTTTCACGATGCTAAGACGGGCTTAAGAACGCGGCGTTACTACTGACGACGCCGCGCTCTGTTCAACTGGGTCTCTTTTTTTCACCACTCGCTCTCTTCTTCGCGTCAGTATTCACCTTCTCCTCCTTCTTCTCCTCCCGTCACCTCACCTCCTTCCCGGCGCACAATGCACGTCGCCGTTTCTCTTTTCCATCACGTCGTACATATTAAAAACCGTGCAGCAAGTGGAAATAACTTTTCTGCATCCTCGATCTGGTCAAAGAAACTCGCGCGAGAAGCGTTTATTTTTATTTTTATTTTTTTTTCGTTTTATGTTCTTTGATAGAATTTGTTGTTTTCTTTTTTTTTATTTGATGCATTTAAGTAACGGGCGAGCGAGAGATGTCTGACGTGTCTGGCTTGATAAGAGGAAAATAGTCGAGCTTTTAAGGATTAGAGATTTTAATCTCGGAAACTGTAGACTGTGTGTTATTTGAAAGTGTATCTTGGGCAGGAAATCAAGGCGCGTCATGTGCACCTTGATGCACTTCACTTCCTTCGCCGATTGGTTTCTCGCGCGGCCACTTTTGCCCGACGTGGCGGGCCAAACAGGCGGCCGGGAGACCCTCCGAGGAAGCATCTGGGTCATTTCGGTATTCCCCCCTTTTTCCTCTCCTTTCTTCTTCGCGTTTGAGCTTCCCTTTCTTCGCCACGGACGCTGCACACCCGTCCCTTTGTCCCACCGTTCCCTTCTCTTCGCGGCTGGCGCACGACCGGGTAACTCTTCGGCTTACCTGCTGCCTGCGTTGATACAGCTGTTGATTTCTACAAGGTGTCTTCTTTTTTCGTACATCTTTCTTGTAGCTCTCTTGTGCCGTGACGAGTGATGCAAAATTCTCTAAAAACGACGCGATTTTTTTTTAAAGAATTTCACGACTTATCGAAACGCGAGAAATGAAAGTCGTGTATTTCAGTTCGGTCGCGCTAATTATATCGATGTATTTTTACAATCAAGCATTCTGCGAGGCGCGACGCGGGTTATAAAGTCGTGCCAAAATGTAACGACACACGCCAATAACACGGCGCTTTTGTTGCTGTCATCTCTCTCCTTTTCGCACGAAAAGACCGCGTGCATCGCGACGGAAATACGCCGTCGTATATATTTTTGCGGTTTAAATCGTTATTACACGCAGGTTGTTACGCGAAACTGCGGTTTCGGATTTTCTCGCGCATTCCTGGATGACGAATCGCGCGTTTGCGCGCCTCTCAAAAAGAACGGCGGCGAAGGCGCGCGCGTTTTCGAGGTGCAAGGACATTCGAGAACCGCGAGAACAATCTAACTACGGTATTTAATCCTATGTATTTATCTCGGAATTAGTTACCGCAATGAACGCTTCTCGACACAACGTGAAAGAAAAATCGCGACGTATTATGTTTTCATCTTGATGACTCGTGATTGTCAGAATATTTAGCTTGTAATAAATTTTCTCGAGAGAGAGAGAGAGAGAGAACGAAGTAATAAAAAGACGTAATTTAATGGGGTTTTCTGCTAGAGCTGCGCGAGCTTTCTCAACATTTTTCTCTCGTGCACCTGCGCGCAATGCATTTGAATCGCGTTGCATTGTTCCGATTGGTTCAATGCTCGGCTTGTTCCGTAAATAATTTCATTCATTAGAGTGACATAATGCAAGAGACAAATGGTCCGCCTCGTCGGAAGGATCATCCAAGAGACGTGCCTCGACGCGCGCGTATACGCGCTCTCGGCGAGGCTAATAATAACGTCAGCGCCCGATGATTGTTCGCAGAAAAACGGCTCGTAAAATATGAACGCGTCCGTTCTGAAGGCTATGTACTTCTTCATCGGCAGGTTATTCGTCGTCGTTGCCGACAACGACGACGACGAGCAACGCTGACGGCATTGTTTATGCGACGAATATGTAATATGTGTTCCGGCTCCGCTTTGCGCTTGTAATTTACGCGCGGCTCGCACGTAAATTGCGCGCGCGTACGTGTGTAACAACTCGCGCACGTGCGCGAGCCGGCGGGCTTCCGTGCTTTGTCACGTAACAACGCGAGGAATAGATTGCTCTAGTTATTAAAAGCGCGTCCGGGCCCGTTTTAGTCTGAGCGAGCCGCGAACACGCTCTCGAGGGAGTCTGACGCGAGTGCGCGCGCGCGCTCGCTCGAATTCACTCCGAAAGTTTCGTGGGATTTATTACTGGATTTACTTCGCCACGTTAATATGGGGATCCGTCTGGTGAGAACTAAATCCCATTTTGGCCTCGCGCAATACACGCCGCTATAAATCGTGCGATCCCGCGCGTTGCGAGCTGCATTTTCTTATCTAATTAAACAAAATAGAAATTTATACGTTCTCATATTTCACGGTCTTCGCGGTGAGGCCTTTCATTTCCTCGTTGTTGTAATGTATTCAATTAGAACAAGACGTATGTGGGATAAGGGAACAACACGATTTTAGAATAATATGAAATAAAGGAAATTCTCGATGGAAGGAAAAATGGGCGCGCTTTTAATTTCGTTAATCCGAAAGAGTTTTTACTTTGTACATCCGCGAGTATCAATTTTTTTTGTTTGGTTCGATAAACACTGTGCGAGGAGTCTGCAAAAATTGTGTTACCGTTGCCAGAGAGTAAGCACACCGGGTCTTTCTCCTCGTCGACCTGGACACACCTTTGAGTCAAGAGTCATCAGTTGTATTTATAGAACGTGACTCGGTGATTGCATTGCCGCTTGCCGGTAACAAGTCGCCCTAATGACGCCATTGTGTGCCCGCGTCTGTTTCACCTGCATCCCCGCAACCTTGTGCCTCGGCTCTCTCTTTTTTTCCCACCGGTCCACGTGATCTCCCGGCGCGTGTGCGACTGTCTCCGGTGATTTCAATGTGCATTCTCGATGTTTTTTGCATTGCGTTTTTGTTTTTCTACGTCTGTAAGTAACGACCTTTACACAACACGCACAATTCCGTCAATTAGAAATTAATCGCAAGATTCACGTAACACGCTCGCGCGCGAACAGGTGTCTATCGTTCGATGCATGAGTCGTGATTTCTTCTCGCGATGAACGTGAACAAACGGGACAATGATAATTACATCTTTGTGGAAGAAAACAAAGGAAAGAGAGAGAGAGAGATAAAAAAAAAAAAAAAACATCGACCGATGATTTTCTCTCGTCGGACTTCATTAATTATCTTTAATTCGCCTCCTGTGATTTAATCGCGCGCGCGTGCGTGCGATAAGGACGTTGCAACTCGTAAAAGTCGCGAACGTCAGAGATACGACGGCTCCGCAATTAATGAATATAACCCTGTCTTTCTCGCTCATACCGTTCTCTTGTATCAGCTCGTACACGTCGCCGCTTCTCTTTTTCTCTCTCTCTCTCTTTCTCTTTGTTACTCTTCACGTTATATTAACTGGCGATGATGAAACAGTACTTGTTATGTTGTGCCACGCCACTGTCGCGTCGCGAAAAGGTGCTGCGGGGATGTAGGCCCGATCGCGTCATTATACGGCGTTTATATCGCCGGTCGTATTTATCGTGCCGGCTATGGAATGCGACAGTGTGATGTACGGCGTGTAGCGCAGGCAGAAATGTTTCTCGCGCGCGATCCTCTTCACACGTTTCCACCGTATCGCTGTGATATATATAAATTACACCGCTCCCTCGTCGCGTAAAAGACAAACTCGGAGGGATAATTCGCGCGCGCCGACAGAGATAAGGATTTGTCGCGTGTAATGTTCGGACGAAATGTTCACGTTGCAACGAGTCAAATGAAAAAGTCATAAAAATAAAAATGTCTCTTGAGATAAAAATCGTAACTGTATTAGTTTTCTTTTTCTACAAATTGAGTACTGACCTTCCAGAGGTGATTTATGTCGAAGACAGTCTCGCGAAAGTTAAACGGGTTACGCACATGCAAAACTGCGCATAATAACTGTGTGTGGTCCTATGGCACAGCGCGCGGCGCTCGTATAACCGAGCCGCGCGACCGTCGTAACGCGCTTGGATACTTGAAATTGCAGCCGTTCCACCGGCCATCATCGCATTATGTCGGGACGGGAAGGCGGCACAAAAGATGAAGCAGAGAAAAAAGAGCGCGGTTATATTTCTATTCTGAATAAGCGAACAAAAACGTTTTCCACAGCGCCGCACGCGATTCGCGTTATGCGTTTGTTTGTTTTTTTTTTGTTTTTTTTTTTATTACATTTCCGAGAAGTTGTTCGACGGCTTCTAAATTTTTTTGCAATTTTGTGCAAGAGAGTAGATTTCCTTAAACGCGCAATTATGATAAATTATACATTTTATCGCGATGTCACATATTCGCTCATCAGCGTTGAAGACTTTATTAATGGAAAATGTAATATCTCTCTAGAGAACATCGCAGCGCGCACACACACACACACACAATTATCTAATCTGAAGAAGTTATACCTGTATCTTTTGACCGCTTAAAAAAACAACGTTACGAAATCACCTTCGATAAGTTTCAATTGTGATTAAAGTGCATCGTTCATACCACACACATTATTATGCACATTTTTCTTAATTATCAGTCGTGTTGTTAAGTAACCGTTTTGTTATCGATGCGTGACTAATTCTGTCACTCAGCTAAACTCAAGTCGTTATCTATTTACATACACTTGTGTAAACTGAGCAAGGTAATGATGAAGCAAATAACAAATGCACATTTATATGTCATAATTGCATCTTAGTTTTGCTACACAACTTTACCTCTTTTCTAATCAAACAATTTGTTTTAGTTTGAATGCTTGCATCAAACTCGTACGCAACTCGCCATGTTTTTTACTCACCTAAAATAATAAAAACTAGTAACAAGCACGTAATTTTTTTTTTTTTGAAAATAATATTTCAAACGTACATTTCTTTAATTGAAAATCTGTGACGATTGCGTTTTCAATCGAGAACTGTGCTAAGAAAATCGTGCGAATTGAAACGGCGATAAATAGGGACCGAGATCTAATATCGGCGGCCAACTGCGGCGCTAACGGGTATAAACGGTGCTTTCTTGCGCGAGCAAACCGTCGTGTGTTATTCCGTCTGCGAAACGAGATTAATGGACGCATTGTACGCCGCTACGACATGGCACAGTAATGTCGTAGCACACCGCTCGTAAGTAACGCCGGGAATCATTGAGAACAGGGGTCCCAGCGCACACACGCACACAAACGCGCGCGCGCGTGTCTATTCGGTTCTCCTTCTTCCACTCTTTTTTTTTATCGCTTTCTATCTTTTGTGTACTCGATAGGCGCGGTATATAAAGACAAACGCGCGAGACGCATGTTATAATAAACGTCATAAAGTTCTGTTACAACATAAAGCCGCCGGCTTTTGGATTTCATCGCAGTTACGCGTCGGAGAAAGATCCTTCGCAGCAGCGATGTCTGTCTGCGCACGCGCGTGTGTGTTCAGATTTATTTTCGCGCGTTTGCTCTTGTCGGCGCGAAATCTCGCCGACTTCTTATTATCATTGTTGTCTAGAATGAAGATGATGACTTCCGTGGGTAACATGACGCGCGATATACATAGCGATTACGAGGAAAGAAGGGAGAGAGAAAACGTTGCTCCGAAAATTGATCGGACGCTTATTTATTGTGACACCGCGTTACCAAGGGGTCTCAAATTTAGGTCAGGGTTCTGTATGCACGTTGGGAACTTTACGTACAGCACTTTTTTCCATTAATAATTATCGGACGGATCGCACACGGTGGCCGGTTGGTTGTTATACGACGTCGTTAAAGTCAACTGAATTGTGTTTTCCGGTCGGACCGCGCGTGTATATCCGTTTTTTATTTTCGCGAGTGCAGAAGTTTTTTTCTTTTAAATTCATCTATCACTTGCAACAACTCGATCGATAATGATATATTTTACACAAGTACTTTTTTTTCACTCTCTGCATCACGCGAATCGTACAAAGACCAAAGTAATTTGCACAAAGTCGACGATTGTCATTTGCTTGAATTTAAATTCTCACAGCGAGAAATTGCGTTTTGCATTTGAAACCCGAGCGAGTTCTTGATTACACAGTAAAAAATTGTGCGTCAAAATGTAGAACTTTTCTTGTGTTACGACGTTTTGATTATTACTTCAATGTAAAATTAACATAATACTGATATGTTATTATTTTTTTAATCTTTTCACGTGTCAAATTTATGTTAACTTCACAAATTAACATTTTTTGCATGTCATTTAAAAATGGAATATTGTTTAAGTGCTTTTAACACAATGATTTCAATTAATCTAGATGTTTCAAAGTCAATTTAACACACTGAAAAAATTTTTCAAATCTTTGGCCACATTGTACAAACTAAAATGTTTTATTAACATTTCTTACGAGTTACTGTAACTATTGTTTTGTGCAGTTTTAATTATTTTATATGTTATTTTTACATCACGCTTACAGTCAAAATAACAAATATAAATGTAAAGTATTGTGTCAATTATTTAACTTTACTAGTTTGTCAATAAGTGACTCACAACGAATAAGTTGTTTTAACTTAAAATTTAGAGTGGACCTCCTGGGACATGCAAAAAATGTTAAAATTAACATTTTTTTTTTTACTGTGTATCTTTTCCTCAACCTCTAACATCGCTCTCGCGCGATGTTACTCTCGTTTGTTCCTTCCACCTTGCGCGCGTCTTAAAGCGACGCGCGTGATACATTCGCGGTGTGACGTAGCGTTTGCGGTTCCGCTCGCGAAGAAAGATGCGTACCGCAGGTCGTAGCTTCACGCTCGGTGGTTCGCCCACGTGGCGTAACTATGGCGTGAGTCCTGCGGGAGCGACGGCGAGCTCGCGGAGCATTTCGCGAAACGGGAGGTTGAACAGAGCGGCCGCAGAAAACAAAGGGAGAGGCGACCGCAGACACAAGTTATTGGCCTGTTTACCTCTTTTGCCTGCGAAATTATCCACTCGTTCGGCTCTCGTCGAATGGTCTCTGCGGCCGACGTGCCGCCGAACGGGGGCGCTTAAACGCCGGAAGAAACCATCAAAGCCCGCCCGAGATATGTTTCCCTCATGAATATTACTTACGACTTTCACGGCGCGCTCTCGAGAGTTGGTACGATGCCAGCGAACGTTGAGGCAAGGAAAAGAACTCCGGCCGATTATTCCGGAGAAAGTATCGCGGGGCTCTCTTCTTTCCTCTTTCTTTTCTTCGAACATTACGTCACCGACGTATCGTCTAATATCCGCAAGAAGAAGAAGTCTACTAGCGCCGCTTCAAGTCTCAGTTTTAGTTTTGCCAGAAATTTTATCTGACGCAAAATGCATCAGCAAGATCGATATTGTTGTCGTACCATTATAGACGTGTAAATCAGTTCCACGAGTAGAGTAGATTAATTATCGCAGTTCTTATCGCACAGGTCGTATCTTAAGTTCAACGTTGTTTGAAAAATTTTTCTCTCGTGCCGCGCGCTCTCGGAGGCTCGGGTAAATCATCATAAGCAAAAAGAAAAAAAAAAGAAAAAAAGAGAGGAACGAATGGAAACTGGGACGGGTTGAACGTTCGCGTATTTGCGCGCGCGCTTGGCAAACGTACATGTACCGCGCCGCAGTATAACGAGCGAATGGTTGTTGACAAACAATTCCTGTTTACAAATAGCTTATCCGAGGTTCTTGCGTCCGTTCCGCGCGGCTTGATAACGAAAATAAGTACTCGGATCCCGCGCGGTGGTGTCGATCCGAGCGCGTGTGCCAAGGGTTATAGTACAGAAAACACACCGCGCCGCGCCGCGTGGCGTCGTTACGTAAGAAAACGGCGTGAATATCGCGAAGACGGCCGATTTCGTGTCAAGGAGTCCGCATCTCTTTCCGTCCGCGCGCCGCCGTGTTCTTCGAGGACGTCGCTAAGTGGAGCTAGGCGGTATGAAATAAATCTATCAACCGCGATAACGCTAGCGATTGCATCTCTATTGCGATACGAGAGACGTGTGGAGTGTGTGCAAACTGTGCACGCAAACAAACCGAGCATCGCGAATGAGGTTGAACGTGAATTTAAACGACTTTTAAACGGAGCTTTTCCCTTACGAAAAATGATTTAAATTACTGTTATTACACCCGTATGTGAAACAACATAGAATCTCATAAATATTTAACATAAATGTTTAAGAAGGCACAGATGATATCATCATCGGAATTACCGCAAAGTGGCCGCGATTTTTCCCGCGATGCGCGCATGTCACATCGCGATGGTATGAACGTTAATAAGCTTCTTGTCGTTGCGTGACATCGAATCGATAGGTCCGTCCGTCTTTGAGCGTACGAATTTGCGGTGCATCGGGAGGCACTCGGCCAAGGGTCTGTATGTGTGTCGCGAGCTGGAAGGTGAACGAACTTAAAGCGCGCGCGAAGCCGACCTCGCTCGGGGAGACGATCTATCTCAATAGCCCGCAGGCATGTAGGCACTAGATTTTCCCTCTTACTTATGCTAATACGCGTTTTACTTTACGTTAATTGAGTAATTGAATGGCTTCCTCTCCCCGGTGAGACCTTAGCTCTCACGTGGTTGCAACATTCCCGCCTGCTTGCGACACCGCGTGTCGCGACAACATTAGTCGCTGATTAGTATCTTTCGTTACTTCTTTCTTACGTGTCCGCGATAACTATATACATCTCGATGCCTTGAGATCTTTTTGATTTTTTTGTCGTTTTTGTTTTTTGCTTCTTAAAGCGTGTGATATGCAACCACACGTTTGCCGAAGCATTTCAGCGTCTAGGATACCGTTTATAATTATCGTTACCGTTTATATATTATTATTAAATTCACAAGACTCTTAATCTTTAACACATTGACGCAATTGACGGCTATAACCGTTACATTTTTGTTGATGTGCTAGTAAATGACAGCTACAGCCGTCATATGTGTATATTTTTACCACAAAAAAAACAACAATCTTACCAGGCAAAATATTTAAAAAAGTGTGTTTCGAGGTCGATCTAGAAAAAAAAGTGTGCGTCAATGCGTTAACTACACTGGCGGTGGTGATACAAACATAGCTTGTCGTACACAATTACGCAAATGTTTCTTGCGTGACACGTTGATTATTACACTAGACCAAAAAAAAAAAAAAAAAAAATTACTTTTTAAATTTCATTTCAGTTAAATCTCTTATCACAATTTGGAACACAAAAAACTACTCCGCGGATGTAGTTTTTTATATAGGTGAGATTTGGTCAGTTTAGCTGAGAGTTAATACTTAATTACAAAACGAGCAATTTCGAGAATTCACGGAGATATATACGTTCGATGAATCGATCTTGTCCTCTTCACGTTTTACTATTAATCCTCACACGGCTTCGATATCGTTACGTTAGGCGAAGAGAAGAACGTTAGAATGTTGAATTATTACTCCCGGCTCTATATATTACAAACAAGCTGTTTAAGTACTTTAACTACCTTTCTCGTGAAATCGATGAGTGAAGTGAGTTGTGTGTTGTGTGTGTTCGTCTATGCCTTCGTTGCGTTTAGAGTATCCTACTTATAAACAACTATTGATTAAACGAAATTATTCTACAAACTTCATGCAGTTCTCGTATTACATGTCTTTTCCGCATAATTCTGTTGAAGAATCTATATTTTTAACGCTTTCGCGATGCGTCACAAGAATTTCTGAAGATAGTTTTTAGATTTGAATCGCGTTCGTGTGGTATTTTTAATATTTTTGTACCGTCGTTTCGTGAACATTTCAGGTTTCGCTTCATCAGAATTTCTATTAAAGAAATTTTATGCACGTTGAATTACAAAATAAGCAAAGAAGCGGACGCGAGACATTGAAAAGATTCAACGATTACGCACTCCGACGGTAATAATAAACAGAAAGAATTCAAACGTCAGTACGTGTTCAATTGTTAATTGAACAAATCGACTTGATGTATGTACGCGCTCCCATGAAATCGCCGCTAACGAAGAATGGGGCATAAATCGCTGCGCACAATAAAACCGCTGTTGCTGATATCCATGTTTCTTGGCAATCTCGCGTCGTGGAGAGAATGAACATCGAGATTTTCTATCGCGGTTAGCGAGTTTATGGGCCATTTGTGCGCGTAAGCGTTTGTTGTTACGCTCATAAAAACCGGTATCGGAATTTCCCAACCGCGACGGTGCCGCGCGCGTTACCGATGACGAATGATAAGGATTCCGCGCGGATTAAGTAAAATCGCGCGTTATTACGAAACAAACGTGATGGTCGGACCCGATCTCTCTTCTCTACGCGACGCGCGTGAGGTAACGCACATTTAACGCTCGATTCCAATGCGAGCGCGCGCGACCGCGTCCGGTCTGTGTTGGTTATCGGAGTAAATCAATCCCTCGTTATCGATAAAACGGTCGAGCGGTCGTTCCGAGAATAGCGACCGGACTAAAGCCTGTACTTACCGTTGTGTAGTTTCACGCAACATAGTTTACGCACGTAGAGAGTGCCGGTTTGCTCAGCGTCCGCTTCAGTGTCGATATGTCAATACATCGAGAACGCGCGTTGCAAGCAAGCGCTGCCTGGAAGGATTGCGCAGTCTTTAGCATACTTACCCGTTGTCTTCGTGCGGGATAGAATTTTTACGGGAAGCTCTCGGTACGTGTGTTGTCATAGTATTTCGGAAAAGGGAACACAATTTCTCAAAGAGAACTCGAAGAAATTAAAAAAGACTCACCGCTGCGATTTCACTCCAAGTATGGAACAAAGTAATTTTTATAATTGAGAAAGTTGAATTAATTCTGTCTGTAAAAATATATTTTTAATGCTATTTTGCATATAATATGTATACCACAATTTATATCTACAGAGATTGTGAACGAAGATTGTGAACAGCATCGATAATACTTCGTACTTGATTCATTTATCACTTGATGCTCTTTCACAGTTACTTTTCTTTCGTTTGATACACGCCGACGAGCGCGATTATTATTATTATTATTATGATTTATGATGATTACTTGTGACTGACCTCTCGTCTAATTTTCACGGCTCTGTTGGAGCGATCGTTTTACCCGCTTTACGATCGACGCGGCCGAACACGGATCGCAAAATCGAATTTTTTGATCGGGAAAATTATCACGGATAGTTTTCTTTCCCCGTAGTTACATCAACAATTCACGGAATTACAACGACCGTCGTTCGAAATTCGCAGTTCCGCTGAAATTACGTTACAGTTTTGATTTTACGCGATAATGCGCAATTCTAGCTATTTGACAAAATATGTGACGTATGTGTAAATGTACGATCTGTTAACAGATCGTTTTATATGCGATTGCACCGTTTGCATATCCTTGACATTCCTTTCCACGATTTCGATGTGCGGGTGAATGAAACTTAATATGATTCTAATTCGCAATATATATTTAATTTCTCTCTTCTTCTCTTTCTTTTTCTCTTTCTCTCGTAAAATAAAAATAAAAAAAAAAAAAAACTATTTGATACATATTTTACACGCTCATTTTGATGCATTCATGTTCTCTATTACTTGGCTCTATTACTGGATTCGCTGCGAAATTTTCTCCGTATCGCCATTTAATGCCATTCGCGCGTCGTGCCGCAGTCAATTAATATTTCACACGCATGAATATTTCGCTAGGCATTAACCGTTTACGTTATGACCGTTTATATTCGTATTTCTAGGCACGAGTATGCACATGAGACAGTCGTCAAAATGCGATTATAGTGAGTCGTTTTATAGAGTGAGAAGACTATCGTGACTCTAATTCGTCGTTAATTATTTCTTTATAAGAAAGTTCCGTTTGTTATTTAACCGAATGTTCTTTCTGCGGCTTATTCAGATTGTTTCGACGCGAGTTTTCGTTTGCTGAGCCGATTTTCTATCATCAACGTGAACTTTACGAGTCGTTCGATATCGAATTTCCTAGAAAGCTATGCGCTGCCAAAACGAAATTCGATGACGGTACTGTTTCTAACGAGCTCCGCGAATTTCATCGGTCATCAAGCGTTAAATTGCACGAACACGAGCGAGAAAGATCCGCGCGCGTATATATACATATGTATATGTATATATTACATTCGTTTATATATCAAATGCGCGAAATTGCGCGAAGCGACAACTTGAGCTACAACTGTGAACCTTGTAACATAGCTCAAAATTCGCGCGGAGAGTTTCTCGGATGACTTTGTAAATTATACATAGCAGCCATTCTTAGTAAGTTATAGGAATATGCGGGTAGTGGGTAGTTCCGGACACAAGTACGACTACTCCAAGTTTCCACGAGCACTCGAACTTGCGAGTTCTCAAACTCTCGGGCTAAGTCTGCAATTTGCAAGGACCTACTCGAAAACGCGTAACTTCGAGAAGCCGATTGTCTCTTTCCCTCTCTTCCCCTCTCTTCTCTCTCTCTCTCTTTCTCTCTTTTTCTCTGTCTGTCTTCATCTCTTTCGTCTTGTTTTCGCTCTCTTTCTTCCCGTTGTCGTCGTTCAAATTACTATAACTCCAGGCGGTTGCAGTGATAATTACCGCCCGCTTTCCGTTCTTCGCGCGTTCATAAATCACGTTATTTAATCTTTCCGTTTTGCAAGAAGTCTCCGCGCGACGCGAGGCGCGCGCCTCACCGCGAAATTCCCGGGAGGTTTTGTCTCCCGTTGTGTTTCGCGGACATCACACCTTTTTTTTCCTCAATGAGAAACACCGACGAATTGCACAATAACGTTAATTGCAATTAACGTTGCGTTGCGCGTCCGCTTGAAATAGTGCGCTGATTATCGCGAGGAGATACGCGTCTGCGCGCGTGCACGCTCTTCCCGCATATATCCGCACGCAACGTGCGCTGCCACACTCGAGCGAAGTCTCGAATGCGAACGCGAAATTTTTTTTTTGTTTTACTCGCGGTGTTATACATGCGTGTACACGTGATAATTTTTCGAATTTCTTACGTCGAGAATCGGAGAGACGATATTATAATTAGAGCTCACAGGTTGTAAAAATAATAAAACGCGTTACAACTTCCTCGAATCTTTTCATTAGCGGAGAGAAGATATTAATCAGAGCTCAAAGTTTAGTAAAAATACTAAAACGCGTTACAGTTTCTTATGATCCGTTCTAATTCCGAAACTATTTGCTATTTTAAGTTGTATATTTAATTTTTTATAGTCAATGTTTCTTGTAAAATAACAAATTAATTATCGCACGGCCTAAAACCATAAATACATCTTTTCTCTCTCTTGCGAAGTCTTTCCTGAATCGAAACACGCGAACATCAATCTCATCTTCGATATAAATATCATCGAAACTTTGCGCGCGTGGTCAAATCAAACTTTGCCGTTGCATTCAAACATTTGCGTATATACATATACAACTCGCGTCCGGTGAGAGAAGATGATGTAAACTCTGGCACGGCTCGAGCGCGTTTTGCAGCCATTGCTGGCGCGATTGCATAAATTCAGTGCATAGGCACGAGGCGTAGTAAGTAATAGCTGTAGTACTACAGCGCGTACTATGCGCGGCTACTAAATGGAAACTTGAATGAAACTGAGAGGCAATCGTTTCTGCGATTCTAAGCACGGATAAGAAAATGCGCCGATTATGTGGTTGGGAAGAAAAAGGAACAGAGCGCGCGCGCGGCTTTATTACGTTATTACGTGTGCACAATGTTTTTTTTCCTCTCTCTTCTTCCCCTCCCTCCTCCTCCTCCAATCTGTCAGACCGTCAATTACCGGATACAAATCTCTTTATCGTTCCTCCACATGTATTTGGCATTTGCGCGATGTGAATCAAATGGAACATACTTACGCCTCGCGCTTATACGTATATGTAACGTGTTACATAAGATATAAACTTTCCTTCCTCCCTCAGTATGTTTTTATACTCTCGTTTACTTCGTCTTGATAATCGTATTCAAAATTATTATTATTATTACGCGAGCGTATATCGTCGTGCACGCCAACTTCATTTTCTTAGAAATAAACTTTTTATCGTCGCGGCGCGATCAAAATGCAGGGCGTACTTGAAAAGATTTAATTCCGATCGCTCGCTCGCTCGCTCGCGCGCCACCGCCGCCGGTACTACGCGCGCACGCGCGTTTTCTTTCTTTTCTTATTTTAATGCCGGAGTTGGAGAATTGCGCCTGGAAACACGCGGGGAATTTATAATTCCGGCAAAAGTTGTCCACACAATGGGCGTTATCCTTTTACAGATGAACCGAAGAGCGCGGTTTTAATTAGACTGGTATGGAAGGGGTAGGGAAACGGTCAATTCTCAGATTCTATCGAGTTAATTAAAAGCGACGGCATACATATTAATAACGTCTGCCGCGTTGTTTTTGTTGAAAATCGCTCGGCAGATACGCGAGAGATAAACGATGTAAGTCGTGCTCCCCGCGCCGCTTGAATGTGCAGGTTGACGATTTCTCTCGGGCCCTTCGAAAAACGTTTCCGCGTACGGCGGAGAATTAATGGTAAGCGGCGCGCGCTGGGTCATCGTTTCATTATCCGCAGCGCCGCGCGAGGTAACTCAATCTTTGATTAATTGAACCCGAAACGCACACGCGAGCGACGCGTCAGCCAGAGCTGACGAGGCGGGACAGGCGCGCATAATGCGATTCTAATTCATTCACACATCAGATGAGAGAGGCGGCCGGCGCACGCCACCATATCCACGTCGAAAACAATTTTCTATTATTCGGCTGTCTATTCACCAAGGCCCGACAAGGCCTTACTTCCACGGTGGCCGCGCGAATTTAGTCGATTTATTATACCGTGGCGCGGGTCGCGCCGACGCGCTGAAAATTAATTACACTATTAATTGGTCGTCGGTAATATCGTATTAAAGCAATTAGTTTAGCAGGTGGCCGTGTGAAATATATTTTCGAGAATTTTTTTTTTTTTTTTCACGTGATGGTATCGCGTCCCATGTCTCGTGTGCACTAGATTATCGTAACGAGAGAGAGAGAGAGAGAGAGAGAGAGAGGTTTTAATTTCATTTGGGAGGCTATGAGAGTCTGCTCATTTCAGATAATTGTCGATTAATTCGGATGAGAAAACCTAATGAAAGATTTAAAAAAAAAAAAAAAAAAAAAAAAAAGAGTATAATTTCCCGTGAGGTAAAATGTGAGGGAAAGCTACCGAGTCGCGCCGCCGCTGAAGGCGGAAACTAAAAAGCCGGCAGGCGTGTACGTCACCGTGAGAGCATTTCTTTCAGCTTCGGTTATACCGAACCCGCCTCGGGAGAAAGCTAACGCGGAAATGCAATAACGCAAACGGAAGTTTGGCTTTGCCGCGCGTTATAACCATCTCTCTCTCTGAGAGAATGTTTTTTTTTTTTTTTTTTTTTTTCCAAAAGCTTTTAATTAAAGTGAGATCTTTTTCATCTCGTCGTAAAATGTTCCTTTAATAAATGTAGCGACAACCGATGCACCGCGTATCTTTCATCGTGTATGTTCTATGGACACACAAAAGCGAAGATACAATCTCGATAAATCATCCGTCGGCGAGGCGGGCGCGCGCGCGAGCGAACGAGCGATAATCCGCAATCGCGCGCGACACTATCGGAACTTGCTCGAAAGTCGCTGAACGGAGCGAGCCGCCGCCGCCGCCGCGCTCGAGGACACGACCGCGTCGAGCGAGAGATGCCGGTATCGCTCTTAAAGCGTCCACAAAATGCTCTCTCATCCGGCGCGCGCGATTGCCTTCTCCCGCGCTCGGTGACCGCGACGACATTCCAGCATCCGGGCGTGGGCGTAGTCTTTACGCGCGCTATATTTTGCGAATATTATGCGACTATATACGTATACGGACCATTAGGTCCGTTCTCTCTTTCTCTCTCTCTTTTGCAAGAAAGAATGCCGGGAAGGGAGCCGCTCGTTACCTCTGGAATGCTGGTCATTGATTCCAGCATTTGCGGACTCGAGCGAACGGTCCGAGCGAGCGAGCGAGCGAGCGAGCAGTGTGGCGACCTTTCGAAAACCTTTCGATACGCGACGCCGATCGAATTTGTCCGACGCAAATATAATCGTCGCATTATCTAGATCGACGCGACGTTCGAAAACGTCGATTCGCTCGCTCATTAATCATCCGCCGGATTGTGTTACTGATATATCAGAGTGTATCAAACGGAAATCGTATCGCGATTAAGTTTCGTTATTGTTTGTTTTATTGTAGCCACTACTTTCTCAGAATTCGAATTTATTACATCACAGACGAAAGTGATCCCCGGTCGACTTTCGGCAAACCGATCCTGTACGTAACCCGAGCAATGTCGATAATGAAATCGGCGCTCTCACGACGGTAGAATTTACTGCGACCGTTACGTCGGCCGCAATTTCCAGCGCTGTTCCGACTTCCCTTTTTTTTTTCTTTTCGCCGCCGCCGTCGCCGCCAGGACGAACGATCGTGAGTGCCCCGCTCGCGCCGGTACCCACGCTCTCTTTCGTACGTGCCGTCTGCCGGGGCGCGCTTTCCGATCGAGCGATCGTTAAACGATAATAAAATCGGATTATAATCCACGCCCGAGCGTCAAGCGCGCGGAATGCGCATTCACGCCGCGATAAACGTCGGCCGCGCTGATTGTACAGTCGTTCACCCTCATTTATTGCGGCCGGCGTTATTGGTGTCTCCCCGGTTCGTCTCTCGCGCAGCGAGAGCCTCTCTCTCCGAGAGAGTTGCGGCCGTATAATGATACCGAGTCGCCCGACGATGCTTATCGCGGGAAGAGGTCAAGTACAAGTTTTACGAGCCGCCGCCACCGCGACGAGACGGAGCTTGCCGCTGCCGCGACACACGGTCCGACCGGCTTTCGCCCGTCGTTTAACGCGCGACAGACGTGCGCGGTTCACCTCCTACGGGCGCTCGATAAATCAGAGAGAATTAAGTATCCGTTCAGCTCAGCGCGCGCGCACGCGGGATTAATGCCGCGTAAAGGGTAACGATGCCTTTGAATAAGAGGAGAGTTGAATCTAGGCTTCGTTCATAAATCATATTACGCCGTAAATTAATTAGCCTACTTACTTGTGTACGATTTAGCCCGCGTTCGCGGTTCGCACATACTCCCAGTACATTCTCGACGCGTTAATAGCCTATAGATAATTTTTAATCGCATAAAAAGTACTTACATTGCATATACGCTTTTGCGTCAGTGGGGAGTTTATCATTTCGCCGGGCGGAAAAAAATCGATTTCGTGTTCCGTCACGTAGGATGAGAATATATAAGCGCCGTATCATTCGTGTTCTCGAACAGTTTTAATCGAGAACAAACTGTAAGCGGTCTGCGGTTGTAATTAAAAGATCGGTTATCGGCCGCGCGCGATGTATATGTGTATATACTTGAACGCGAGCCGTCCAACGCGACGAGTTGGCGTGCTGCGAGAGAATGTCCCGACCGAAAAATGCAATCTTTTGAATTTAATTGATTTGAGACGGAAATCTCCGGATGAGTCTAAACAGGGAAATCGACATTGTGACAAGGTTGTTTGTTTTTGCGGTTCTCGAGCGAAGCGACAAAGAATCCGAACTTCGGACTGTGTGTCCTTGTCTTTTGAAACGCATTCCGACGGTCTCGCTTTTATGCATCCAAACGTCTATACGTATTCCGAGCGTCGCAATTTTATTTCTTCGCGCAAAACGAAACAAGAGAGATTTATCAATTACTTTTATTGCTCAAAATGCAACGAAATGCTGTTGAAATGAAAAAAAAAAAAATCGGTTTAACCGAAAACATTCCGCGAATATACCGTGAATTAACCGTGACCGATTACGTAAAACGATCGGAGCGTCTCGACTTTTCTTCTTCTCCTTCTGTATCTCTTTCTGCATGTGACATTCAATCGGACGTCCCGTATGACATCTCTCGAGTGTGTGTGTGTGC
Source organism: Pseudomyrmex gracilis (assembly GCF_002006095.1). NCBI lineage: Eukaryota > Metazoa > Arthropoda > Insecta > Hymenoptera > Formicidae > Pseudomyrmex > Pseudomyrmex gracilis. The sequence goes on along the minus strand of NW_018020584.1, from coordinate 4,854,334 downwards.
GTGCGTGCGTGCATGCATGCATGCGTGCGCGTCGAGTTCCTGACCCTGGACTAATGCGCGGGATAAAACGGTGGCTGTCGCCGCAACGCGGCGGCCGGCCGCAGCGCGGTTTCAGATCGACGGATGGACAGATAAGCGAGAACACGAACTGACAGTGGTGGCAGACGCGCGTAGCCACATAGTCAGACAGTGAGTGCGGCGCTATTTTCAGGTCCGCGGTCGCGCTTGTCGCGTCTGTTGGCCGGTCGCGGCCCCGACTTCACTTAATTCTCTGAACTCGTTAAACTTGTGACGCGCGCGCGCGTTCTTTCGCGAGGACTTTCGAAAAGATATAATTCTTCAATTTCTGACACACGAGAGATATCTCTCGGAAGTAACGCGATTTGTGTCGATTTCTCTTTCGTTCTTTTACACAATTTTATTTTTCTTCGAATTATTTCGCATAAAATCGAGGACCTTCTGTGTCACTTTATTGTCCTATCGGATGAGTTGTCACTGTGACCGAAATGGTCCGATCATTATTTCTATCGTCGACGGACGACGATAGTGACGATGAATCATTATCGCGTATATTCGCGCGTATATATTGGTCCAGCGGGCAATATGACGGCGCGTCTTACGATCTTCGTCTTACGATCCGAGATGTATATAATCCGTTATCTCGCGAGACCGAGGACTTTTACACCCGTTTTTATTGGAAACGCTTTCCCTCTTCTTTTCACGCGCTCACGGTTATCTACAAATTCCGCGACAAACCGTCGACGCGCTTTTGTCCATCGAACGATCGCCGTTTTGCCGCTCCCGCGGCAGCAGCTTCGATCGTTGTTATAAGCCGTTAAGCTTATGCATCGTTACGTTTACGGGAAACGTGTATATTTCGCGCTTTATTATATTTCGGCCGTAAAAAAAGTATATCCGCGTGCAGATATATATGTACATATGTATGTATATATATATATACATATATATAAACGTGAAATACGTAAAAATTCAATACGTCTCGATACATATATTACAAACGTGCGCGTTCTACCTTATATTTCAGGTATATAATTTTTCTATGCCGCATATGCGCGATAGATACGATGTCGATAAATAATGAAAATATACTATCACTTCTGGACGCTCTATGAAAAAGAAATATACCGATATACCTGCATTTGTCTCGCAATAAGACATATCGCGATGTTCCTCATGAATAAGTCGATCGATATGTCCGTCATAGAGCGCTCTGATCTTCCATAGGAAGCTCCGATAAAACTCTCTTCGCGGTACATTTTACCGTCGTTTAAATTCTACGTCGCGGTATATAGCCGCGGCAAGAAATACTCGCGAGAGAGAGTCGTCGCGATACGTCGCGCGCGACAGAGGAAGAAGCGTCTATCTTCGCGCTCCGATCACGCTCGAGTAACGCCGGCGGCGGCGCGATAAAAAAAAAAAGAAAAAAAATTGTACTCGTCATCCTGGCCGCAGTTTCGCGCCGCACGCATAATTCGATACGCCTCTCGTGCAAATGCGATCGCACATCTGTCCACAATATGTGCATAAATCGACGAGTTCTCCACCGAGCGGGAAAGTCAACCATTGCGAATTCATGGGATATGCTAAGTGCTGTTATTTTCGATGGGGCTTTCGCTCGCGTCAATGAGCCGTTCGTGATCGTCGGCTAGACGAATACGACTATACACAGTTTGTCCGGAAAGTTCCCGGACTGATTTTTTCTAGCGCGGGTAAGCGGCGCTATCGAGCGGTCAACGCTGGAACTACTTAGTATA